>NC_134353.1:453862474-454172890 GCF_048569485.1 Anomaloglossus baeobatrachus | reverse complement strand
TCACCAGCCAAGGTAAAGCAGACAGCTGGGGCCTGATATTCTCAGACTAGGGAGGTCCATGGTTATTGGAATCTCCCCAGCCTAAAAATAGCAGGCCGCAGCCGCCCCAGAAGTGGCGCATCCATTAGATGCGCCAATCCTGGTGCTTCGCCCCAGCTCATCCCGCGCCCTGGTGCGGTGGCAAACGGGGTAATATTTGGGGTTAATACCAGATGTGTAATGTCACCTGGCATCAAGCCCTGGGGTTGGTGAGGTCAGGCGTCTATCAGATACCCGACATCACCAACCCAGTCAGTAATAAAAAAAAAATAGACGACAAACACATTTTTATTTGAAAAAACACTCCCCAAAACATTCCCTCTTTAACCAATTTATTAGATTGAAAAACAAATCCAGGTCTGGTGTAATCCAAGGGGTTGCTATGACGATGCACACTGTCCCAGTCAATGAAGAGCAGGATGTTCCCCATTGGCTGGGAGAGCAGTGCAGTGACCTGAGCTAACATCAATGGGTCAGCCCAGGTCACTGCAGGGGGGTGACAAGTGCTGCTGTCAGTGAGGTACATTACCTGCGCTGATCTCCAGCACACTGACAGCCCCTGTCACTGAGGTCAATGACCGGCGCCTTCACATCAAGTATCGCGAGAGGTCCGTGACGTCACCGCCAGTGTCAGTCTCGGGTCGGAAGCGATAGGTGATGTGACAAGCGGCGGCCATGGAGGACAGTGACAGCGCTGAGGTCGGGATGGCGGGACTTCATCACCGCAGGTAAGCCGAGCGAGCGAGCGGGCGGGCGGGCGGGGGGGGGGGGGGGTGGATGTGTGTGTGTGTGTGTTTGTGTATGTGTATGTATGTGTACATGCCGCGGGCAGGAGGGGGTGGAGCGAGCTGAGCGGGAAAGTGTGGGCTTCCTGCACGTAACTAAGATAAACATCGGGTTACTAACCAAAGCGCTTTGCTTGGATACCCGATGTTTATCTTGGTTACCAGCTTGTGGCAGGCTGCCAGCGATGGCTCCTGCTCACTGTAGCTGTAAAAAGCCCTGCTTTTTGCTGCTAGAACCGTTCTCGAACGTATCTAGAACTATCGAGCTTTTAGCAAAAAGCTCGAGTTCTAGTTCGATCTCGAACAGCCCAAAAATCACTCGAGCCTAGAACTGGAGAACCTCGAACCACGAACCGCGCTCAACTCTAGTCCATTTTGCTCACAATATTTTTTGCTCTTTTTAATGTCCAATTATGGTATTCCTCTGTTCATTAGTCTTGTACACACCTTATTTTCCTCAATTAAATAATCCTCATGATTGGTACAGTTTCTCAAGTCACCAACGGGTATATTCTTTATGGTACATGACGTGTGACAAGAATCAGCTGTCAGTATGGAATTACAAGCCGTAGGCTTTTTATATGGGGTAATAGTTAGTTTGTTATGTATTCCAACTGTTAGCGTGATATCTAGAAAATTAATTTTTGTGGGGTGAGATTCTGTCGTAAATTTTAGATTAAATTCATTGGAATTGATATAGTTGGTAAAATCATTTATTTTTTCAGGTGCACCCACCCATATCAGCAGCAAATCTGTATCTGCCATACCAATGGATGTCGCTGCTGAATGGGTTTGTGTCACTGTACAGGAACTCTTCCTCCCACCTCGCCATAACTATGTTAGCTAGCGAGGGGGAGAAACGAGCCCCCATCTTCACTCCCCTGCATTGTAGATAATATTTGTCTTCAAATGAGAAATAATTATGCATCAAGAGAAACTGTACTGCTGTTAATATGAAGTCATTTAGTTCTGTTTCATACCCACTGAACCTATCTAAATGTTGCTCTAAGCATCTAATTGCCACATTATGTGGAATTGACGGATATAAAGAAATCACATCGCAAGAAAGCCATTGGAAATGTTCTTTTCACTCATAATTATCTAGGGCTTTAACTTTTTATTTTGTATCTTTAATAAACCCAGGAATAGTAAAAACCAAAGGTTGTAGAAATTGGTCCACCCACCCTCCCAATTTTTCCCCCAAAGACCCTATGCCAGAGACAATGGGTCTAAGGGGGGGAGGAAAAATATTTTTATGGATTTTGGGTAATGAGTGGTAGATTGGTACGACTGGACAAGGAACAAACAGATATTCTTTGTTTTATCATCTATGGCTCCCATACCATTACCCTCTTCCAATAATTTCAATAGAAGGTTATTAAAGTGACCGGTGGGATTAGATTCCATATATGTGTTTTTATCTTGAAGATCTAATAAATTGAGTTTGTTATATAAACCGGAGTTGAGCAGAAGAATTGCCCCCCCCCCCTTTATCAGCTTGTCAAATTATAAGGTCTGTGTTGTTTTTCAGTTCAGACAATGCTGTTCTTTCACCTGATGTAAGGTTATCGCTCAGGGGGGAGAGTGTTCTGTTCAACTCCGTGAGTTCTTGAACCACCAGTTCCTGAAAAGTATCCAATATATGTGGACGAGATTGTATAGGGTAATATCTGGGATTGGACAAATTAATATGGGATTTAATGTCCTTAGAATTAACATCATTATCAAAGTCAATCTAAGATCCATAATGGCCTTCTGTTCATGAATAGATTCATCCGTGTCTTGATAGAAATGACATTTTAACGTCATGTTTCTGGTAAATTTATTTAAGTCTAAGTTTGTATGGAACACATTGAAATTGGTATTTGGAGAGAAACCCAGGCCTTTACTTGAGAGGATGACTTGATTCTCTGAGAGAATACACAGTAGCTGGATAAATTCCAGACTGGCACATTTAATGAATCAAGGGTTAATTTCGGGCATTTCTTATGTTTTCTCCCAGCCCTTCTCTGTCGTTTTTTGACCCATTCTTATGTTGCATATGATGAAAGTTTTTATTTTTAGTTTTATTTTTGTAGTGGGATTTAGATCCCGTGACAATGGCTGATGCTTATGTAGTTTGATCTATGTTTGCCCTGTATGCTGCACGGTCCCGCATACGCGCTTCCTGTATATTCTCTCTTTTTTAATAATTTTCAATAAAATCTATTTTAATGTTATCCTTCTTTCTGCTCCAATATGTGTGGATCTATTCTAATCTACCATTGGTTGTTAGTGTTGATCACCAAAGTCAGGAGGAAAAAAGTGAGCACAGCTCCCAGCTGGCAATCAATACTCTTCTCCACCTGCCACGGTGAGCAGACACAACACTCCTTACTATGGATCTGTGACTGGAGGTGCAACTTCAAAGATCAAGCATATAACGATCAAAGAAAAAAAGAAGTAGAAGGCACTCCCCAGATTTTTTGCAATAAAGTCTTATTTAATCTTCAGGTAAAAAAGGTATATTAGGGAGGGGGAGAGAGAGAAACGGACCACACACAGACGACAGCTGTTTCGTACTGGCAGCCGGTGCTATGACAAGTCTCTAGTGGCTACGTCAGTTCCTTGCTCTTTTAAGGGAGGGGAATTAGAAATGACGTGGTTACCTATTAAAATCAAAGTAGTTATCAACTACAAATATTCAAACCAAAAAAATGCTATACATAATACCCGACAAATGATTTATGCACATATGGGAAGGAGTCTTGGGAAGGAGCCATGGGAAGGAGTCTTGCGAGGATAATTTGCATATTCCCAGTGCCTTCTGGGATAAGTGAAGAGTCACCGCGAGCTCAAGGAGAACCGGGTTTTGGCCGTTACAGCCGGAAGGAAGACTTCTGAAAGCCAGGGAAGGAGTCTTGCGAGGATAATTTGCATATTCCCAGTGCCTTCTGGGATAAGTGAAGAGTCACCGCGAGCTCAAGGAGAACCGGGTTTTGGCCGTTACAGCCGGAAGGAAGACTTCTGAAAGCCAGGGAAGGAGTCTTGCGAGGATAATTTGCATATTCCCAGTGCCTTCTGGGATAAGTGAAGAGTCACCGCGAGCTCAAGGAGAACCGGGTTTTGGCCGTTACAGCCGGAAGGAAGACTTCTGAAAGCCAGGGAAGGAGTCTTGCGAGGATAATTTGCATATTCCCAGTGCCTTCTGGGATAAGTGAAGAGTCACCGCGAGCTCAAGGAGAACCGGGTTTTGGCCGTTACAGCCGGAAGGAAGACTTCTGAAAACCTTCTGAATTTTAGCCTGTCTTCTTCATTGTGAGCGTGAGTGAGCAAAGTGTGAGCAAAAGTAAGTGTGAGTAGAATTGTTTGTATTTAGTTGTTTAATTACTTAACATTTGTTTAGTGCTATCCCCATTAGAAAATGTGCTCCACTATTGCTAATGCGATCCAGTGTACATCTTGTCTCATGTATGCAGTCCATGAAAAGCCGTTCGAGGGTGCATACTGTTGTTCGAGATGTGCGCAAGTTGCACATTTGGAAGCCCAGATACTGGATCTAAATGAGCAGCTGGCAACTCTGAGATGCATTAGCAATATGGAAAGGAGTGTGCTGCTCACTGAGCAGCAGCTTGCTGGGTCAGATGTGGGGGAGGATCGTAGTAGGGAGCGGCAGGACGGTGAGGTAGGTAGCTGGGTGACAGTTAGAAAGGGGGGTAAAGGGAAAAGTGCTAGGAAGGCTAGTCCTGAACTGACACACCCCAATAGGTTTGCAAACTTGGCAGATGAGGGGGATGTCATTACAGGGGTAGCATTGCTGCAGCAAGGCATGACCTCTGAATGCCAGAGGAGTGTCTGCTCCAGTAAGGGGGGGAATAGGAGTGCAGGGCAGGCAAGACAGGTACTGGTAGTGGGGGACTCAATTATTAGGGGGACAGATAGGGCAATCTGTCACAAAGACAGGGATCGCCGAACAGTGTGTTGTCTTCCTGGCGCTCGAGTTCGGCACATCGCTGATCGGGTTGACAGATTACTGGGAGGGGCTGGGGAGGACCCAGCGGTCATTGTACACATTGGCACAAATGACAAAGTTAGAGGTAGGTGGAAGGTCCTTAAAGATGATTTCAGGGAATTAGGTTGTAAGCTTAAAGCATGGACCTCAAAGGTGGTATTTTCGGAAATACTACCTGTGCCACGAGCCACACCAGAGAGGCAAAGAGAGATCAGGGAGGTTAACAGGTGGCTCAGGAATTGGTGTAGGAAAGAGGGTTTTGGGTTCCTGGAGAATTGGGCCGACTTTTCAGTTGGCTACAGATTCTATGCTAGGGATGGGCTGCATCTTAATGGGGAGGGTGCAGCTCTGCTGGGGCAGAAAATGGCTAGAAGGTTGGAGGAGTGTTTAAACTAGGAATGGGGGGCGAGGGTATTCACTTTATAGAAGGGGAATGTAGTGCAGATAGTGACCAGGGCACAAGTAATGAAATTGGGGGTGGTACGGGGGGAAGGGTTAGGACAGTCAATACAGTAAGCAGGAATATAGGTACAGAGTCATACGTAACGTGCATGTACACTAATGCCCGAAGCCTCACAAATAAGGTGGAGGAATTAGAATTAATATTGTTGGAAGAAAATTATGATATAGTGGGGATATCAGAGACATGGCTGGATGAGAGCTATGACTGGGCTGTTAATTTACAGGGTTATAGCCTATTCAGGAATGACCGTACAAATAAGCGAGGGGGAGGTGTGTGTCTATATGTAAAATCATCCTTAAAACCCATCCTGCGTGACAACATATGTGAGGGTACTGAGAATGTAGAGTCCCTATGGGTGGAGATAAGGGGGGGGAGAATGAATAATAAAATACTGATAGGGGTGTGTTATAAGACGCCGAATATTATGGAAGAGGTAGAGAATCTCCTCATAAAGCAAATTGATAAAGCAGCGAGTCTCGGAGAGGTAATTATTATGGGGGACTTTAACTATCCTGATATAAATTGGGGAACAGAAACTTGCAGTTCCAGCAAAGGAAATAGATTTGTGATAACAATGAAAGATAATTACCTTTCACAAATGGTACAGGACCCCACAAGAGGGGGAGCACTACTAGACCTTGTACTAACCAATAGGCCAGACCGCATATCAAATATACAAGTTGGGGGTTACTTGGGGAATAGTGATCACAAAATAATAAGTTTTCATGTATTCTTTAGTAAGATGTATAGTAGAGGGGCTACAAGGACACTAAACTTCAGGAAAGCACATTTTAAACGGTTGAGAGATGATCTTAGTGCAATAAACTGGGATGATGTACTAAGTAATAAAAGTACACAAAGCAAATGGGAGACTTTTATGAGCATCCTGAATAGGGCTTGTGCAGAAAATATACCCTATGGGAACAAACATGCTAGAAATAGGAGGAAACCCCTATGGCTAAATAGAGCTGTAAGGGAAGCAATAAAAGAAAAACAGAAAGCCTTAAAAGAATTAAAGAGGGTAGGTAGTGATGAGGCATTATATAATTATAGAAAATTAAATAAAATATGTAAAAAGCAAATTAAGTTAGCTAAGTTTGAGACAGAGAGACTCATTGCGAGAGAAAGTAAAAATAATCCTAAAATATTCTTTAACTACATAAACAGTAAAAAACTGAAAAGCGATAGTGTTGGCCCCCTTAAAAATAGTCTTGGTGAAATGGTGGAAGGGGATGAGGGTAAAGCCAACCTGCTGAATGACTTTTTTTCTACGGTTTTTATACAAGAAAATGCCATGGCAGATGACATGACCAGTGATACCATAAATTCACCCTTGAATATTACCTGCTTAACCCAGCAGGAAGTACGCCGCCGCCTCGAAATCACTAAGGTTGACAAATCTCCGGGCCCGGATGGCATACACCCCAGAGTACTACAGGAATTGAGTTCTGTGATAGATAGACCATTATTTTTAATCTTCTCAGATTCCTTAATAACAGGGTCGGTACCGCAGGACTGGCGCATAGCAAATGTGGTGCCAATATTCAAAAAGGGGACAAAAACTGAGCCGGGAAATTATAGGCCGGTAAGTTTAACCTCTATGGTTGGTAAAATCCTTGAGGGTTTCTTGAGAGATGCTATACTGGAGTATCTCAAGAAAAATAACCTTATGACAGAGTATCAACATGGGTTTATGAGGGATCGATCCTGTCAAACTAATTTGATCAGCTTCTATGAAGAGGTAAGTTCAAGCCTGGACCAGGGAAATGCAGTGGATGTTGTGTATATGGACTTTTCAAAAGCTTTTGATACGGTGCCACAGAAAAGGTTGGTACATAAAATGAGAATAATGGGGATAGGGGAAAATATGTGTAACTGGGTTAAAAACTGGCTCAGTGATAGGAAACAAAGGGTGGTTATTAATGGTACGTACTCGGACTGGGTCTCAGTTCATAGTGGGGTACCACAGGGGTCAGTATTGGGCCCGCTTCTTTTCAACATATTTATAAATGACCTTGTTGGGGGCATGCGGAGTAGAATTTCAATATTTGCAGATGATACTAAACTCTGCAGGGTAATCAATACAGAGGAGGATAATTTTATATTACAGGGAGATTTATGTAAATTGGAGGATTGGGCTGAGAAGTGGCAATTGAAGTTTAATGTAGATAAATGTAAGGTCATGCACTTGGGTAGAGGAAATAACATTTATGATTATGTACTTAATTGTAGAACACTGGGTAAAACAGACACAGAGAAAGACTTGGGTGTATGGGTGGATGGTAAACTTCACTTTAGTGGACAGTGTCAGGCAACTGCTGCCAGGGCTAATAAAATAATGGGATGTATTAAAAGAGGTATAAGTGTTCATGAAAAAAATATAGTTCTACCTCTGTACAAGTCACTAGTGCGACCGCACTTAGAATACTGTGTACAATTCTGGTCACCGATATATAAGAAGGACATAGCTGAACTGGAGAGGGTGCAGAGAAGAGCCACCAAGATTATTAGAGGAATGGGTGGGCTGCAATACCAAGACAGGTTATTAAACTTGGGGTTATTTAGTCTGGAAAAACGAAGGCTTAGGGGGGATATAATCACAATGTATAAATATATGAGGGGACAGTACAGAGACCTTTCCAAAGATCTTTTTACACCTAGGCCTGCGACTGGAACACGGGGGCATCCGCTACGTCTTGAGGAAAGAAGGTTTAATCATAATCACAGACGAGGATTCTTTACTGTGTGAGCAGTGAGACTATGGAACTCTCTGCCGCATGATGTTGTAATGAGTGATTCACTACTAACATTTAAGCAGAGCCTGGATGCCTTTCTTGAAAAATTTAATATTACCAGTTATGTATATTAGATTTTATGACAGGGTGTTGATCCAGGGAACTAGTCTGATTGCCAGATGTGGACGAAGGAAGGAAATTTTTTCCCCATTGGAACTTGTTTGCCACATTGGGGTTTTTTTGCCTTCCTCTGGATCAACATGTTAGGCTACGGGTTGAACTAGATGGACTTAGAGTCTCCCTTCAACCTTAAAAACTATGATACTATGATACTATGATACATGGCAGAAAGTTACAAGAATACAAGCATATCGTTTTTATCACTAAGTCCAAGCGGTCCCATGACTTCACTTTTAATAATTCTTTTTCATAAAATTCGTCTGTGTCATCTGCGAACACATTGGCTGTCAGTATTCTGCCCCAGCACTGACCATTATTACATTATATGGTATGTGCGGTGGATGTGCAGTGATTGTTCTGTCACAGATGATATATCACTGCTCTGTGTATCCAATCATTGGTAGTACAGAGCCTTGATCCTCACATCAAACACACATATAATGTAGTAATGTCCCCTTTCCCTGTCCCCATACTATAGTACTGTCCCCTTTCCTTGTGCCAATCCTGTAGTAAAATCCCCTTGGGCTCCTCTTGTAGTAATGTTCTTGTGACGGGGTATGCGACAGAGCAAGCAGGAACACCAGGCTGATGAACAATCCAAAAGATTTTATTAAGGCAGGGAGCATGGAACATCCAATATCCAAATGGTTCTTTAGAGTCCACAATGAGTCCACACAAAGGAAAAAGGCCCGGGGCGCCACACAGCAATCCAACGCCAAGGAAATTGCAACAACAGTCCTTAGATGAGTTCCTTAAATCCAGCAGCAAGGCTGAGACAACACAATCCCACATAGCAGCTGATCTTCAATGTCCCATAGTCCATACACAGGCACCAGGAACTGCTCTCAGCACAGATCCTTATCCTTATCAGCACAGTTTCTGTGACAATCTGATTTTGTCAGGGCGTCACACTCCCCCTTGGTAGAACACAGCCCATCCTCGGGCTGTCCGGCCACCGGTTTTTATTTGAACTGCTTCTGTAAAAAGATAAAACGTTAACAGGTTATAGAACATTATGTACATTTCATGCCGTCACAGGGAGTCACTTTACTTGAACATTGCAAAAACAGTCCCTTTCCCACCATTCCACTCCAAAGAGTCCCAAAGTCCAGGATATTAGATGGAAAAAGGGTAAATATACAACCAAGCCTGGTTGCAGTTACCTATATACAATAAAAGGCATCACTAAGACAAATTTAGTCCTGGATATGGAAAGAAATTATTTTGCTTATTCTTGACAGATTGACACCATTCATCAAATTTAATGTGAAATGGTTATGTCATTCATAATAGCTTACCATATAAAACAAAACAAAAGTGTTCCATCGTAAGAAATAACAGCCAAAGATTTAGATATTTTCACATAAAAAGGGTGCATCTCCAAGTAATCAAGCAATATATACATACTTTTTATTAACACACAGTCAAGGCTAGGAGTATATGAACATGTGCTTTATGGGAATAATAAAGTTGACTATTTAAGGTTGAAACCCCATTAAAGAAGACACATAACCAAAATCCATCAGAATTCTGAACATAATGTGAATACTGTAGTGTTATGGCTTCAAAAAGGAACCGAACAAAATCGGTACCAAATGTGCTTATAGATATTTATGGCAGGACTCTAACTACAGGAAGGAAACAGATAAGGGAATCAAGACCAAAAGATAATCTGGAAAAACGACAATTGATAAATGACCGTATGTCATAATGTCGTCCCGTGGTGGCACTAGAAAAGGTTCTACCAACTGCAATACGTGGGCAAGCAACACAACCAGAACGTCTGAAACAGCCCTTAGGGCTTGAGGGGAGCCATGTCACTGGTAGAGTTGAGCACGGTTCGCGGTTGGAGGTTCTCCAGTGTGCGGCTCGAGTGATTTTGGGGGCTGTTCCAGATCAAACTAGAACTCAAGCTTTTTGCTAAAGCTCGATAGTTCTAGATACGTTCGAGAACAGTTCTAGCAGCAAAAAGACAAGCTAATTACTAGCTGGCTTTCCGCTGTAATAGTGTAAGTCATTCTGTGACTCACACTATTATGAAATTTCAGCGTATAGTGTGCGGGAACAGCGCATTCAGATCACTGCTGTTTGGATAATGGCGATCGCCATTCTTTTTTTTTTTTTCCTTGTCTTCCTTCCCTAAGCGCGCGCATGTAGTGGGGCGGGCCAGCATGTCAGCCAATCCCAGACACACACACAGCTAAGTGGACTTTTAGCCAGAGAAGCAACGGCATGTGTGATAGGATGTCCATGTCACATGTCCATGCATTATAAAAACGGACATTTTCCTCCAGCACGCCATTATCTGCCTTCTGCGTCTTGGTCTCAGTCACCGCTGGCGTAGCTCCTGTCTCCGATACTGCTGTGTACGCTCTATACACAGCGCTATACAGAATAGGGATAGAAGTTTCTATTAGTCCTTTTAAGGGCTAATACCAAAAACTGTGGAAAGAAAGCGCACATAGGGTTTTAACCGATAGATATAGGTGCAGGGAATAGGACAGGTACTCACCTGCTTCAGTTGTGACAGGCACAACTCCTTGTCAGCATGGAATAAATGAATACAAAAGTGGTCAGCTGCAGCCCCGATATTGCAACAGGATGGGGGATGATCAAAAGAAATCGGGTTAAATGCTGCGCTAAAAACCACAATCCAAAGATATATCGTGAATTCCTTTTCTTTATTTTCACAGGTCAACGCGTTTCAAAGGCATCTCCACCTTCTTCATCAGGACAAAAGTCAGAAAGGAACAGCATCAGATGCTGTTCCTTTCTGACTTTTGTCCTGATGAAGAAGGTGGAGATGCCTTTGAAACGCGTTGACCTGTGAAAATAAAGAAAAGGAATTCACGATATATCTTTGGATTGTGGTTTTTAGCGCAGCATTTAACCCGATTTCTTTTGATCATCCCCCATCCAAGGGCTAATACCGGCAGGGTCAGAGCCATAGGTGACAGTCAGGTCCGTGAAAACAGATTTTAAAAGCTACACAAGATGACAGCGTCTGTGTAGCTAAGGTCAGGGATTTCCTCGCTGCATTTCCCCATTAGGAGGGATAGAAAGGGAGGCTTCCTTTCCTCTACCCAGACCCACAACCCTGCCACTGTATCCTCCTGCCCTTTGCACACTCAAGCTCATTGTTACTAAGCCATTATACTAGCAAACACTGAGTAAACTTAGTGGCATCCTAAAAGTGGCTGTTGGACTTCCATTAGTGTCCCACTGGTGCAAATCTATGAGCAGCACCTCTGCATTGCACACTCAAACTCATTGTTACTAAGCCATTATACTAGCAAACACTGAGTAAACTTAGTGGCATCCTAAAAGTGGCTGTTGGACTTCCATTAGTGTCCCACTGGTGCAAATCTATGTGCAGCACCTCTGCATTGCACACTCAAACTCATTGTTACTAAGCCGTTATACTAGCAAACACTGAGTAAACTTAGTGGCATCCTAAAAGTGGCTGTTGGACTTCCATTGGTGTCCCACTGGTGCAAATCTATGTGCAGCACCTCTGCATTGCACACTCAAACTCATTGCTACAAAGCCATTATACTAGCAAACACTGAGTAAACTTAGTGGCATCCTAAAAGTGGCTGTTGGACTTCGATTAGTGTCCCACTGGTGCAAATCTATGTGCAGCACCTCTGCATTGCACACTCAAACTCATTGTTACTAAGCCATTATACTAGCAAACACTGAGTAAACTTAGTGGCATCCTAAAAGTGGCTGTTGGACTTCCATTGGTGTCCCACTGGTGCAAATCTATGTGCAGCACCTCTGCATTGCACACTCAAACTCATTGTTACAAAGCCATTATACTAGCAAACACTGAGTAAACTTAGTGGCATCCTAAAAGTGGCTGTTGGACTTCGATTAGTGTCCCACTGGTGCAAATCTATGTGCAGCACCTCTGCATTGCACACTCAAACTCATTGTTACTAAGCCATTATACTAGCAAACACTGAGTAAACTTAGTGGCATCCTAAAAGTGGCTGTTGGACTTCCATTAGTGTCCCACTGGTGCAAATCTATGTGCAGCACCTCTGCATTGCACACTCAAACTCATTGTTACTAAGCCATTATACTAGCAAACACTGAGGAACCTTAGTGGCATCCTAAAAGTGGCTGTTGGACATCCATTAGTGTCCCACTGGTGCAAATCTATGTGCAGCACCTCTGCATTGCACACTCAAACTCATTGTTACTAAGCCATTATAATAGCAAACACTGAGTAAACTTAGTGGCATCCTAAAAGTGGCTGTTGGTCTTCCATTAGTGTCCCACTGGTGCAAATCTATGTGCAGCACCTCCGCATTGCACACTCAAACTCATTGTTACTAAGCCATTATACTAGCAAACACTGAGTAAACGTAGTGGCATCCTAAAAGTGGCTGTTGGACTTCCATTAGTGTCCCACTGGTGAAAATCTATGTGCAGCACCTCTGCATTGCACACTCAAACTCATTGTTACTAAGCCATTATACTAGCAAACACTGAGTAAACTTAGTGGCATCCTAAAAGTGGCTGTTGGACTTCCATTAGTGTCCCACTGGTGCAAATCTATGTGCAGCACCTCTGCATTGCACACTCAAACTCATTGTTACTAAGCTATTATACTAGCAAACTATGCTGCCAGTTTAAGGGCCGTAGTTGCATTGTCAGGGATAGTTATTGTTGTTTATTCTGCTGTTAATAAAGCTAGACCACCGCTGAAATCTACACCACCTCTCAATTTTTACTACCACATTTTAAGTGCACAATCTTGTTGCAATCAAAATGAGTGGCAAAATGACAGATGCTGGTGGAAAGGGGAAGAGGCGTGTTGGAAAAGGAAAAAAAGGGTTTGTCCGTGGGGAAGGTGGCAAAGCTCCATTAACATCTGCTGAAGATAGACCATCTTCCAGCAAAAGTAAGATGTCTACTACTTACCGTGGACAATCCGATGTGCTCCCTTTTTTACGGACACGAACAACTGGAACAAAGGTAGATGATGGCCAAAAAATGAAAATGCTTGAATGGATCTCAAGTGGTCCAACAAGTGCCCTCTCTGCCACCTCAACTACCGCATCCAAATAACACCAGTCCTGTGAGTTGTCATCCCAATCAAACTTGCTTTCTCCCAGCTCTGAAGTCTCCATCCGCCCTGCACAGTATGGTGGAAGTGAGATGGCTGAGTCTGCAGAGCTGTTCAGTCACACTATAGCCTGGGAATCAGAGGTCTGCTCCCAAGCTACAGTTAGTACAGACCAGGAAATGGTCTGCAGTGATGCCCAGAACCTTTGTGACTCTGATTCAGGCAGTGAGGACCAAGTTTCTGAGCATAATGTTGACCCTTTTTCACAAACTGTAACACCTGTTGTTATAGACAATGAGGAACATACTGATGACGATGAGACGCAGATACCAGATTGGGATGACAACTTAAATATTCGGTCAGGGCAAGAAGAGGCTCAGTCTGAGGGTGAGGGGAGTGCAAACACAACAATTGATGAGGAAGTTCTAGATCCCACCTACTGTCAACCCACAGTCAGGCCCTCGAGGAGGTCAACAGAGACGGTGGAGGTAGATGCAACTGACGACGAAGTTACCTTGCGTCTTCCTGGACAGAGTCGGAGTACTGGTAGCACGTCTACAACTGCATCCTCAGACACCACTGTGCCTCTGAGCACTAGTCGGGGTGGATCAGCAGGTCACATGCCCTCTAAGCCTTGCCTAGCCTGGTCCTTTTTTGACATAGAAAAAGATCGCCCAAATTATGTGATCTGTAAAATTTGTCGTGATTCTGTTAGTAGAGGGCAAAACCTCAGCAGTTTGACAACTTCTTCCATGAATCGTCACATGAATAAATATCATATGTCCCAGTGGGAAGCTCACCGTGTTGCAATGCGGCCTAGCGGAGCGAACCATCCACCGCCTTCCCCTTCCAGTGCATCCGCGCGCTCTTCATCTTCTAGGACTGTGGGGACAGCTGTCACACCTGGTTTTCCACGCACAACTTCCACCACTGTAACCGCAACAGGAAGTTTGCTTGGTAGGTCGTCAGTTGGTTTGGAAGGGGAAACAAGTGCGTGTGTACAGCTCTCTCAGACATCGATAGCACCAACGTTGGATGAAGGCAACATCATGTCTATGCCTGCACTTTCCTCACAAAGCTGCATTTTTCCAGGGACACCCTACTCAACACCGTCTACACACAGCAGCCAGATCTCTGTCCCTCAGATGTGGACAAATAAAAGGCCATTTCCTGCGACCCATGACAAAGCTAAGAGGTTGACTTTATCCCTCTGTAAGCTCTTGGCTACCGAAATGCTGCCTTTCCGCCTGGTGGACACACAGGATTTTAGAGACCTTATGTCTGTCGCTGTGCCCCAGTACCAGATGCCCAGTCGCCACTACTTCTCTAAGAAAGGTGTGCCCGCGCTACACCAGCATGTCGCACACAACATCACCGCTTCCTTGAGAAACTCTGTGTGTGAACGGGTGCATTTCACCACCGATACTTGGACCAGTAAGCATGGACAGGGACGTTACATGTCGCTGACTGGGCACTGGGTAACTATGGTGATAGATGGTGAAGGGTCTGCTGCAGAAGTCTTGCCGTCCCCACGACTTGTGTGTCAATCCTCTGTCTGTCCAAGTTCCGCCACTGCTTCTGCCTCCACCTCATCTGGGTCCTCCACCTCCGCCCCAAGCCTGCCTGGTCAGGCCACCAGCGTTCTCACTGCGCAGAAGGAATCACGCACCCCTCATTACTATGCTGGCAGCAGAGCGCAACGGCATCAGGCGGTCTTTATCTTGACATGTCTTTGAAATAGGAGTCAGACAGCGGCTGAGTGTTGGGCAGCTCTGGAGACTGAGTTTAATAAATGGTTGTCTCCACTCAACCTGCAGCCTGGTAAGGCCGTGTGCGACAATGCTGCAAACCTGGGTGCGGCCCTTCGCCTGGGCAAGGTGACACACGTGCCTTGTATGGCTCACGTGTTGAACCTTGTTGTCCAGCAATTTTTAACACACTATCCCGGCCTAGATGGCCTTCTGACCAGGGCACGAAAACTGTCTGCTCACTTCCGCCGTTCAACCGCCACAGCTGAGTGACTTGCATCGCTCCAGAAGTCTTTCGGCCTGCCGGTTCATCGCCTGAAATGGGATGTGGCAACACGCTGGAATTCGACTCTCCACATGTTACAGTGACTGTGGCAGCACCGCCGAGCACTGGTGCAATACGTCATGACGTATAGCCTGGGCCAACGAGATGCAGAGGTGGGGCAGATCACCCTGATTTAGTGGTCTCAGATCAAGGACCTATGCACCCTTCTGCACAGTTTCGACATGGCGATGAATATGTTTAGCGCTGACAATGCCATTATCAGCATGACAATTCCAGTCATTTACATGCTGGAGCACACGCTAAACACTATTCGGAGTCAGGGGGTGGGACAACAGGAAGGGGAGGAACTACAGGAGGATTCATATGCGCAAAACACAACAACATCACCAAGGTCCAGACGTTCATCATCACCAACGTGGCAGGCATGGGACCATGGGGGACAGGGATCAACAAGGGCGCATGGTAGCAGGCGAAATGTTGAGGAAGGTGCAGGAGAACATGAAGAAATGGAGGACGAACTGTCCATGGACATGGAAGACTCAGCGGATGAGGGAGACCTTGGTCAAATTTCAGTTGAAAGAGGTTGGGGGGAGATGTCAGAGGAAGAAAGAGTGGTTAGCACCTCTATGCCACAAACACAGCGTGGACTTGGTCCGCATGGCTGCGCAAGACACATGAGTGCCTTCTTGCTGCACTACCTCCAACATGACCCTCGTATTGTCAAAATTAGAAGTGATGATGACTACTGGCTTGCCACACTATTAGATCCCCGGTACAAGTCCAAATTTTGTGACATAATTCCAGCCATAGAAAGAGACACACGTATGCAGGAGTATCAGCAGAAGCTGTTACTCGATCTTAGCTCGGCTTTTCCACCAAACAACCGTGCAGGTGCAGGGAGTGAATCCCCAGTTGTAACTTGACAAACATGGGACGGTCTCGTCATCTTCAACAGTCTACCTGTACCAGTAGCACCGTATCTGGTGCTGGTAACAGCAATTTTATTGAATCTTTTCATAATTTTTTTAGACCCTCCTTTGCAAGGCCACCAGAGACAACAAGTCTGACATATAGTCAACGGCTGGAGAGCATGATACAGGAGTATCCCCAAATGAACATCGATGCCATGACTTTGCAAATGGAGCCTTGCTCATTTTGGGCTTCAAATCTTGAAAAATGGCCAGAGCTCTCCACTTACGTCTTGGAGATTTTGTCGTGTCCAGCTGCCAGCGTTGTCTCTGAACGTGTCTTCAGTGCTGCTGGGTGTGTGCTGACAGATAAGTGCACACGTCTGTCCAGTGACAATGTGGACAGACTAACGTTCATCAAAATTAACAAGTCATGGATCCACAAGGAATTTACTACCCCTGTGTCATCCTGGGGAGAGTAAATGCTTGCGGATTTGGAATGTGCTTGATGCAAATCAAAACATCCTGTTTGCAACTAGGGCACAAGTGCTGCCACTGAAGGGGTGAGTGTCTGTGTGGCCCAATTTTTTGGAAAAAAGGGAGACTCCGCTTGGAGTAACCCTTGCTTACATTGCTTTTAAAAATGATCCAAGATGAACAGAGCTGGGATCAGGAAAGACTTTGCTACCTACCCCGGGGTCATCCTGGGGACGGTTAAGTATGGCATATTTTTGAATGTGCTTGATGCAAATCTAGCTGTGAAGTGTACAACTGGGGCACAAGTGCTGCCACTGAAGGGGTGGGTGTGTGTGGGGCCCAATTTTTGGAAAAAAGGGAGATTCCGCTTGGAGTAACTCTTGCTTTCATTGTTTTTAAAAATGATCCAAGATGAACAGAGCTGGAATCAGGAAAGACTTTGCTACCTACCCCGGGGTCATCCTGGGGACGGTTAAGTATGGCATATTTTTGAATGTGCTTGATGCAAATCTAGCTGTGAAGTGTACAACTGGGGCACAAGTGCTGCCACTGAAGGGGTGGGTGTGTTAGGGGCCCAATTTTTGGAAAAAAGGGAGATTCCGCTTGGAGTAACTCTTGCTTTCATTGTTTTAAAAAATGATCCAAGATGAACAGAGCTGGGATCAGGAAAGACTTTGCTACCTACCCCGGTGTCATCCTGGGGACGGTTAAGTATGGCGTATTTTTGAATGTGCTTGATGCAAATCTAGCTGTGAAGTGTACAACTGGGGCACAAGTGCTGCCACTGAAGGGGTGGGTGTGTGTGTGGCCCAATTTTTGGAAAAAAGGGAGACTCCGCTTGAGTAACCCTTGCTTACATTGTTTTTAAAAATGATCGAAGATGAACAGAGCTGGGATCAGGAAAGACTTTGCTACCTACCCTGGTGTCATCCTGGGGACGGTTAAGTATGGCGTATTTTTGAATGTGCTTGATGCAAATCTAGCTGTGAAGTGTACAACTGGGGCACAAGTGCTGCCACTGAAGGGGTGGGTGTGTGTGTGGCCCAATTTTTGGAAAAAAGGGAGACTCCGCTTGGAGTAACCCTTGCTTGCTGTGTTTTCTAAAAGGAGCCAAGATGAACAAGTCATGGTTCAGCAAAGACTTTGCTACCTACCCCGGTGTCATCCTGGGGACGGTTAAGTATGGCGTATTTTTGAATGTGCTTGATGCAAATCTAGCTGTGAAGTGTACAACTGTGGCACAAGTGCTGCCACTGAAGGGGTGGGTGTGTGTGTGGCCCAATTTTTGGAAAAAAGGGAGACTACGCTTGGAGTAATCCTTGCTTACATTCTTTTTAAAAATGATCCAAGATGAACAGAGCTGGGATCAGGAAAGACTTTGCTACCTACCCCGGTGTCATCCTGGGGCCGGTTAAGTATGGCGTATTTTTGAATGTGCTTGATGCAAATCTAGCTGTGAAGTGTACAACTGTGGCACAAGTGCTGCCACTGAAGGGGTGGGTGTGTGTGTGGCCCAATTTTTGGAAAAAAGGGAGACTACGCTTGGAGTAATCCTTGCTTACATTCTTTTTAAAAATGATCCAAGATGAACAGAGCTGGGATCAGGAAAGACTTTGCTACCTACCCCGGTGTCATCCTGGGGCCGGTTAAGTATGGCGTATTTTTGAATGTGCTTGATGCAAATCTAGCTGTGAAGTGTACAACTGTGGCACAAGTGCTGCCACTGAAGGGGTGGGTGTGTGTGTGGCCCAATTTTTGGAAAAAAGGGAGACTCCGCTTGGAGTCACCTTGCGGGGTTTTGCATGATTTTAGAAGGGCGTGCCATGCCTATATCTGTGTCTCCTCCTCTTTTTCCTTGTCCAGCTCTTTTGTTTTCGCATGAGTATATGTCCTTGTCACTTTCCCATGTGTTTGTGTTGTGTTGTGAGTTGTTTGTCACCTTTTGGACACCTTTGAGGGTGTTTTCTAGGTGTTTTTATGTGTTTGTGATTGCCTGCCATTGTTTCCTATGCAGTTCGAGTTCGGTTCGTCGAACGTTCGCCGAACCGAACTCGAACGAGACGCCCGTTCGGCGAACCAAACTCGAGCCGAACTGCGACCGGTTCGCTCATCTCTAGTCACTGGAGAAGGCGCTGTAAAATGGCTGTGCATCATCGATCACCAATTGATCTCCCGCTCCTAAAAGTACAGAGGGGTCGGGAACCAATTGTGCTGCTGATGAGATCATCCATCCGTAATATAGACCAATGTCTATTAAGTATTTCCCGAATATGTGTGGAGCTCTTGGAGAAAGTTGTGATGAAACGAATGAACAGTTGTTCAGTTTTAGGTGGAGATGGAACTAGCAGGCTGGATCTATCTCTCATGGTGGCTTCCCTATAAGCTTCCTTCAAAATTCAGTTTGGGTACCCACGATCTCTAAATCGCATTCTTAGATCTTTCGCCTGTGCATTATAGTCAAGAAGATTGGAGCAATTGCGTCTAATGCGCAAATATTGTACTTTTGGAATACCACTCCTCAGTGGTCTGTGATGATTGCTATCCCACCTGAGGAGTGCATTTGTTGCTGTCGGTTTCCTAAAGGTTTTAGTGGACAAAGTGCCATCCATATTTTTGCTCACAAGAATGTCCAGGAAAGAAAGTTCATACTGACTGCATTGTGAAGTGAAGCCCTGGCCCAAATCGTTGCAGGGTCCCCTTTCCAGATCACAAAAACGTCATTGATAAATCTTGACCAAAACTCCACCTTGTCAATGTTAAATACAGAGTCATCACAGAACACCACAGTCTCTTCCCACCAGCCCAGGAGAAAGTTTGTGTATGATGGCGCACAAGAGCTGCCCATTGCAGTGCCCCTGAGCTGGTGGTAATGTGAAACGTCAAAGAGAAAAAAGTTACTGGACAAACAGGAATTCAAGAGTTTTGACTGTGTGTTAATGAAAAGTATGTATACTCGTATATTGCTTGATTAATTGGAGATGGACCCTTTTTATGTGAAAATATCTAAATCTTTGGCTATTATTTCTTAGGATGGAGGAACAATTTTGTTTTGTCCCTATATTGTAATCTATTATGAATGACATAACCATCTCACATTAAATTTGATGAATGGTGTCAATTTCTTTCCATATCCAGGACTAAATTTATCTTAGTGATGCCTTTTATTGTATATAGGTAACTGCAACCAGGCTTGGTTATATATTTGCTCCTTTTCCATCTAATATCCTTTAATAACATTCGGGATTAGACAGGGTTTCTATATTGTGCGCCTTCAACCCAGCTTGGTTGCACATGTGACCATCCCCAGACCGCCTATCTGTAACGCCTGCCTGAATCCAAAGACATTCAGTCAGGCTGTAATAGACAGGCTAGAGGGAAGCCACTCGCCAAGCAGGACTCCCAGAACCCCGAAACCCCAAAACCCCCACACAGGGATTTGGAATCACACAGGGCCCTGGAGATCACTACCTGTGGAAGGCTGCAGTCCGAGAGAGTAGTCATCAGGCAGGGTCAAACCAGGAATTGCGGAACAGGGACAGAATCGGCAGGCAAAGACATAATCAGAAACAAGAAGAAGTCAAAACCAGATCTGGCAGCGAGGTACAAAAACAGCAGGCAGGAGGGTAGTCAGGAAACAAGCCGTAATCAGCACATGAAATCACAGGACGAAACAGGAGCCAGAATTCTCAGAACTATCTCTGGCACAGGTCAGCAGAAAGGAGGGGAATTAAAAAGGGTGTGGTGTCTTCCCATAGGCTGTAGCTGAATGATGGTACCTAAGCTAGGAGATACCCGCCACCTACAGTCAGCAAGTGGCACTGCAGATCCCAGGAAACCCAGACCAGTGGATGAACGGAGCCTGCGCCCACCGGCGCCGCTTGCATCGACTCCTCTCCCATCACCAGCACCATCCACGGCAGGACCATGGCGTCTCCTGGCGATCGAAGCAGAAGTCAATGGAGCGGACTTCGGTGGTGACGTAACACTGTCTTGCTGTTATGTTTATCTCACCATAGCGATGAGTGCTCTGGGGCGCCTGCACGTCGGATGTCTTGTTTTTAAACAGTACTTTTTGTTCACCTATGATGATCGCTAGGATTTTCACATTTTGTGTTTCCAACCCACCTTGGCTGCACATGTGACCATTTTTAGACCACCTATCTTTCTGAGATTTTCTCTTTAGCCTCAGCAACACTTTTTTCTGGGCGCATGCGCATTATATGCCTTCATTTACTTATGATGTTTACGTTGCCATGGTAACGTTGGTAACATAGCGGGCGCATGCGCAGTAATCCTCATGTCTCCATCTTTCAAAATTTATCGTGTGACTATGAACGTCCAATGAGACTAATCTAGCATCTATTTATATGTTCTATATCGTCATTCTGGTCTGGCGTCTACCTCTGTTAGGAGGTGTTGTTGTGCTCCATTCCAAATGAAGCTCCCCTGATGAGTCCAAAACGAAATGCGTAAGGGGGGAGACTCTTGAGCATGCCACTTGCAGGTCAGTAATTAAGGGTTACGGTGCCGCTATATGTGATAGCTCTGCCTTGGAGGTCCAGCATTCCTTTCATGAACATCTATATCGGACCAAGACAACATACCGGTGAGATTGTTCCATTTTCACGTACCTTTATCATGGGTGTTTGGTAATCATATATATACCCAATTCCTTTCATATAGAGGCAATGGTGTACCGTCAAAAGAGGCAGGCCATGCGAGTGCCATGGGACCCGTGAGCTGGAGGGGCCCGGGGGCGGCTGCCCGCGGTATCAGCTCCAGCACTGCCCCTTCCCCCCCAGGATCGCACTTTCAAATGTATCGACAGATGCCGATACAGTTGAAAACAACAATGACACAGAGCGCAGCGCACCTCTCATCATTGTCCCGCTGTGCTCTGACAGTTCAACGCAGTGGTGACGTCACTAGTAAGCGCCAGCCACCACCTTGTTGAAGTCAGCAGAGCACAGACATCAGGCAAACTAGGAGCAGCGGCAGGGGACCGAGGCGAGGTGAGTATGCAGAAACAGTGGGGTATCCACCGGAGGGGCCCGGGTCCTTAGTGGGGTACCCCCGTGCTTCATATAGGGCTGGTTAACCCTAGAATGAGCAACCATAGAAATCTACAATAGAAAACAAGTAACCTTGCAGGCTTGCGAGGCCCCAGGTATGTGTTCTAGGGTTAACCTCCCTCTGCTATCGGTTGGCTGGGCTAGGGCAGGGGGGCCCATGTGGCTCCACAAGGGGCTGTTCCGGGGCAGCCTATTTTATCTATGTTGGCCGGGGCTGCACTGCACCTTCAGATGTTCTTTTGCAGCCCCAGGAGTGTCACAGTTAACAGACGATACCGTGTCTTCTAACTGTGACATCACGCAGTGTACCCTGGACTCCTGCTTCCCGACGAAGAGGATCAATGGAGCCTGCAGGCCAGACTGGAGACAAGCCGGAGGGAAGGTAAGAAGTCCTCTAGTCTGTGTATATGTGTGTGTGTGTGTGTGTGTATATATATATATATATATATATATATATATATATGTAAATGTATGTATATATATATATATATATACATATATATATATATACACACATGTATAAGTGTGTGTATATGTATATGTATATATATATATATATAAATATATATACACACACTATATATATATATATATATATATATATATATATATATATATATATACACAGTGCCTACAAGTAGTATTCAACCCCCTGCAGATTTAGCAGGTTTGATAAGATGCAAATAAGTTAGAGCCCGCAAACTTCAAACAAGAGCAGGATTTATTAACAGATGCATGAATCTTACAAACCAACAAGTTATGTTGCTCAGTTAAATTTTAATAAATTTTCAACATAAAAGTGTGGGTCAATTATTAGTCAACCCCTAGGTTTAATATTTTGTGGAATAACCCTTGTTTGCAATTACAGCTAATAATCGTCTTTTATAAGACCTGATCAGGCCGGCACAGGTCTCTGGAGTTATCTTGGTCCACTCCTCCATGCAGATCTTCTCCAAGTTATCTAGGTTCTTTGGGTGTCTCATGTGGACTTTAATCTTGAGCTCCTTCCACAAGTTTTCAATTGGGTTATGGTCAGGAGACTGACTAGGCCACTGCAACACCTTGATTTTTTCCCTCTTGAACCAGGCCTTGGTTTTCTTGGCTGTGTGCTTTGGGTCGTTGTCTTGTTGGAAGATGAAATGACGACCCATCTTAAGATCCTTGATGGAGGAGCGGAGGTTCTTGGCCAAAATCTCCAGGTAGGCCGTGCTATCCATCTTCCCATGGATGCGGACCAGATGGCCAGACCCCTTGGCTGAGAAACAGCCCCACAGCATGATGCTGCCACCACCATGCTTGACTGTAGGGATGGTATTCTTGGGGTCGTATGCAGTGCCATCCAGTCTCCAAACGTCACGTGTGTGGTTGGCACCAAAGATCTCGATCTTGGTCTCATCAGACCAGAGAACCTTGAAACAGTCTGTCTCAGAGTCCTCCAAGTGATCATGAGCAAACTGTAGACGAGCCTTGACATGACGCTTTGAAAGTAAAGGTACCTTACGGGCTCGTCTGGAACGGAGACCATTGCGATGGAGTACGTTACTTATGGTATTGATTGAAACTAATGTCCCCACTGCCATGAGATCTTCCCGGAGCTCCTTTCTTGTTGTCCTTGGGTTAGCCTTGACTCTTCGGACAAGCCTGGCCTCGGCACAGGTGGAAACTTTCAAAGGCTGTCCAGGCCGTGGAAGGCTAACAGTAGTTCCATAAGCCTTCCACTTCCGGATGATGCTCCCAACAGTGGAGACAGGTAGGCTCAACTCCTTGGAAAGGATTTTGTACCCCTTGCCAGCCTTGTGCCCTCCACGATCTTGTCTCTGATGGTGTAACGCCTGGTCCCACCAGACCCCGGGGGGGGAGCTCTCCCTCACATCTGCCCAGTCCCAGCATGGCTCCCACATGCATTCCTGCCCCCACTCCCAGGCAGAGAAGGCCTTCCACTTACCGGCCCCAGGGCTCTGCAGACGTTGCTCCCACTCCAAGGCCTGCTGCAGTTTCCTCCTCACACAGAATTGCTGTAGGTGATTCTAGGCTGCGTGCGAGGCCACGTCCCCTTTCTTAAAGTGGCATGCCCCAAATCCTGGAAGTGATCTCAGAGGTCACCTGCTGCCTAATAGGTATTTAAGTTCACTTCCCCCGGCAGCAGGCGCCCGAGCAACGCCTCTATTAGTGCATTGCCAGTGTCCTAATCTGTCTATGCTATTGTTTATGATCCGTACATTTGTTACCTGATTCTAATCCTGTGTCTCACCGTAGTGCCATCTATACCATACCGGCTGTGGACGTCACCACCCATTCCTACCGTGGACGTCACCGTGCCATACCTGCCGTGGACACTATCTGTACCATACCGGCTGTGGACGTCACCTGCTGTGAAACATCTCCGGTGCCACTTCCGTGTTCCGCCTGCCGCGGACATCGTACCCGAGCCACGCCTGGCCGTACAGAGACTCCTACCTCCGGTCCCTGGCTGCCGTGCATTTAGGCCTTCTGGGGAGACGCCGCACAGTCCCTGTATAGGGGTTCGCTGCTGGCCGTCTTCTCAGGGGAGTCCGGTGCACGGTCCAGTGGGTCCACCTCCGGACGTTCGCCGCTCCTCGGTGAGCGTAACAGTTTGCTCGGGCCATGGACTCCGCCGGGATCACGGTTAACCCGCTGAATGACCTGCAACAGGAGCTCTCCCGCCAACGTGAGACCCAAGCAAGGTTCGTGGCTTACATAAAGTCTGTGGAATCCCGTCTGGCATCCATGCAAACCTCCGTATCCTCCGACAGCTCCCAGTTGAGTGAACTACTGCAGGAACTGTCCCGCCAGCATGAGGCCCAGAGATGCATGGCTGAAGATATGGCGGCCGTGGATTCCCGTCTAAATGCCCTGCAGAATCCGGCCTCCTCTACAACTCCCGACTCTGCAGGATTATCGACATACATGTCTCCTTCTCGCCTGGCCTCCCCACCCATGTATGGAGGGGATCCCCGTTTGAGTCGCGGTTTCTTAAACCAGTGCTCCCTGCACTTTGAGCTGTCGCCGCTGCAGCAAGCGACCGATCGCTCGAAAATCGCATTTATCATGTCTCATCTGACTGGTCAGGCTCTGGCTTGGATGAATCCGCTCTGGGAAAAGAATGACCCGACCGTCCAAGTCCTGTCCGTCTTTCTGACCACCTTCCGTAAGGTGTTCGATGAGCCAGGCCGTCTCTCATCTACTGCCTTTTCACTCATGAGAATCCACCAGGGGAATCTCACCGTGGGACAGTATGCAATCGAGTTCCACACTCTGTCCTCCGAGCTCAAGTGGAACAATGACGCCTTGGTAGCTGCCTTTTGGGAAGGGTTATCCGGAAAAATCAAGGATGAACTGGCCGGCCGGGATGTACCTACCACGCTGGAAGAGCTGATCTCTCTGGCTACCCGTATTGATCTCCGCTTCCAAAAGCGTGCCAGAGAAGTCACCCGGGCGAGAAGAACCCCACGTCTTGCGCCCACCTTCCAAAGGCCGATGTCACTTCCCTCCACCAGGCCTACTGCTCCGCACGAGCCCATGGAGGTCGACCGCGTCACTGAGTCCAGACTGCGACAGAGGAATCGAAGAATAGCAGGAGAGTGCTTTTACTGCGGAAGTGCCAAACATCTGATTCAGGACTGTCCAGTAAAGCCGGGAAACTACAGAGCCTAGGGTCCATCGGAGAGGCCACCCTAGGTCACGCCAAGTCCTCTCCTTTTCTCCAGGTGCCCGTATCCCTGTCCTGCGGCTCCATCCGGTTGTCAGTACATGCGTTCCTGGATTCTGGCTCCGCCGGGAACTTTATCCAGCAGTCCGTGGTGGATCTACACCAGATTCCCGTCCGATGTCTTGCTACCCCCATCAGTCTGTCTTCCGTGGATGGAAAACCGCTTTCCGAACCCATCCGGTTCATCACAGAGAACTGTACAATGCAAGTGGGGTTGCTACACTCTGAGACAATCGCCTTCCATGTGCTCCCTGGCATGGCACATGCTCTTCTTCTGGGAATACCCTGGCTTCGGTCACACAAGCCTGTGCTCGACTGGGATTCCGGAGACATCCTGCAATGGGGTGCTTCTTGCCACAATCACTGCCTGACACCAGTGCATCCTCCGCACCCACCAGTCAAACCGGTCAACCTTCCCGGGTTACCTCCCGCCTACTGGTCCTTTTCCGATGTCTTTGACAAAAAGGAAGCTGAGACGTTGCCGCCACACAGACCCTACGATTGTCCCATCGACCTGCTCCCAGGTACAACCCCTCCTCGTGGGCGCATCTACCCACTGTCGCGAGAAGAGACCCAAGCCATGTCTGACTATATAAAGGAGAATTTAGCACGAGGCTTCATCCGAAAATCCTCCTCTCCCGCCGGAGCGGGATTCTTCTTTGTGGGAAAAAAGGATGGGGGTCTACGGCCCTGCATTGACTACCGCGGATTGAATAAGATCACGGTGAAAAACAGGTATCCGCTACCCCTTATACCGGAACTGTTTGACCGTTTCCGAGGTGCCAAGATCTTTTCCAAACTAGATCTCCGTGGTGCGTACAATCTGGTTCGCATGCGGTCGGGAGACGAATGGAAGACCGCGTTCAACACTCGTGATGGGCACTATGAATACCGAGTGATGCCCTTCGGGCTCAGTAACGCACCGGCGGTCTTCCAGGAGTTTGTGAACGACGTCTTCCGTGATCTTCTCTACACCTGCGTAGTTGTGTATTTAGATGACATCCTTATCTTCTCTCCGGACTTGCATACCCATCGAAGACATGTCCGTCTGGTCCTGCGGAGATTGAGAGAGAATCGCCTTTACGCCAAACTCGAGAAATGCCTGTTTGAGCAGACCTCGTTACCCTTCCTTGGCCACATAGTCTCGGATACCGGCCTGAAGATGGATCCTGACAAGGTTTCAGCCGTACTGAAATGGCCCCATCCGGAAGGGTTGAAGGCTATCCAGCGATTCCTGGGATTCGCCAACTATTACCGGCAATTCATTCCACATTTCTCATCTCTGGTGCGCCCCATATCCTCTCTCACTCGCAAAGGGGAGAACCCGAAGAAATGGACACCGGAAGCTGAAGAATCGTTCCTGTCCCTTAAACGTGCCTTTGCTTCTGCTCCAGCCTTACACAGACCCGACATTAACCAGCCGTTTATCCTTGAGGTAGATGCCTCCTCATCCGGAGCCGGTGCGGTCCTTACACAGAAAACGTCAGAGGGTAAGACAGTAACCTGCGGCTTCTTTTCTAAGGCTTTCTCCCCAGCAGAACGAAACTACTCAATCGGAGACCGTGAGTTGCTGGCAGTCAAGCTGGCTCTGGAGGAATGGCGATACCTGCTGGAAGGGTCATTACATCCAGTTACCATCTATACTGACCACAAGAATCTGGCATATCTTCAGACAGCCCGCAGGCTAAACCCCCGACAGGCCCGATGGTCATTATTCTTTGCCCGCTTTGATTTCGTTCTGCATTTCCGTCCAGCCGAGAAGAACCTGAAAGCCGATGCGCTGTCTCGATCATTCCTGTCAGAGGACCAGGAGGATGAACCTCGGCACATCATTGAACCTTCCAAACTAATGGCGGCTCCAGTCGGCATGCATCACCTTCCTCCCGGTAAGACGTTTGTTGCTGAGGTCGATAGAGAACGTGTACTCCGGTGGGGACACTCTTCCAGAATAGCAGGTCACGTGGGTCAAAAGAAATCTCTGCAATTGATATCCCGATATTACTGGTGGCCAGGGTTACGTCAAGACGTCCAGGACTTTTGTTCATCCTGTTCCTCCTGTGCCCGGAACAAGGTCCCGAAGACCCTTCCGGCGGGCCCTTTGCTTCCTTTACCTGTACCATCCGCTCCATGGCAACATATCGGCATGGATTTCATCACGGACCTGCCAAAATCGTCTGGCTGCACAGTCATCTGGGTGGTAGTGGACCGGTTCTCCAAGATGGCCCACTTCACACCACTCTCCGGGCTACCGTCCGCTCCGGTTCTTGCTGACCTCTTCATCCAACACATCTTCCGGCTTCATGGCTTGCCTCTCCATATCGTGTCCGACAGAGGGGTCCAGTTCACCGCTCGGTTCTGGAGAGCAGTCTGCAAGATGATGGATGTGGAATTGGACTTTTCCTCTGCCTACCACCCTCAGTCCAATGGGCAAGTGGAGCGCATTAACCAAATCCTGACTAACTATCTCCGCCACTTCTTGGACGAACACCACAGCGACTGGGTCAAACTGCTTCCGTGGGCCGAGTTCTCCTATAACAACCATGACAGTGAGTCCTCTGCTAAATCTCCGTTCCAGGTGGTGTATGGACAGTGACCCAAAGTGCCGTGTCCTGTGACAAGTTCCTCAGGCAACTCTGCAGCTGATGACCTCGTGAAGTCCTTCTCCGCCGTCTGGGCTGAGACCAAGTCGGCTTTGGAACGGTCCTCTGTCCGCATGAAGAAACACGCTGACAAGAAACGTCTGGATGTTCCTTTCTTCCGACCCGGAGATAAAGTCTGGCTCTCGTCCAAGTATGTCCGCCTGAAACAGCCGTCTTACAAGCTGGGTCCCCGCTTCATTGGTCCCTTTGAAGTGCTCCGACGGATCAATGAGGTGTCCTACAAGTTGAAGCTGCCGTCGACACTTCGCATCCCGAACTCCTTCCATGTGTCCCTCCTCAAGCCGGTGGTCCTGAGTCGTTTCCATGGTGATCCTGGGGTCTCGCCTCCTCCTGTTGGTGATGATGACGTCTATGAGGTAAAAGCCATCCTTGCGGCTAAGGAGGTCCGAGGTAAAACCTATTATCTGGTGGACTGGAAGGGGTTCGGTCCTGAGGAGAGGACGTGGGTACCTGCGGAGGACGTGGATGCTCCTCGTCTCCTCCGGAGCTTCCTGAGGAGGAGGGGGCTTCAGGGGGGGGTACTGTAACGCCTGGTCCCACCAGACCCCGGGGGGGGAGCTCTCCCTCACATCTGCCCAGTCCCAGCATGGCTCCCACATGCATTCCTGCCCCCACTCCCAGGCAGAGAAGGCCTTCCACTTACCGGCCCCAGGGCTCTGCAGACGTTGCTCCCACTCCAAGGCCTGCTGCAGTTTCCTCCTCACACAGAATTGCTGTAGGTGATTCTAGGCTGCGTGCGAGGCCACGCCCCCTTTCTTAAAGTGGCATGCCCCAAATCCTGGAAGTGATCTCAGAGGTCACCTGCTGCCTAATAGGTATTTAAGTTCACTTCCCCCGGCAGCAGGCGCCCGAGCAACGCCTCTATTAGTGCATTGCCAGTGTTCTAATCTGTCTATGCTATTGTTTATGATCCGTACATTTGTTACCTGATTCTAATCCTGTGTCTCACCGTAGTGCCATCTATACCATACCGGCTGTGGACGTCACCACCCATTCCTACCGTGGACGTCACCGTGCCATACCTGCCGTGGACACTATCTGTACCGTACCGGCTGTGGACGTCACCTGCTGTGAAACATCTCCGGTGCCACTTCCGTGTTCCGCCTGCCGCGGACATCGTACCCGAGCCACGCCTGGCCGTACAGAGACTCCTACCTCCGGTCCCTGGCTGCCGTGCATTTAGGCCTTCTGGGGAGACGCCGCACAGTCCCTGTATAGGGGTTCGCTGCTGGCCGTCTTCTCAGGGGAGTCCGGTGCACGGTCCAGTGGGTCCACCTCCGGACGTTCGCCGCTCCTCGGTGAGCGTAACAGATGGCCTTGGAATGCTCCTTTGTCTTTCCCATGTTGATCACGTATGAGTGCTGTTCACAAGTTTGGGGAGGGTCTTAATTAGTCAGAAAAGGCTGGAAAAAGAGATAATTAATCCAAACATGTGAAGCTCATTGTTCTTTGTGCCTGAAATACTTCTTAATACTTTAGGGGAACCAAACAGAATTCTTGTGGTTTGAGGGGTTGAATAATAAATGACCCTCTGAATAAACTTTTCACAATTTAAAAAAAAAAAAATAAAAAAAGAAATAACATTCTTTTTTGCTGCAGTGCATTTCACACTTCCGGGCTGATCTACAGTCCAAATGTCACAATGCCAAGTTAATTCCGAATGTGTAAACCTGCTAAATCTGCAGGGGGTTGAATACTACTTGTAGGCACTGTATATATATATATACATACTCATGTGCATATACAGTACACACACACACACATATATATATATATATATATATATATATATATATATATATATATACAATGCAAAAATAGGAGCAGCACTTAGCCTGTTGTGGTGCAAAGTCCTTCCAATCAGTCTCACCCGATTCCAATAGACAGCAAAAAATGTGAAGGCAGCACACAGCTTCAACTTGAATGAAAAAGCCAATTTAATGGCCCATCATAAAAAAATAATAGGCTTTTTCATTCAAGTTGAAGCTGTGTGCTGCCTTCACATTTTTTGTGCTGTCTATTGGAATCGGGTGAGACTGATTGGAAGGACTTTACACCACAACAGGCTATGTGCTGCTCCTATTTTTGCATTGTATATATATATATATATAGCGCAAAAAATGTGAAGGCAGCACACAGTTTCAACTTGAATGAAAAAGCCTATTATTTTTTTATGATGGGCCATTAAATTGGCTTTTTCATTCAAGTTGAAGCTGTGTGCTGACTTCACATTTTTTGCTGTCTATTGGAATCGGGTGAGACTGATTGGAAGGACTTTGCACCACAACAGGCTAAGTGCTGCTCCTATTTTTGCATTGTATTTTATCTCAAGGAGATTTTTCACTGTTTTTTTGCATTATGTCTTATCATCCTGTGGAGCCCGTTATGTTATCATATTCTGTGGTGGATGAGGAACGTATTCTGAAGGGGGTAGATGTTGATGCGACTTTTTTGAATACACCTTCAATACCGGAATTGAAACGGAATTTGAAAATGATAATAAGAGACTTGTTACTCAGGAATTGCATCTTGCGGCTTATGGTCAATATTATAAGGAGAAAAAATTCCTAGAGGTCTAAGATCTAATATTAGACCCAACCTTTTCTTTGGAGACTCACAGTTTTGCAACAGTTTCTGCATGTTATCTAACAAATATGCCTTTGATATAATTCTGTTGAATATGGACTTTTTGCAAAAGGACATTGTCAGATTGCAAGAGATTATTAAAGAGCATGACCAAAATTCAGAATATATTATCTGAAGATGATTGGATGAATTTTTATGTCGGCATCAAAAGCAAGTTGGAAAAATTAAAGACTGAACTAGAAGAGAATTAAAGAAAAAAATGGTTTAGAGACTGTGAGGATTATAGAGTTGGAAATGTTTATAATTGGCAAAAAGGAGGGGCTAATAATGCTTGGAGTAAAAAAAGGTGGATGTAGTGGATGAGGTGCAATTGGTAATTCTATACGGTGTTTTTGTAATAATTGCATTGATTTTTTTAGATTTAGAAAAAATTCCACAGGATTTCGAGGGTCAAAGAGGAGAGGTGGGCGACACCAGCACAGGGGGAAGAAAAGGGAAAAAAGAGAAAGACAGAGTGATGCCCCAGAGGAAAGCAAAGGAAAAAGCTTAGTAGTTAATTTGTCATCCAAGGTATTGGCCCCTATACAGCTAAAAGTGTTAAACAAAGGTTTATCGTATGAGATTTGGCAACATGTAGATTGGCTTGAATTAGAACTTGATCTTTTGTCTTTTTTCAGAAATATTAAGTTGAAACACTGGTTTCATGATAAAAAAATGGAGGTGGGAATAAAGGATAGTGAGCTGAATTTGAAAAGTGTAGGCATTAGTAAAAAGAGTGATTTTACTCCAGTTGTGGAGGTACTAGTTATTGAGGCATTTATACAGATAGTTAAAAAAGAGGTGGATTTTTTAAAAAATGAGACTAAAAAAAAATGTATTCAACCGAACCTTACAAAGGAGGAATATAGTGCTCTGCTGGATATTTCACAAGATATAAAAACAATCGTAAAACCAGCAGATAAAGGGGAGCGGTGGTTTTAATGGATAGGGATGATTATATGTTTGAAATTCAATGACAGTTGATGGATTTGAATGTGTACAGAAAACTTGATTCTGACCCTAAATTTGAGATACAGAAAAAACTTAGGTTGGTTGTAGAAGAGGCTGTAGGTGGGGGAATCATTGATAAAGAGCTACTTGAATATTTACTTGTCAAAAATCCACTGCTATATATACTTCCTAAAACACACAAGGGCTTAGAAAAACCATCGGGTAGACCCATAGTTTCTGGGGTTGAATCCATTTTTAGTTACATTGGGATATTTTTGGATAAAATCCTTAATCCTCTGGCCTGTAACACTAGATCATTTATTAGAGACACTGGAGATTTTTTACATAAACTTAGATCATTGGAGTTAGCCTCTCATTCATTTATTCTGGCATCATTTGATATTGTTTCACTTTACACCTCCATTGATCACACTATGGGACTTCAATGTGTTAAATTGAAATGAGATGAGATGCATTTTTCTACATTTTGTAAGAAACTTATTCTTAATTTGCTTGATATATTGTTGAAACACAATTAGTTTCTGTTTGGGGATGACTTTTACTTGCAAATACGCGGAGTCGCGATGGGTGCGCCCATGATGCCCACATATGCAAATTTAGTCATGTCAGTCTTGGAGGAAAAATCCATCTATGTATCACACCACTTTGATAAAGCGTATAAGTGGTAGAGATACATAGATTATACATTTGTTATCTGGATGGGCACGCAAGAGGAGTTGATGGATTTCCATAAATACCTGAATCTGGTGGATAACACTATAAAATTTACATTAATTTGGTCGTATACAAAAATTCAGTTTTTGGATGTTGAGATTTCCAAAATAGAAAATAAATTGATCACATCCCTTTATTCAAAACCTACAAATAGAAATAAATTGTTACATTTTGATAGCCACCATTGTAGGAGCCTTTTTAGAGCCATTCCCACTTCACAAATGCTTAGAGTAAAAAGGATTGAGAATGATTCAATTAGTGCAGAACTGGCCATTAATAAATTGTTAAATACATTTATTGAGAGAGGTTACCTAAAGGTCTTTTACAGAGACAAAAAATTAAATTTGATGGTTATTCATCTAAAAAATGTCATCATGTTGGTAGGATTCCTACAATCATGAAATATGCCGAAGAGAGTAAATCTATAGAGAGAATAATTCTCAAGCATTGGGTATGTTGCAAAAAAGTTTACCCTTTGTGGATGAATTTAAAAATCCTCCTCTTTTTTCTTATCGGAAGAATAAAAATATTAAAAATATGCTTGTTAATGCTGACATTGGTTCTACAAAAAGAGATATACAAACGACAATTTCAGGGGCAAAAAGGACAGGTTGTTTCGCATGTCTTTTATGTGTCAATTGTAGTTACATGTTGAAAGGTAATGTTTTTAAACATCCGATTAGTAATGAGACTATTCATATCAAATATTTTTTGACATGCGACACGGAATTTGTCATTTATTTGTTAGACTGTCCTTGTAAAATGTGGTACATAAGTGAGACGACAACGGATTTTAAAACAAGGTTGAATAAGCATAGATTAACTATACGTAAAAAGACAATGGATTTACCTGTCCCTAAACATTTTACAGAGCAAAAACATACAGAAAAAGATTTAAAATGCAGGCTGATAGATCATGTTCCCATATCGAGAAGAGGAGGGGATAGAATAAAAAAATGTAAAAAATTGGAAATGAAGTGGATTTTTAGGTTAAATACCTTAAAACCAAATGGATTAAATATAGATTTTAGGGTGGGTGATCTTTTATGAACCCTTCTTTCCAGATGAATACACCCTCATTTCACATAGAATATTTTTTATGATGGGCCAATAAATAAGCTTTTTCATTCAAGTTGAAGCTCTGTGCTGCCTTCACATTTTTTGCTCTCTCTCGCTCTCTATATATTATATATATATATATATATATATATATATATATGAGTGTGTGTATATGTATGTGTGTGTATATATATGTGTGTGCGTATATATAATATATATAAAGAGTGTGTGTGTGTGTGTATAATTATAATATAAGAGTGTGTGAGCGTGTGTGTGTATAAATATGTATATATATATATATATATATATATATATATATATATATATATATTTATATATTTATTAAATACATAAATAAATCCCACAGTTTTGGTACAATGAACACGTTGTCTGTCTGTATACACTGTGTGCTGAATTATTAAACAGGCTGTATTTTCCAGGATTTTTTTCATTATTGATCAAGAAATATGTTCTCAATCAACCCAAAAGACTCATAAATATCAAAGCTTAATATTTTTGGAAGTTGGAGTGTTTATTTTTTAGATTTGGCTATCTTAGGAGGATATCTGTTTGTGCAGGTAACAATTACTGTGCAGAATTATTAGGCAACTTAATAAACACCAAATATATTCCCATCTCACTTGTTTATTTTCACAAGGTAAACCAATATAACTGCACAAAATTTAGAAATAAACATTTCTGACATGCAAAAAAAACCCCCAAAAAATTAGTGACCAATATAGCCACCTTTCTTTCTGATGACACTCAACAGCCTACCATCCATAGATTCTGTCAGTTGCTTGATCTGTTTACGATCAACATTACATGCAGCAGCCACCACAGCCTCCCAGACACTGTTCCGAGAGGTGTACTGTTTTCCCTCCCTGTAGATCTCACATTTTATGAGGGACCACAGGTTCAGATCAGGTGAACATGGGGGCCATGTCATAATTTTTTCATCTTTTAGACCTTTACTGGCCAGCCACGCTGTGAAGTAGTTGGATGCATGTGATGGAGCATTGTCCTGCATGAAAATCATGTTTTTTTGTAACGATACCGACTTCTTCCTGTACCACTGCTTGAAGAAGTTATCTTCCAGAAACTGACAGTAGGACTGGGAGTTGAGCTTCACTCCATCCTCAACCCGAAAAGGTCCCACAAGTTCATCTTTGATGATACCAGCCCATACCAGTACCCCACCTCCAGCTTGCAGGCATCTGAGTCAGAGTGGAGCTCTCTGCCCTTTACTGATCAGCCTCTGGCCCATCCATCTGGCCCATCAAGAGTCACTTTCATTTCATCAGTCCATAAAACCTTTGAAAAATCATTTTTAAGATATTTCTTGGCCCAGTCTTGACGTTTTAGCTTATCTTTCTTGTTCAAAAGTGGTCGTTTTTCCGCCTTCCTTACCTTGGCCATGTCCCTGAGTATAGCGCATCTTGTGCTTTTTGATACTCCAGTAACATTGCAGCTCTAAATTATGGCCAAACTGGTGGCAAATGGCATCTTGGCAGCTTCACGCTTGATTTTCCTCAATTTATGGGTAGTTATTTTGCGCCTTTTTTGCCCAACACGCTTCTTGCAACCATGTTGGCTATTTGCCATGAAACGCTTGATTGTTCGGTGATCATGCTTTAAAAGTTTGGCAATTTCAAGACTGCTGCATCCCTCTGCAAGACATCTCACAATGTTGGACTTTTCAGAGCCCGTCAAATCTCTTCTGACCCATTTTGCTAAAGGAAAGGTAGTTCCTAATACGTATGCACCCCTTATATAGGGTGTTGATGTCATTGCAGCACACTCCTCCTCATTAAAGAGATGCATATCACCTTATTTACTTAATTGGTAGTTGGCTCTCAAGCCTATACAGCTTGGAGTAGGACAACATGTATAAAAATTATCATGTGATCAAAATACTCATTTGCCTAATAAGTTTGCACACAGTGTATATAATATATATAGAGTCTGTGTGTGTGTGTGTCTGTGTGTGTATATATATTATATATGAGTGTGTGGGTACGTGTGTGTATGTAAATATATATATATATACATATATAAATATATATATAAATATATATATATATATATACAGTGTATATATATATATATATATATATATATATATACTGTATATATGGGTGCGTGTGTTTATATATGAGTATATGTGCATATGTGTGCGCGTGTGTATATATATGAGTGTATGTGTGTGTATATGCATGTGTGTGTGTGTATATATATATATTATGATTGTGTGTGCATATAAATATATATATATAAGTATATGTATATGAGTGTGCATATGTATATATGAGTGTATATTCATGTGTGTGTGTATGTGTGAGTACATATATATATATATATATATATATCTGTGATTGTGTGTGTATATATGTGTGTGTGTGTGTGTGTGTATATATATATATATATATATATATATATATTATATATGAGTGTGTATGTATATTTGTCTGTTTTTGACTTTTTTTGTATGAATGAGTATGTGTCTGTGTACATATATGTATATGCCTGTGTGTCTATGCATGTATGCTTGTCTGTGCATGTGCCTGTCTGTATTTTGTGTGCATGTATGTGCCTACGTTTGTGTGTCAACGTACATATACACCCCATACACTCCACATACACACATCACATACAATGTGTGCAGGCTTGTGCCTGTGTCTACATATGTGTGTGTATTTTTGCATGTGTTTGACCTTCTGCATGTCTATATATGTTTGTGTGTATCCATGTGTGTGTATGTGCCTTGCTACATTCTTGTGCATGTCTGCATATATGTGCGTGTGTCTGTGTGCATGCATGTGACTGGCTGCGTTCTTGTGCGTGTCTGTGTGTGTGTGTGTCTGTTTGCATGATTATGTATGTGTGTATGTCTGTGTTCATGTGCGTGTCTATGTGAATATGTGCATGTATGTCTATGTGTACCTGTCTGCATATATGTACATTTTTCTGCATGTGTGCATATCTGTGTGACTGACTATGCGTATATGTGCGTCTTTGAATCTGTGTCAGCATGTCTGTACATTTGTCTGTGTGTCTACAAATATAAGTGTATACAGTTAGGTCCAGAAATATTTGGACAGTGACACAATTTTCGCGAGTGGGCTCTGCATGCCACCACATTGGATTTGAAATGAAACCTCTACAACAGAATTCAAGTGCAGATTGTAACGTTTAATTTGAAGGTTTGAACAAAAATATCTGATAGAAATTGTAGGAATTGTACACATTTCTTTACAAACACTCCACATTTTAGGAGGTCAAAAGTAATTGGACAAATAAACCAAACCCAAACAAAATATTTTTATTTTCAATATTTTGTTGCGAATCCTTTGGAGGCAATCACTGCCTTACGTCTGGAACCCATGGACATCACCAAACGCTGGGTTTCCTCCTTCTTAATGCTTTGCCAGGCCTTTACAGCTGCAGCCTTCAGGTCTTGCTTATTTGTGGGTCTTTCCGTCTTAAGTCTGGATTTGAGCAAGTGAAATGCATGCTCAATTGGGTTAAGATCTGGTGATTGACTTGGCCATAGCAGAATGTTCCACTTTTTTGCACTCATGAACTCCTGGGTAGCTTTGGCTGTATGCTTGGGGTCATTGTCCATCTGTACTATGAAGCACCGTCCGATAAACTTTGCGGCATTTGGCTGAATCTGGGCTGAAAGTATATCCCGGTACACTTCAGAATTCATCCGGCTACTCTTGTCTGCTGTTATGTCATCAATAAACACAAGTGACCCAGTGCCATTGAAAGCCATGCATGCCCATGCCATCACGTTGCGTCCACCATGTTTTACAGAGGATGTGGTGTGCCTTGGATCATGTGCCGTTCCCTTTCTTCTCCAAACTTTTTTCTTCCCATCATTCTGGTACAGGTTGATCTTTGTCTCATCTGTCCATAGAATACTTTTCCAGAACTGAACTGGCTTCATGAGGTGTTTTTCAGCAAATTTAACTCTGGCCTGTCTATTTTTGGAATTGATGAATGGTTTGCATCTAGATGTGAACCCTTTGTATTTACTTTTATGGAGTCTTCTCTTTACTGTTGACTTAGAGACAGATACACCTACTTCACTGAGAGTGTTCTGGACTTCAGTTGATGTTGTGAACGGGTTCTTCTTCACCAAAGAAAGTGTGCGGCGATCATCCACCACTGTTGTCATCCGTGGACGCCCAGGCCTTTTTGAGTTCCCAAGCTCACCAGTCAATTCCTTTTTTCTCAGAATGTACCCGGCTGTTGATTTTGCTACTCCAAGCATGTCTGCTATCTCTCTGATGGATTTTTTCTTTTTTTTCAGCCTCAGGATGTTCTGCTTCACCTCAATTGAGAGTTCCTTAGACCGCATGTTGTCTGGTCACAGCAACAGCTTCCAAATGCAAAACCACACACATGTAATCAACCCCAGACCTTTTAACTACTTCATTGATTACAGGTTAATGAGGGAGACGCCTTCAAGGTTAATTGCAGCCCTTAGAGTCCCTTGTCCAATTACTTTTGGTCCCTTTAAAATGAGGAGGCTATGCATTACAGAGCTATGATTCCTAAACCCTTTCTCCGATTTGGATGTGAAAACTCTCATATTGCAGCTGGGAGTGTGCACTTTCAGCCCATATTATATATATAATTGTATTTCTGAACATGTTTTTGTAAACAGTTAAAATAACAAAACTTGTGTCACTGTCCAAATATTTCTGGACCTAACTGTATGTGTGTATGTGCGCATTTCTTTGTCTGCATATGCGTGTCTGTGTGCATGTCTTCATGTGTTCATGCCTGTGTGTTTATGTATGTATGATTGTGTGTGCTTGTCTGCATGAGTGTTCATGTCTGTGTGCATTTGTATGCATGTGTCTGTGTGCCTGTCTGCATGCATTTGTCTGTTCTTGTATACAGTCAGGGCCAGAAATATTTGGACAGTGACACAAGTTTTGTTATTTTAGCTGTTTACAAAAACATGTTCAGAAATACAATTATATATATAATATGGGCTGAAAGTGCACACTCCCAGCTGCAATATGAGAGTTTTCACATCCAAATTGGAGAAAGGGTTTAGGAATCATAGCTCTGTAATGCATAGCCTCCTCTTTTTAAAGGGACCAAAAGTAATTGGACAAGGGACTCTAAGGGCTGCAATTAACTCTGAAGGCATCTCCCTCGTTAACCTGTAATCAATGAAGTAGTTAAAAGGTCTGGGGTTGATTACATGTGTGTGGTTTAGCATTTGGAAGCTGTTGCTGTGACCAGACAACATGCGGTCTAAGTAACTCTCAATTGAGGTGAAGCAGAACATCCTGAGGCTGAAAAAAAAGAAAAAATCCATCAGAGAGATAGCAGACATGCTTGGAGTAGCAAAATCAACAGTCGGGTACATTCTGAGAAAAAATGAATTGACTGGTGAGCTTGGGAACTCAAAAAGGCCTGGGCGTCCACGGATGACAGCAGTGGTGGATAATCGCCGCATACTTTCTTTGGTGAAGAAGAACCCGTTCACAACATCAACTGAAGTCCAGAACGCTCTCAGTGAAGTAGGTGTATCTGTCTCTAAGTCAACAGTAAAGAGAAGACTCCATGAAAGTAAATACAAAGGGTTCACATCTAGATGCAAACCATTCATCAATTCCAAAAATAGACAGGCCAGAGTTAAATTTGCTGAAAAACACCTCATGAAGCCAGCTCAGTTCTGGAAAAGTATTCTATGGACAGATGAGACAAAGATTAACCTGTACCAGAATGATGGGAAGAAAAAAGTTTGGAGAAGAAAGGGAACGGCACATGATCCAAGGCACACCACATCCTCTGTAAAACATGGTGGAGGCAACGTGATGGCATGGGCATGCATGGCTTTCAATGGCACTGGGTCACTTGTGTTTATTGATGACATAACAGCAAACAAGAGTAGCCGGATGAATTCTGAAGTGTACCGGGATATACTTTCAGCCCAGATTCAGCCAAATGCCGCAAAGTTGATCGGACGGCGCTTCATAGTACAGATGGACAATGACCCCAAGCATATAGCCAAAGCTACCCAGGAGTTCATGAGTGCAAAAAAGTGGAACATTCTGCAATGGCCAAGTCAATCACCAGATCTTAACCCAATTGAGCATGCATTTCACTTGCTCAAATCCAGACTTAAGACGGAAAGACTCACAAACAAGCAAGACCTGAAGGCTGCGGCTGTAAAGGCCTGGCAAAGCATTAAGAAGGAGGAAACCCAGCGTTTGGTGACGTCCATGGGTTCCAGACTTAAGGCAGTGATTGCCTCCAAAGGATTCGCAACAAAATATTGAAAATAAAAATATTTTGTTTGGGTTTGGTTTATTTGTCCAATTACTTTTGACTAGAGTTGAGCGCGGTTCGTGGTTCGTGGTTCTCCAGTTCTAGGCTCGAGTGATTTTTGGGCTGTTCGAGATCGAACTAGAACTCGAGCTTTTTGCTAAAAGCTCGATAGTTCTAGATACGTTCGAGAACGGTTCTAGCAGCAAAAAGCAGGGCTTTTTACAGCTACAGTGAGCAGGAGCCATCGCTGGCAGCCTGCCACAAGCTGGTAACCAAGATAAACATCGGGTATCCAAGCAAAGCGCTTTGGTTAGTAACCCGATGTTTATCTTAGTTACGTGCAGGAAGCCCACACTTTCCCGCTCAGCTCGCTCCACCCCCTCCTGCCCGCGGCATGTACACATACATACACATACACAAACACACACACACATCCACCCCCCCCCCCCCGCCCGCCCGCCCGCTCGCTCGCTCGCTCGCTCGGCTTACCTGCGGTGATGAAGTCCCGCCATCCCGACCTCAGCGCTGTCACTGTCCTCCATGGCCGCCGCTTGTCACATCACCTATCGCTTCCGACCCGAGACTGACACTGGCGGTGACGTCACGGACCTCTCGCGATACTTGATGTGAAGGCGCCGGTCATTGACCTCAGTGACAGGGGCTGTCAGTGTGCTGGAGATCAGCGCAGGTAATGTACCTCACTGACAGCAGCACTTGTCACCCCCCTGCAGTGACCTGGGCTGACCCATTGATGTTAGCTCAGGTCACTGCACTGCTCTCCCAGCCAATGGGGAACATCCTGCTCTTCATTGACTGGGACAGTGTGCATCGTCATGGCAACCCCTTGGATTACACCAGACCTGGATTTGTTTTTCAATCTAATAAATTGGTTAAAGAGGGAATGTTTTGGGGAGTGTTTTTTCAAATAAAAATGTGTTTGTCGTGTATTTTTTTTTTATTACTGACTGGGTTGGTGATGTCGGGTATCTGATAGACGCCTGACCTCACCAACCCCAGGGCTTGATGCCAGGTGACATTACACATCTGGTATTAACCCCAAATATTACCCCGTTTGCCACCGCACCAGGGCGCGGGATGAGCTGGGGCGAAGCACCAGGATTGGCGCATCTAATGGATGCTCCACTTCTGGGGCGGCTGCGGCCTGCTATTTTTAGGCTGGGGAGATTCCAATAACCATGGACCTCCCTAGTCTGAGAATATCAGGCCCCAGCTGTCTGCTTTACCTTGGCTGGTGATCCAATTTTGGGGGACCCCTACGTGTTTTTTTTTTTAATTATTTATTTAATTTAAAATAACAGCGTGGGGTGCCCTCAGTTTTGGATTACCAGCCAAGGTGAGGTTGCCAGCTGTGGTCTGCAGGCTGCAGCCGTCTGCTTTACCCTAGCTGGCTACAAAACTAGGGGGAACCCTATGTCATTTTTTTTTCATTTTTTTGGCTAAATACAAAGCTAAGCACCCCTTAGTGCCACATGAAAGGTACCAAAGGGTGTTCCACTTTTTCTCCATTTTTTTCTCCACTTTCTCTCCACTTTTTCTCCACTTTTTCTCCATTTTTTTCTCCACTTATTCTCCACTTTTTCTCCTCTTATTCTCCACTTTTTCTCCACTTTTTCTCCACTTTTTCTCCTCTTATTCTCCACTTTTTCTCCACTTTTTCTCCACTTTTTCTCCATTTTTTTCTCCACTTTCTCCACTTTTTCTCCACTTTTTTCTCCACTTTTTCTCCTCTTATGCTCCACTTTTTCTCCTCTTAATCTCCACTTTTTCTCCACTTTTTCTCCACTTTTTCTCCACTTTTTTCTCCACTTTTTCTCCTCTTATGCTCCACTTTTTCTCCACTTTTTCTCCACTTTTTCTCCACTTTTTCTCCTCTTAATCTCCACTTTTTCTCCTCTTATGCTCCACTTTTTCTCCACTTTTTCTCCACTTTTTCTCCACGTTTTCTCCACTTTTTTCTCCACTTTTTCTCCTCTTATGCTCCACTTTTTCTCCACTTTTTCTCCACTTTTTCTCCACTTAATCTCCACTTTTTCTCCACTTTTTCTCCACTTTTTCTCCACTTTTTTCTCCACTTTTTCTCCACTTTTTCTCCTCTTATGCTCCACTTTTTCTCCACTTTTTCTCCACTTTTTCTCCTCTTATGCTCCACTTTTTCTCCACTTTTTCTCCACTTTTTCTCCTCTTATGCTCCACTTTTTCTCCACTTTTTCTCCACTATGCATTACAGAGCTATGATTCCTAAACCCTTTCTCCGATTTGGATGTGAAAACTCTCATATTGCAGCTGGGAGTGTGCACTTTCAGCCCATATTATATATATAATTGTATTTCTGAACATGTTTTTGTAAACAGTTAAAATAACAAAACTTGTGTCACTGTCCAAATATTTCTGGACCTAACTGTATGTGTGTATGTGCGCATTTCTTTGTCTGCATATGCGTGTCTGTGTGCATGTCTTTATGTGTTCATGCCTGTGTGTTTATGTATGTATGATTGTGTGTGCTTGTCTGCATGAGTGTTCATGTCTGTGTGCATTTGTATGCATGTGTCTGTGTGCCTGTCTGCATGCATTTGTCTGTTCTTGTATACAGTCAGGGCCAGAAATATTTGGACAGTGACACAAGTTTTGTTATTTTAGCTGTTTACAAAAACATGTTCAGAAATACAATTATATATATAATATGGGCTGAAAGTGCACACTCCCAGCTGCAATATGAGAGTTTTCACATCCAAATTGGAGAAAGGGTTTAGGAATCATAGCTCTGTAATGCATAGCCTCCTCTTTTTAAAGGGACCAAAAGTAATTGGACAAGGGACTCTAAGGGCTGCAATTAACTCTGAAGGCATCTCCCTCGTTAACCTGTAATCAATGAAGTAGTTAAAAGGTCTGGGGTTGATTACATGTGTGTGGTTTAGCATTTGGAAGCTGTTGCTGTGACCAGACAACATGCGGTCTAAGTAACTCTCAATTGAGGTGAAGCAGAACATCCTGAGGCTGAAAAAAAAGAAAAAATCCATCAGAGAGATAGCAGACATGCTTGGAGTAGCAAAATCAACAGTCGGGTACATTCTGAGAAAAAAGGAATTGACTGGTGAGCTTGGGAACTCAAAAAGGCCTGGGCGTCCACGGATGACAGCAGTGGTGGATAATCGCCGCATACTTTCTTTGGTGAAGAAGAACCCGTTCACAACATCAACTGAAGTCCAGAACGCTCTCAGTGAAGTAGGTGTATCTGTCTCTAAGTCAACAGTAAAGAGAAGACTCCATGAAAGTAAATACAAAGGGTTCACATCTAGATGCAAACCATTCATCAATTCCAAAAATAGACAGGCCAGAGTTAAATTTGCTGAAAAACACCTCATGAAGCCAGCTCAGTTCTGGAAAAGTATTCTATGGACAGATGAGACAAAGATTAACCTGTACCAGAATGATGGGAAGAAAAAAGTTTGGAGAAGAAAGGGAACGGCACATGATCCAAGGCACACCACATCCTCTGTAAAACATGGTGGAGGCAACGTGATGGCATGGGCATGCATGGCTTTCAATGGCACTGGGTCACTTGTGTTTATTGATGACATAACAGCAAACAAGAGTAGCCGGATGAATTCTGAAGTGTACCGGGATATACTTTCAGCCCAGATTCAGCCAAATGCCGCAAAGTTGATCGGACGGCGCTTCATAGTACAGATGGACAATGACCCCAAGCATATAGCCAAAGCTACCCAGGAGTTCATGAGTGCAAAAAAGTGGAACATTCTGCAATGGCCAAGTCAATCACCAGATCTTAACCCAATTGAGCATGCATTTCACTTGCTCAAATCCAGACTTAAGACGGAAAGACTCACAAACAAGCAAGACCTGAAGGCTGCGGCTGTAAAGGCCTGGCAAAGCATTAAGAAGGAGGAAACCCAGCGTTTGGTGACGTCCATGGGTTCCAGACTTAAGGCAGTGATTGCCTCCAAAGGATTCGCAACAAAATATTGAAAATAAAAATATTTTGTTTGGGTTTGGTTTATTTGTCCAATTACTTTTGACTAGAGTTGAGCGCGGTTCGTGGTTCGTGGTTCTCCAGTTCTAGGCTCGAGTGATTTTTGGGCTGTTCGAGATCGAACTAGAACTCGAGCTTTTTGCTAAAAGCTCGATAGTTCTAGATACGTTCGAGAACGGTTCTAGCAGCAAAAAGCAGGGCTTTTTACAGCTACAGTGAGCAGGAGCCATCGCTGGCAGCCTGCCACAAGCTGGTAACCAAGATAAACATCGGGTATCCAAGCAAAGCGCTTTGGTTAGTAACCCGATGTTTATCTTAGTTACGTGCAGGAAGCCCACACTTTCCCGCTCAGCTCGCTCCACCCCCTCCTGCCCGCGGCATGTACACATACATACACATACACAAACACACACACACATCCACCCCCCCCCCCGCCCGCCCGCCCGCTCGCTCGCTCGCTCGCTCGGCTTACCTGCGGTGATGAAGTCCCGCCATCCCGACCTCAGCGCTGTCACTGTCCTCCATGGCCGCCGCTTGTCACATCACCTATCGCTTCCGACCCGAGACTGACACTGGCGGTGACGTCACGGACCTCTCGCGATACTTGATGTGAAGGCGCCGGTCATTGACCTCAGTGACAGGGGCTGTCAGTGTGCTGGAGATCAGCGCAGGTAATGTACCTCACTGACAGCAGCACTTGTCACCCCCCTGCAGTGACCTGGGCTGACCCATTGATGTTAGCTCAGGTCACTGCACTGCTCTCCCAGCCAATGGGGAACATCCTGCTCTTCATTGACTGGGACAGTGTGCATCGTCATGGCAACCCCTTGGATTACACCAGACCTGGATTTGTTTTTCAATCTAATAAATTGGTTAAAGAGGGAATGTTTTGGGGAGTGTTTTTTCAAATAAAAATGTGTTTGTCGTGTATTTTTTTTTTATTACTGACTGGGTTGGTGATGTCGGGTATCTGATAGACGCCTGACCTCACCAACCCCAGGGCTTGATGCCAGGTGACATTACACATCTGGTATTAACCCCAAATATTACCCCGTTTGCCACCGCACCAGGGCGCGGGATGAGCTGGGGCGAAGTACCAGGATTGGCGCATCTAATGGATGCTCCACTTCTGGGGCGGCTGCGGCCTGCTATTTTTAGGCTGGGGAGATTCCAATAACCATGGACCTCCCTAGTCTGAGAATATCAGGCCCCAGCTGTCTGCTTTACCTTGGCTGGTGATCCAATTTTGGGGGACCCCTACGTGTTTTTTTTTTTAATTATTTATTTAATTTAAAATAACAGCGTGGGGTGCCCTCAGTTTTGGATTACCAGCCAAGGTGAGGTTGCCAGCTGTGGTCTGCAGGCTGCAGCCGTCTGCTTTACCCTAGCTGGCTACAAAACTAGGGGGAACCCTATGTCATTTTTTTTTCATTTTTTTGGCTAAATACAAAGCTAAGCACCCCTTAGTGCCACATGAAAGGTACCAAAGGGTGTTCCACTTTTTCTCCATTTTTTTCTCCACTTTCTCTCCACTTTTTCTCCACTTTTTCTCCATTTTTTTCTCCACTTATTCTCCACTTTTTCTCCTCTTATTCTCCACTTTTTCTCCACTTTTTCTCCACTTTTTCTCCTCTTATTCTCCACTTTTTCTCCACTTTTTCTCCACTTTTTCTCCATTTTTTTCTCCACTTTCTCCACTTTTTCTCCACTTTTTTCTCCACTTTTTCTCCTCTTATGCTCCACTTTTTCTCCTCTTAATCTCCACTTTTTCTCCACTTTTTCTCCACTTTTTCTCCACTTTTTTCTCCACTTTTTCTCCTCTTATGCTCCACTTTTTCTCCACTTTTTCTCCACTTTTTCTCCTCTTAATCTCCACTTTTTCTCCTCTTATGCTCCACTTTTTCTCCACTTTTTCTCCACTTTTTCTCCACGTTTTCTCCACTTTTTTCTCCACTTTTTCTCCTCTTATGCTCCACTTTTTCTCCACTTTTTCTCCACTTTTTCTCCACTTAATCTCCACTTTTTCTCCACTTTTTCTCCACTTTTTCTCCACTTTTTTCTCCACTTTTTCTCCACTTTTTCTCCTCTTATGCTCCACTTTTTCTCCACTTTTTCTCCACTTTTTCTCCTCTTATGCTCCACTTTTTCTCCACTTTTTCTTCACTTTTTCTCCTCTTATGCTCCACTTTTTCTCCACTTTTTCTCCACTTTTTTCTCCACTTTTTCTCCTCTTATGCTCCACTTTTTCTCCACTTTTTCTCCACTTTTTCTCCACTTTTTCTCCTCTTATGCTCCACTTTTTCTCCACTTTTTCTCCACTTTTTCTCCATTTTTTTCTCCACTTATTCTCCACTTTTTCTCCTCTTATTCTCCACTTTTTCTCCACTTTTTCTCCACTTTTTCTCCTCTTATTCTCCACTTTTTCTCCACTTTTTCTCCACTTTTTCTCCATTTTTTTCTCCACTTTCTCCACTTTTTCTCCACTTTTTTCTCCACTTTTTCTCCTCTTATGCTCCACTTTTTCTCCTCTTAATCTCCACTTTTTCTCCACTTTTTCTCCACTTTTTCTCCACTTTTTTCTCCACTTTTTCTCCTCTTATGCTCCACTTTTTCTCCACTTTTTCTCCACTTTTTCTCCACTTTTTCTCCACTTTTTCTCCTCTTAATCTCCACTTTTTCTCCTCTTATGCTCCACTTTTTCTCCACTTTTTCTCCACTTTTTCTCCACGTTTTCTCCACTTTTTTCTCCACTTTTTCTCCTCTTATGCTCCACTTTTTCTCCACTTTTTCTCCACTTTTTCTCCACTTTTTCTCCACGTTTTCTCCACGTTTTCTCCACTTTTTTCTCCACTTTTTCTCCTCTTATGCTCCACTTTTTCTCCACTTTTTCTCCACTTTTTCTCCTCTTAATCTCCACTTTTTCTCCACTTTTTCTCCACTTTTTCTCCACTTTTTCTCCACTTTTTTCTCCACTTTTTCTCCACTTTTTCTCCTCTTATGCTCCACTTTTTCTCCACTTTTTCTCCACTTTTTCTCCACGTTTTCTCCACGTTTTCTCTACTTTTTTCTCCACTTTTTCTCCTCTTATGCTCCACTTTTTCTCCACTTTTTCTCCACTTTTTCTCCTCTTAATCTCCACTTTTTCTCCACTTTTTCTCCACTTTTTCTCCACTTTTTCTCCACTTTTTCTCCACTTTTTTCTCCACTTTTTCTCCACTTTTTCTCCTCTTATGCTCCACTTTTTCTCCACTTTTTCTCCACTTTTTCTCCACTTTTTCTCCTCTTATGCTCCACTTTTTCTCCACTTTTTCTCCACTTTTTCTCCTCTTATGCTCCACTTTTTCTCCACTTTTTCTCCACTTTTTTCTCCACTTTTTCTCCTCTTATGCTCCACTTTTTCTCCACTTTTTCTCCACTTTTTCTCCACTTTTTCTCCTCTTATGCTCCACTTTTTCTCCACTTTTTCTCCACTTTTTCTCCATTTTTTTCTCCACTTATTCTCCACTTTTTCTCCTCTTATTCTCCACTTTTTCTCCACTTTTTCTCCACTTTTTCTCCTCTTATTCTCCACTTTTTCTCCACTTTTTCTCCACTTTTTCTCCATTTTTTTCTCCACTTTCTCCACTTTTTCTCCACTTTTTTCTCCACTTTTTCTCCTCTTATGCTCCACTTTTTCTCCTCTTAATCTCCACTTTTTCTCCACTTTTTCTTTACTTTTTCTCCACTTTTTTCTCCACTTTTTCTCCTCTTATGCTCCACTTTTTCTCCACTTTTTCTCCACTTTTTCTCCACTTTTTCTCCACTTTTTCTCCTCTTAATCTCCACTTTTTCTCCTCTTATGCTCCACTTTTTCTCCACTTTTTCTCCACTTTTTCTCCACTTTTTCTCCACTTTTTCTCCTCTTATGCTCCACTTTTTCTCCACTTTTTCTCCTCTTAATCACCACTTTTTCTCCTCTTATGCTCCACTTTTTCTCCACTTTTTCTCCACTTTTTCTCCTCTTATGCTCCACTTTTTCTCCACTTTTTCTCCACTTTTTCTCCTCTTATGCTCCACTTTTTCTCCACTTTTTCTCCACTTTTTTCTCCACTTTTTCTCCTCTTATGCTCCACCTTTTCTCCACTTTTTCTCCACTTTTTCTCCACTTATGCTCCACTTTTTCTCCACTTTTTCTCCACTTTTTTCTCCACTTTTTCTCCTCTTAATCTCCACTTTTTCTCCACTTTTTCTCCACTTTTTCTCCACTTTTTCTCCACTTTTTTCTCCACTTTTTCTCCACTTTTTCTCCTCTTATGTTCCACTTATTCTCCACTTTTTCTCCACTTTTTCTCTACTTTTTCTATGGTCGGTCTACCCATTAACTCTGCCATGCATAGTGTAGCTCTACACCTACTGCACATGTTACTTTATGATTGACATCTCTTTCGTACCAGAGCTGTCTAAGTCTACTCTGACCCCATATTTGTCATTACTATATTGTCCTTGTACTGTATTATGACATTTGTATCATGTGTTTCATTTCTTGCTGTGTTGCAATTTTTTTGCTGCATCCCAATTGTACCTCTACATTGTTCGAGTTTATGTTATTGTTCTCTCACTCTTATGTGATACTGATTATTGTCATTTTTCATGATTACATGCAGATAAGTCCAATCTGACGAAGGCTCAGGCCGAAACGTCATTTGTAACTTGTTTTGGACAAAAACATATATGCTTATGAAAAAAAAATTTTCTTAATACGGACCAATAAAGAGTGATTTTGCATTACTATCCGTTGTGACTTACTGACTTAGTCTGGGAGATATAGAGTGCCGAGGTTACTCACTAATTTTATCTATTATTACCTCTGAGCACCTATATACCAGTGAGCAGAGCTTCCTCTACAGTAGTTCTCTTGATTAGGCATGCCCTTACCTCATGAGCAGGGCATTGCAGCTTTGGTAGCAACCATTACGACATGGACTCTGCTGCTGTGGACCCGGGGAGAGTGAGTGCAGATTCATTGCACCCACACTCCTCACATGAAGGGTCCGCACTCCTAGAAAATGGGGGATACGTTCCCTGAGTGTCTCCCCCCCATATTCTAGACGGTCCAGAGTCGTCGTGGGACCCCTTTATTTTTTTTCTTACAATAAATTGGTGAAAGAGGAAATGTTTTGGGGACTGTTTTTTCAAATAAATTTCTTTTGTCGATTTTTTGTTTTTGTTAGTACTGACAGTTTATGATGTTGGGTATCTAATAGACGCCATGACATCACAAACTGCTGGGCTTGATCTCAGGTGACTTTACAGCTAGTATCAACCCGATTTATTACCCCGTTTGCCACTGCACCAGGGCACGGGATGAGCTGGGGTGAAGCGCCAGGATTGGCGCATCTAGTGGATGCGCCACGTCTGGGGTGCCTGCGGCCTGCTATTTTTAGGCTGTGAAGGCCCAATAACTATGGACCTTCCCACCCTGAGAATACCAGACCACAGCTGTCCGCTTTACCTTGGCTGGTGATCCAATTTGGGGGGTCCCCTACTTTTATTGTGTAATTATTAATATTTATAAAATAATTATAAAAAAGAGCCTGAGGGGACCTCCACATTGGATCCCCAACCACGGTAAAGCTGCCAGCTGTGGTTTTCAGGCTACAGCCGTCTGCTTTACCCTAGCTGGCTATCAAAAATGGGGGGACCCAACGTAATTTTTTTTTTTAACTATTTTTTAAATAGAAAAAATTAATGGGCTTCCCTGTATTTTGATTGCCAACCAAGGTAACGGCAGGCAGATGGGGGTGGCAACCCATAGCTGTCTGCCTTATCTGCGCTGAGAATCAAAAATACCGCGGAGCGCTACGTCATTTTTTTAAAGATTTATTTTTACAGCACTGTGATGTCCAGCAATCAAAATACAGGGAAGCCCATTTTATTTTTAGTTATTTAAATAAATAATTAAAAAAAATATATGTTAGCTCCCACTGCATTTTTTGTATTGCTAGCTAAGGGTAATCCAAGCAGCTACTGGCTGCTAACCCCCACTGCTTGGTGTTACCTTCACTGGCAATGGAAAATCCAGGGAAGCATTTTTTTTTTTTTTTGCCAAAAAGCTACAAAAAAAGGACGTGAGCTTCGCCATATTTTTGTATGCTAGCCAGGTATAGCAGGCAGGTGCTGGAAGAGTTGGATACAGCGCCAGAAGATGGCGCTTCTATGAAAATGCCATTTTCTGAGGTGGCTGCAGACTGCAATTCGCAGCAGTGGGGCCCAGAAAGCTCAGGCCAACCGGTGGTGCGGATTCCAATCCCAGCTGCCTAGTTGTACCTGGCTGGACACAAAAATGGGGCAAAGCCTACGTCATTTGTTTTCTAATTATTTCATGAAATTCATGAAATAATAAAAAAAGGGCTTCCCTTTATTTTTGGTTCCCAGCCGGGTACAAATAGGCAACTGGGGGTTGGGGGCAGCCGTACCTGCCTGCTGTACCTGGCTAGCATACAAAAATATGGCGAAGCCACATAATTTTTTCAGGGGGCAAAAAACTTCTGCATACAGTCCTGGATGGAGTATGCTGAGCCTTGTAGTTCTGCAGCTGCTGTCTGTCTGTATGGAGAAGAGCAGACAGCAGCTGCAGAACTACAAGGCTCAGCATACTCCATCCAGGACTGTATGCAGAAGTTTTTTGCCCACCAAAAAAATGACGTGGGCTTCGCCATATTTTTGTATGCTAGCCAGGTACAGCTGGCAGCCACGGGCTGCCTCCAACCCCCAGTTGCCTATTTGTACCCGGCTGGGAACCAAAAATATAGGGAAGCCCGTTTTTTTTAATTATTTCACTTATTTCATGAAATAATTAAAAAACAAATGACGTGGGCTTCGCCCTATTTTTGTGTCCAGCCGGGTACAACTAGGCAGCTGGGGATTGGAATCCGCAGCACAGGTTAGTCCGAGGTTTGTGGGCGCCTCTGCTGCGGATTTCAGTCCGCAGCCGTCCCAGAAAATGGCGCTCTCATAGAAGCGCCATCATCTGGCGCTGTATCCAACTCTTCCAACAGCCCTGGAGCCGGGTGGCTTGTTGGGTAATCATGAGTTAATACTGGCTTTGTTTTACCAGCCAGTATTAAGCCAGAGATTCTTAATGTCAGGCACGTTTGACCCGGCCATTAAGAATCTCCAATAAAGGGTTAAAAAAAGACACCACACAGAGAAAAAATACTTTAATAGAAATAAATACACAGACACATTAGAGACTCCATCTTTATTACCCCTGTCAGCCCTCCACGATCCTGCTCTTCTGTCTTCTTTCTTTCTAGTGTAGTAGTAGTGACGATTGTAGTGAGGGGCATCACTTGGGGCTGGGGAACCTCCATCCTAACTACAATGCTCACTACAATCGGGAAGCAGCGTGCAGCCTTCACTCCGTGAGTGATCACTGCTGGCTGCTAGCGGTAACACTGACAGACGCGTTACCATAGCAACGGTGCTCCCGGAGCCGCGGTTAGCGGTGACGTCACCGCTAACTGCGTTGCTATGGCAACGGTGATCTCCGTTAATGACCGGCTGTGTCAGCCGGTCCCTAACGGAACGGGGAGTCGACCGTGTGCTAGAGCATGTCGCCGGTACACGGCGATACACATATGTGCACCGTGTACCGGAGAGATGCACTCGCAGGTCCTACATGACGTGTCATAGTCATGTGACCAGTCTGTAGCCAATGAGATAATAGCCACGTGACTGGTCACATGGCTATTTTGACGTCACGATAGGTCCTGCTTCTCTGCTGGCAGTGCAGGTCACCGGGAGGATTCAGCGATCATCGGATGGAATAGCGGCAGGAGACAGAGTGCAGAAGGGATCGCGAGGACCGGTAAGTGTTATGGCAATGTTTATTAACTGTTTGTGTACATTTATAATGCATTTTTATGTGTTTGTGATTGCCTCCCATTATAGCCTATACGTTCGAGTTCGGTTCGTCGAACGTTCGACGAACCGAACTCGAACGGGACCCCCGTTCGGCGAACCGGCCTCGAGCCGAACCGGGACCGGTTCGCTCATCTCTACTTTTGACCTCCTAAAATGTGGAGTGTTTGTAAAGAAATGTGTACAATTCCTACAATTTCTATCAGATATTTTTTTTCAAACCTTCACATTAAACGTTACAATCTGCACTTGAATTCTGTTGTAGAGGTTTCATTTCAAATCCAATGTGGTGGCATGCAGAGCCCAACTCGCGAAAATTGTGTCACTGTCCAAATATTTCTGGACCTAACTGTATCTGTTTGTCTATGTATGTAAGCGTGTGTGTATGTATGTGTGTCTAGATATGTAGCGCCCCTGAGTACATCAGGGTGCTACAGGGAACTGCATCCTCTCCCCAGGGTGCTGGGCCTACCCCCATAGCTCCATGGACCTAGGAAACCGGTGTCACCTCCACCAGCACCACAAACCCCAACCAACACCTCACATTATGACCTGTCAGACACACCAGTGGGTTGGTCTAGCTGGAACAGGGCCACCCACCTAGGGGTCATAATTACTATATGGGGCCAGAGTAAGTAACATACATTATAGGTTTATGATGGCAAATAGTGGAGATAATTACTGTAGGGGCAAATTAGGGGACATTATTACTAGAGTTGAGCGTGGTTCGAGGTTCGAGGTTCGTCAATTTCATGTTCGAGTGATTTTGGGGGGTGTTCTAGATCGAACTAGAACTCGACCTTTTTGCTAAAAGTTCGGCAGCTCGAGTTACGTTCGAGAACGGTTCTATCAGCAGAAAGCCTAGCTAATTACTAGCTAGCTTTTCACTGTAATAGTGTGAGTCACTCTGTGATTCACACTATTATCTAATTTCAGCGTATAGGGTGCGGGGGGGACGGGGTTTAGATCCGTGTTGCTGAGAGAATGCCGATCGCCATTTTTTTTTTCTTCCCTAAGCGCGCGTTTAGTGGGGCGGGCCAGCATGTCAGCCAATCCCAGACACACACACAGTTAAGTGGACTTTTTGCCAGACAAGCAAGGGCATGTGTCATAGGTTGTGAATGGCACATGTCCTTGCATTATAAATATGGCCATTTTCCCTCATGGCGCCATTATCTGCCTTCTGCATCTGGGTGACAGTCACCGCTCACGCAGCTCCTGTCGTCGGTCCTGCTGTGTACGCTATACACACAGCGCTTTACAGAATAGGGACAGACGTTTATTTCAGCCCTTTTCAGGGCTCATTTTCTCGGGCTCAGAGCCATAGGTGACAGTCAGGTCCGTGGAAACGCTGTATATAGCTTTAGATAACAGCGTCTGTGTACCTAAGCTCAGGGAATTCCTTGCTGCATTTCACCATTAGGAGGGATAGAAAGTGAGGCTTCCTTTTGACTCGCCCACCCAAGGGCTATGGGACGCCCGGTGCCGGACCGGACTAGTCGTCAGTGGTGGCGGGGCCCGGCTCCGTGGCCCTGGTGGGTGTCAATTAAATATGGCTGGTGACTTGGGAGCAATTAAAGTATTTATTTCGTGACGCCACCTGTGGTTTGCGGCTATTAAGCCGCCGCTGCTGTGTGAGGCCTCCGGGGTGATGATACGGCAGCAAGGGTGGTACTGCTCCCCACAGGTGGAGCGGTGCCCCGGGGACACTGTTGGTGCTCGTGAGAGTCTATGGTGTTGTGTGGATAACACGGTGCAGGGCCGACAGGCAATGAAAGAAACAGGCACAAACAACAGTCTCTTTACCTTCTCCTCTTTTACTTCACAAACGGTTAGTCCTGGGAGACCGTTACAGGTGGTAGAGGGCTCCGGCCGGCCTGGAAGTAACTGGGATGTCGTTTTGGCCAGATGAGTATGAGGCCTACTCCTGTTCTTTTTCTTTACTGTGATAGGACCCTGCTCTCTGAATCTAGCAATGGCCCTCTTGCTGCTGGGACCGGTGGTACGTCCCTTTCCCTCTGTGGTAGGCTGTGCAGGCCCTCTCTGGTGCTTCTCTGCTGGAGTCCGCACCGGGCCCTGGTGATGCAGCTGTACCTTCGGGCTGTTTATGGGCCAGGTGCTTGCAGCTTTCCCGCCCTTCGGATTCGGCTACCAGGGAGTATTTTAGGCCCTGGTGGCCACAGACTCCGATGTCCGAGTCTCTTCTGTGCCTCTCTGCTCCCCCTGCTTCCCTGGGCCAAGCTGCTCCAGCTCTAGGCCCCAGATCCACAGGACAGCACACTCTGCGTCTGCTTGCTATCACTTCTCTCTACAGACTGAACACTACTTCCTCCCTCAGGTCAGACTTAAGGAATCCTCCCTGGAATTCCAGGTTCAGAGCTCCCCCTGCTGGCCTGAGTGAGAACTGCGTTGGATGTTAAACTTACTGGCCAATAGACCTCCCAATCACCTCCAGGCTCAGCATTAACCCTTTGGAGGGCAATGCTGTCGTGGCGACCAGGTCCTGGGGCACCACACTCCCCCTTAGTTAAATTCAGTACTCCCGGACTGAAGAAACAAAACATAACATGTTAGAACATTTCATCCCATTATGGGAGGCGCATTACTTAAACGTTACAAACTTAAACAATACTATAAGAGTCCAGTGTGGCTCCCTGCAGGGTGTCCATTACACTGCTCCATGGGGGACCCGACGCGATAAAACCCCCAACGTAGGCTCTGGGCGTGCGTCAGAGCATTGCTGACCCCACTCTATGCACGCCGGACGGGTTTTTCTTCAGGGGTGTTGAGCACACTGGTACTACCTATGTACAATTAGAGTGTTGGCCACCCATAGTCCAATGGCCCAATTGTCCATTTACTTAATCACCTAAGACAAAAAGCATGTTATACAAGACATTTTAAATAACTATATACATTCTAATAGGTACTCTTTCTTTTTACTCTCTATACCTTGGAGGGGGCTGTCCCCGAGTGCTACGTTGGGACCTGCGTAGCTCTAGTGTTTGTCCCTGACTATTTGGAGCATCTGCTACCTCAGCACTACGGGTAGGCCTAACCCCGATAGGTATGTGTGATGATTGCCTACGTGGTCTGAGAGTCGCCAAGGGTACGACAGGTTCACCACTGACAGGGAGTTGGTTCTCTTGTTCCACTGCTGGCGTGTCATCTTGTGTTGGGGCGGACAGTTCCTTAGGTGGATCTGGAACCTCTTCTGTTTCTGGCTCGACCAACTGCGGGAACGTCAAGACTGGTGCCACTATGGCATTGTTTATTCGGGTCCACGTTTTGGGGAATTTTCCAAGGATTGTTTGGATCATCTCTTCCTCTTTTTCTTGAATTTGGGGACTTTCTTGTACTTCTTCTACTTCTTTTTGGATTTTGCACCATTCAGGGCACGCTATCAGGCGGTCTCTAGAAACTGCTTGATAGGTCTTGCCTTCATCTTTGCTTATGAGGCATACCTTACTATTGTCAAAGTTGGAGGGAATAATGGTGTAGGGTTCATTCTCCCACTGATCATCTAATTTATGCGCCTTCCGCTTTTTCTTGAGGACCTGTTCTCCAGGTGCTAAGGGAGTTGCTGGGGCTGTTTGATTGTAGTTCTGTTCCTGTCTCGTTCTTGTTTGGGACAGGCTCTTTTCTACGCATTCCTGGACTTTGCGGTACTGCTGTTCTCGCTCTGTATCCCAATCTTCTATCTCTTGAACCGCTTCAGGTGACACAGTCCCCATCTCAAAGTCTACAGGTAACTTGCCAGGTCTTGCTCGCATCAGGTAAGCAGGGCTGCAGTTGGTCGAATTTACTGGCATATGGTTGTACAGGTCTACCAGATCTGGTAACTTGTCTGGCCATTGGTTTCTTTCTTCCAGAGGTAGAGTCTTCAGCATATCAATAACCACATGGTTCATCTTCTCGCACAATCCATTGGTTTGGGGGTGGTACGGTGTTGTTGTGATTTTCTTACAGCCGTACATGTTACAGAACTCTTGGAACACTTCTGCCTCGAATGCAGGACCTTGATCAGTCAGTACCCTTTCTGGATAACCGTGAGGTCGACAAAAGTATGTCTGAAATGCTCTAGCTGCTGTTCTGGCTGTCTGGTCCTTCACAGGCACTACTACCAGGAAACGAGAGTAATGGTCCACAATGGTGAGGGCATACACATAGCCTGACCGGCTTGGTGTTAACTTCACGTGGTCCAGGGCCACCAACTCCAGGGGCTGCTTCGTGACAATTGGCTGTAGGGAAGACCTCTGGCTGGCATCATCCTTCCGCCTCAGGTTACACGGACCACAGTCTCGGCACCACTTCTCGACTGTCTTTCTCATGTGCACCCAGTAGAACCGATCGCGGAGTAGGGTCTCCAACTTCTTCCACCCAAAGTGTCCTGCTTTATCATGGTAAGCTGCTAGGACCATTGGAGCATCCCTCTGTGGGACCACTATCTGCCAGACGAGTTCATTCGTTCGCCAGTTGACATATCTCTTGCACAGCTTGCCTTGGTAGGTGAACAGTCGTCCCCTCTCCTTCCACAACTGCTGGGCTTCTTGTGGAGCGTCTGAACCGAGATGGGTCTCAGCTTGTGCTAGCTTTTCTTTGACCAATCGCACGGCCGGGTCACCGTTCTGTGTCTCTTCCCAGTTATGGTGGAGTAATGGGTTGACCGAGAAGTCGGGCTGGCTCGAGCGCTTCACTCCTACAGCATGTTCACACTGGGAAACACCTTGGTGATGGAAAGCCGGTAACTCTATCTCTTCGAGTTCATCCAGGTCTTCTCCAGACTCAGGTAAGTGAGGCATTCTGGACAGCGCATCAGCATTGTTATTCTTCTTGCCAGCCCGGTACTTGATGGTAAAGTCAAAGTTAGACAGCCGGGCCATCCATCGCTGCTCCAACGCACCTAACTTGGCTGTTGCCAGATGTGTCAACGGATTGTTGTCCGTGAAGATGGTGAACTTGGCCGATGCCAGATAGTGCTTGAAGCGTTCAGTCACTGCCCAAACAAAAGCGAGGAACTCCAGCTTGAAGGAACTGTAGTTTTCTGGATTCCTTTCTGTGGGACGAAGCTTCCTACTGGCGTAAGCTATCACCTTCTCCCGGCCTCCCTGCACCTGGGACAGAACTGCTCCCAGTCCCACGTTGCTGGCGTCTGTGTACAGTACAAACGGCTGGCTGTAGTCAGGGTAGGCCAGAATTTCTTCTCCCGTGAGAGCCCCTTTCAGCTGGACAAAAGATGTTTCTATTTGACTGTTCCATTCAAATGGAGGGCTTTGCTTCTTAGCCTTCTTTGGCTGGCCCACCAGGAGATCTTGCAGAGGCGCTGCTATCTTGGTGAAACCATCAATGAACCTTCGGTAGTAGCCCACCAGCCCAAGGAACTGCCGCACCTCCTTTACCGTGGTGGGTCTTGGCTAGTCCTTGATTACGGTGACTTTCTCCGGATCAGGTGCCACACCTTTTGCGCTGACCACATGACCCAGGTACTGTACCTTTGGCTTCAAGAGGTGACATTTGGACGGCTTTATCTTCAGGCCATACTCCGACAGGGACTCGAACACTTCTGCTAAGTGCCTCAGGTGGTCTTCGTAGGTCTTGGAGTAGACTATGACGTCATCCAGGTACAATAGCATGGTTTTAAAGTTGTGATGGCCCAAGCAGCACTCCATCAATCTCTGAAATGTCCCTGGGGCATTGCAGAGCCCGAACGGCATACAATTGAACTCGCAGAGACCCATTGGTGTCGTGAATGCAGTCTTCTCCTTGTCCGCCTCTGCCACGGGAACCTGCCAATAGCCACTGGTGAGATCCAGGGTGGAGAAATAATTAGCTGATTTTAAGGCTGTTAGTGACTCTTCTATTCTGGGTAGTGGATAAGCATCTTTATGTGTAATGCGGTTAATTTGTCTGTAATCTACGCACATTCTCATTGTACCATCTTTTTTCTTTATGAGCACTAGTGGAGCTGCCCAAGGGCTACAGCTATCTCTGATAACCCCAGCCTCCTTCATTTCCCGTAACATTTCTTTGGCACGCTGATACTGTGCTGGGGGTACAGGGCGGTATCTCTCTTTAATGGGATGATGATCACTCGTGGGGATTTGATGTTTAACCCCTTTTACCTGCCCAAAATCTAGGAGGTGTTTGCTGAAGACCCGCTCGTACTCCTGTACCACCCGGTAAACCCCATGCTTTTGGTGTGAGGGGGTGGAGTCGGTGCCCACATGTAATTTTTGGCACCAGTCTTCCAGCTGTCCCTTGGAGCCATTGTCTTCCGCCTGGTCGGACGGGATCAAGGGTTCCACTGCTTTGATGGTATTGTTACTGACAGTGTACAGTTTTGCTACAGTGGCGTACCGGGGCAATTTGGCTTCCTCCTCCCCAAAATTCAGGACATGGACGGGCACTCTTCCCTTGCGAACGTCTGCTACCCCTCTGGCTATCAGGACTCCAGGCCTGCTGTCTGAATACACCGGTTCTACCAAGGCCTGGTAATCTTGACCCTTGAGGCCTATTGCTGCCCGACACCATATCAAAATTTCACTTCTTGGGGGTATTGCAATGGGGAGGGGGTCACTTACCCTCACACTGCCAATTTCTCCTCCGGCCAGCTCTACCTGCTGCCTCCTCATCAGGGCTCGGATTTCCCTCTGTAGGGCACGCTGCTGCCCGGAGCTGGCAGTTTCAGACGCCTGCTGCAACAAAATTATCACTTCGGCAATACAATTTTCCATCACATTTGTACCAATGGTTAGCAGTGGGTTAGATTCCTTGCGATCAATATCTACAATTATCATCCCCTGACACGGCAATTCTACCCGCCCCACTTTTATGGTTACTTCCTTGTACCCAATTTGAGGCAAGGGCTGACCATTACTGGCCACTAGTGATGAGCGAGTACTAAAAAGCTCGGGTGCTCGAGGCTCGGGCCGAGCATCCCAAGATACTCGTGTACTCGGCCCGAGCACCGAGCCCAATGTTATCCTATGGGAGACCCGAGTATTTTTATGAAATGACCCCCGGCAGCATGTAGAAACCCTAAAAATGTCACAAAAGTCTCAGAAGAGTGCTCAAATGACATGGCAACAGCATGGGGAAGATCCCTTGAAGCATTTATCACTCAAAAGTCACAGCTGTGAACAATTTTGTCCGCGTTTTACGCCATTTTTACGGACTCACCAGAAAACCTTCCAAAATGACACCAAAATGAATTTTCATGGCGGAAATGTTAAGGGCACATACCCAATAGTGAGAAAGAGCTGGTGTATGTTACTTTTGGAGATTACATGAAAGATTTTACGTGAAAACATTGTGTGGCACTTCGATGTCCCTGAGAAGAGACGTACATGAAGGCCTCTTGAGTCTAATGTGCCCATTTTGAGGAAGTGGGTCTATTGTAGTATAGCCCTTTGGCAGGGCAGCCAAAAATTGGGAGGCTCCACGTTGTCCCTGGATAGAGACGTGCATGAGGGCCTGTAAACCTGAAGTGCCCATTGTAAGGAAGTGGGTCTATTGTAGTATAGCCCTTTGGCAGGGCAGCCAAAAATTGGGAGGCTCCACGTTGTCCCTGGATAGAGACGTGCATGAGGGCCTGTAAACCTGAAGTGCCCATTGTAAGGAAGTGGGTCTATTGTAGTATAGCCCTTTGGCAGGGCAGCCAAAAATTGGGAGGCTCCACGTTGTCCCTGGATAGAGACGTGCATGAGGGCCTGTAAACCTGAAGTGCCCATTGTAAGGAAGTGGGTCTATTGTAGTATAGCCCTTTGGCAGGGCAGCCAAAAATTGGGAGGCTCCACATTGTCCCTGGATAGAGACCTGTTAGGTTCTTAGTGCGTCCGTGCTTGCATTTAAAACCCGCACGTGTGTGCCTGTTGGTGGCAGCGTTCAGGTGCACTTGTGTGCGTTTTGCACAAACTTGGATATAACGCACAAGTCTAGTGAATACACATCAGCACAGCATTGCAAAATGCGCAAGGGTGTTGGCAACGAACAAGGAAGTGGACGTGATGGTGGTGCAGGCAGAGACCGAGGTCGTGTGCAAGCTCTAATTTCGCCACAACAAAGGGCCACATCTACTCGCTCGCACGTCCTGTCCCAAATTCTTGGGGACCGCAGCAGTACACCGCTCTTGAACCAAGGCCAGTGTCAACAGGTTGTTAGTTGGATAGCGGATAATGCTTCCAGTCAGATTGGCACCACCACAAACACTCTGTCAGTGTCAGTAGCCGTGATACTGCACCGCACATTTCAGAACCTGATCCTCCTTCCTACCACCAGGCCGAGTACACGTCCACGAACATTACTGATCCCACACTTGGACACTCGGAAGAGCTGTTCACGTTTCCATTCACACATTCTGGCCTCTCGCCAGCTCCTGTTGAAGTGGGCCATGACGAGATTGTATGTACAGATGCCCAAATATTTGAGCAGCCATGTTCTCACGAAGTTGGCAACGTGTCTCAACAAGGGGTGGACGATGATGAGACACAATTGTCAGGAAGTCAGAAGGAGGAGCAGGGTGCGGAAGAGGAAGACGACGTGGTGGATGATCCAGTAACTGACCCAACCTGGCAGGAGGATATGCAGAGCGAGGACAGCAGTGCACAGGGGGAGGGAGGCGTAGCATCCCAACAGGCAGTAAGAAGCAGGGTGGTGGCCCCAGGCAGACGTCAGGCAACCGTTCCCCGGAACAACAACACGACACAAGGTGCCTGTACAAATGTTAGGTCTTCCCGAGTCTGGCAGTTTTTTAAGTTGGCTCCAGATGATTCTAAAAAGGCCATTTGCAACACCTGCCATTCCAGCATCAGAAGGGGTACCAAAACTAGCAGCCTGACCACCACCAGCATGATCAGGCACATGTCAGCCAAGCACCCGACTTTGTGGGATGTACAACAGAGTCGAGGAGCAGTGCTTGCTGATGTCACTGCTACGTCTTCGCTTGTTGTGCATGCGAGCCAATCCCCTGTCCATGCTGCCCGTGAACAAGCCTCCTCCGGCCCTGCACCTGCAGTTGCCCACGCAGAAATAACACCATCATCAAGCACGTCCTTGTCCCAGCGCAGCGTTCAGTTATCCATTCAGCAAACCTTTGAACGCAGGCGCAAATACACTGCCAACGCCCCACATGCCACACTTCTAAATGCTAACATTTCGCGACTGCTTGCGCTGGAAATGTTGCCTTTTAGGCTGGTGGAGACAGAAGCATTCCGCGACCTGATGGTGGCAGCTGTCCCACGTTACTCGGTCCCCAGCCGCCACTATTTTTCCCGGTGTGCCGTCCCCGCATTGCATAACCACGTGTCACAAAACATCACACGTGCCCTGAACAACGCTGTTTCAGCCAAAGTCCACCTAACCACAGACACGTGGACAAGTGCTTGTGGGCAAGGCTGCTACATCTCGTTGACGGCACACTGGGTTAATTTTGTGGAAGCTGGGACCCAGTCTGAGCGAGGGATGGAACACGTCCTTCCCACACCAAGTTTTGCAGGCCCTACCTCAGTCAGGGTTTCACCCACACTCTACAGCTCCGGAATGTCATGCTCCTCAGCCTCCTCCTCCTCCTGCGCATCCTCATCCACTTTACCCTCCACACCAGTCCCAAGCTGGAAGTGTCGCGGGCGGAGGAGGGGACGCTGCGCTCTCCCACTGCTCGGGTCCGGCTGCCGCTGCTCTACGGCTGCTGCTGCTCGGTGGCTCGAGCGATGGCCGGATCCCGGGGACTCGAGCGGCGCTCCTCGCCCGTGAGTGAAAAGGGGTGATTTGGGTTTTGGGGATATTGTCCGTGACGCCACCCACGGTTGTGGTGATTGTGTGGACACCACCGCTGCTCTGGACGGGGATCCCGGGAGCCTGTGACAGGGAGCAGCTTTGTTGTTATTTCTCCCCTAACGGATTTGGCAAATTCACGGCGACACCAAGCCTTGCCGGGATCCGAAAGGCCCCTGCCAATGGTGCTGGCTTCTCTTTGTATACCGGTCCGGTACCGCCGGGCCACCACCCGTCCACGGTCCTTACGGCAGACTCCAATCGGCCTCCACTGCAGACGGTCACCACATCCTGCCAACCTTGCTGTCCTGTCCGGGCCACACACCCGGACCAACTTCAGGCTCTTTGCTGTCACTTTTCTCCTCTCTACTACTTTCCTCCTTCCACTTCCTTAGCTTAACTCTCACTGCCTGTGTTTTCCCTCCTCCAGGACTGTGAACTCCTTGGTGGGTGGAGACCAACCGCCTGGCTCCACCCCCTGGTGTGGACAACAGCCCCTGGGGAAGGCAACAAGGATTTTGTGTTTTGACTATGATGTGCCTGCAGGGAGTGTGGGGTGTGTAAATGTTGTGCTCTGTGGCCCCTGGCTTGTCCAGGGCGACACAGAAGCACTGCAGCACTGCCTCGGCGAAGCGGCAACAGGCTGTGCTGAAGCTAATCTGCATAGGTGACAAACCCCACAATGCAGAAGAGGTGTGGACAGCTCTGAAACAGCATGCAGATCACTGGCTCACACCTCTGAACCTAAAGCCAGGAAAGGTTGTATGTGACAATGGCCGGAACCTGGTGGCGGCTTTGAGGCGAGGCCAGCTGACACATGGTCCATGCGTGGCCCATGTGCTCAACTTCGTGGTTCAGCGGTTTCTAAAGTCATACCCAGAGCTGTCTGATCTGCTGGTAAAAGTTCGCCGCCTGTCTACACATTTTCGAAAGTCACCTACTGCTTCAGCCGGCCTTGCCGGCTTTCAACGCCATTTGCATCTTCCGGCTCACAGACTGGTGTGTGATGTCCCCACGCGTTGGAATTCAACTCTGCACATGTTGGTCAGGATATGTGAGCAGAAGAGGGCAATTGTTGAGTACCTGCATCACCTAAGCCGTAGGGAAATGGGTCAAACTCCACACATAACACCTGAGGAGTGGAGATGGATGTCCGACCTATGTACCATCCGCCAAAACTTTGAGGACTCCACCAAGATGGTGAGCGGCGATGATGACATTATTAGCGTCACCATACCGCTTCTCTGCCTTCTAAAATGGTCTCTGCTCAAAAACAAACATGATGCATTGCAGGCGGAGCGCGATGAGTTGGAGCAAGAAACAGTAGTGGGTGTGGGTGATAACACACAGCCCAGCCTCGTCTTATCACAACGTGCAGTGGAGGACTATGACGAGGAGGAGGATGAAGACATGGAGCAACTCTCCGGCCAAATTGAGGATATGACATGCAGTCATATCCTCGGTTCAGCGTGGCTGGCCAGAGGACAGGGTAGATGATGAGGAGGAGGAGGAGGAGGAGGACAGCATGTTCAGTCATCGTGTTGGTCAGGATACTGAAGTGATGGCTGTTAAGAGTCTGGCACACATGGCTGACTTTATGGTAAGCTGCCTGTCTCGTGACCCTCGCGTTAAGAACATCTTGGCCGACAATCATTACTGGTTGGTAACACTGTTAGACCCACGCTAAAAGGAGAACTTTATTTCTCTTATTCCCGAGGCGGAGAGGTCAGGAAAAATGCAGCAGTTCCAGAAGGCCATAGTCACGGAAGTAGGCAAAGCATTCCCCTCACAAAACTCTAGCGGCATAGGTTAGGAATCAGTGGACAACCAAGGCGTACAGCCAAGACGGGCACAAGTCCAATCCGCCAGAGGTAGGGGAACAGTCTTTAAGATGTGGGACAATTTTCTCAGCCCCTCACATACCACAGCCCCTGAGGTGCGGGGTAGTGCCACAAGAAATCCTAAGTTTGCCCAGATGCTCAAGGAGTACCTTGCAGATCAAACAACTGTACTCCGACATTCCTCTGTGCCTTACAATTAATGGGTATCCAAGCTGGACACGTGGCATGAATTGGCTCTCTACGCCTTGGAAGTCCTGGCCTGCCCTGCCGCTAGCGTTTTGTCAGAGCGTGTTTTTAGTGCCGCAGGTGGAATCATTACAGATCAACGCACCCGCCTGTCAACTGAAAATGCTGACTGGCTGACTCTGATCAAGATGAACAAGGGTTGGATTGGGCCAGACTTCACCACACCACCAGCAAATGACAGCGGAATTTAAAGTTTGTAACGGGAATTTGCCATGTACCTCCACTCACCCATGGTAACACACTTCTGGACTTTGGCTAATCGCTGGACTGCTCCTCCTTCTCCTCATGCGCCATCATGATGACCGTTACAATAGTTAGGCCGTTGTTTCAGGTATATCCCCAGTGGTAAATTTTTTCGCCCATTCTTTCAGAATAGGCATTACAACGACAGGAGACCCGCTCCTTTGCAATGGGAACAATGTTTTGAGGCCCTCATGTACATCTCTATCCAGGGACAATGTGGAGCCTCCAAATTTTTGGCTGCCCTGCCTAAGGGCTATACTACAATAGACCCACTTCCTTACAATGGGCACTTCAGGTTTACAGGCCATCATGTACGTCTCTATCGAGGGACAATATGGAGCCTGACGCTGCCACCGACAGGCACACACGTGCGGTTTTTAAATGCAAGCACGGACGCACTAAGAACCTAACAGGTTTTTAGGAGCGACAATTACTGAGAAGTCTGACACTATCAGACACTGCTGACTGACGTGTATTATTCACTAGACTTGTGCGTTATATAATAGTTTGTGCAAAACGTGCACCTGTACGCTGCCACCGACAGGCACACACGTGCGGTTTTTAAATGCAAGCACGGATGCACTAAGAACCTAACAGGTTTTTAGGAGCGACAATTACTGAGAAGTCTGACACTATCAGACACTGCTGACTGACGTGTATTATTCACTAGACTTGTGCGTTATATAATAGTTTGTGCAAAACGTGCACCTGTACGCTGCCACCGACAGGCACACACGTGCGGTTTTTAAATGCACGCACGGACGCACTAAGAACCTAACAGGTTTTTAGGAGCGACAATTACTAAGAAGTCTGACACTATCAGACACTGCTGACTGACGTGTATTATACACTAGACTTGTGCGTTATATAATAGTTTGTGCAAAACGTGCACCTGTACGCTGCCACCGACAGGCACACACATGCGGTTTTTAAATGCAAGCACGGACGCACTAAGAACCTAACAGGTTTTTAGGAGCGACAATTACTGAGAAGTCTGACACTATCAGACACTGCTGACTGACGTGTATTATACACTAGACTTGTGCGTTATATAATAGTTTGTGCAAAACGTGCACCTGTACGCTGCCACCGACAGGCACACACGTGCAGTTTTTAAATGCAAGCACGGACACACTAAGAACCTAACAGGTTTTTAGGAGCGACAATTACTGAGAAGTCTGACACTATCAGACACTGCTGACTGACGTGTATTATTCACTAGACTTGTGCGTTATATAATAGTTTGTGCAAAACGTGTACCTGTACGCTGCCACCGACAGGCACACACGTGCGGTTTTTAAATGCAAGCACGGACGCACTAAGAACCTAACAGGTTTTTAGGAGCGACAATTACTGAGAAGTCTGACACTATCTGGACTGTTTTAGACTGTGTACACCAGCCCCAGATATGATGAAGGCTGGTATACGGTCACCACTAGGAATGGCTATATACCCTGCCTGCCTGCCTGCCTGCCTGTATACTGCTACAATAGTCCTGACAAGGACTCTTCTGGTCACTAGCCTGTATTCCGACCTGGCTATACCCTGCCTATATACAGCAACAATAGTCCTGAGAAGGACTCTGCTACTGTACTCCGACCTGGCTATACCCTGCCTGCCTGTATACAACTATAATAGTCCAGAGAAGGACTTCTGGTCACACTGTTTGCAGCCCTGCTACGGAAATAACTATAAAGGGCCGCAAACCTTTCCCTGAAGCAGCAACACTCTCCCTGCACTGACTGTCTAGATGGCTGTGTGCAGAGCACAGCGCGCCCTCCGGTATAAAGGCTCGGTCACGCTGTGCAGGCCGGCCAATCACTGCAATTCCACAACTAACAGGGCTGTGGCATTGCAGTGGTCTGCCAGCCAATCCCTGCATGAGGGCTGGCTCTCAAAAGAGCGCCAACATGCAGGGATGAAGACCACGAGTACAGCACGAGTATCGCGAGATTACTCGGTCCCCGCCGAGCAGCCCGAGTACAGTGATACTCGTGCGAGTACCGAGTAGTAACAAGCATACTCGCTCATCACTACTGGCCACAATTGTTAAATCATCATCTGGGCCATGGTCAATGTCCGAATCAGCCCAATATCTTTTGTACAGTTTATAAGGGATGGTTATTACCTGGGACCCCGTATCCAGGAGGGCATTCAAAGGGATCCCATCCAGCACAATAGGAAGGACAAGGCGTCCTCCCACATACTTGCTGCGACTGGGGTTTGAGCCGGGCTTCCTTACACCTGGGGGTTGGCTCCTGGCCCCAGGTTCGGCCCATTTAAAGGACAGTGTCTTGCAATATGGCCCGCCTGGCTGCAGCGACGGCAGATCGGTTGTCCAGCAGAATCATACCGGTCTGTATCTTTTCCTCTGGTCGGCGGAATCCTCCTCTGTCGCATCCATGGGACGTCATCTGGGCTGGAGGCCAACTCGATTCTTGCAGGCGATGGGGTCACTTGTAGAGACTGCACGGTCTTGGCAAGGGCAGCTACAGTCTTGGTCAGCTCCTGGACCTGCTGTCTGAGCTCTGCAGTGGGATCCTTATCCAGGGACTGCGCCTCAGCCCCTGCAGCGGCTCGTGTTGCAGGCACCACCCGGGGTACGTGATAGCAAGAGGCCGGAGGGGTACTGGATCATTCGGTGTAGATTCTTTCAGTACCCGGATGGCCTGGTCCTTAAACTTTGCAAAGTCCAGAGCAGGGTTCTGCAGGACCATGATACGCAGTTGGGTCCTGTGGGCATCTGACAGGAGCCCCTCTATGAACTGCTCAGTTAGGAGTTTGTCTTCTTCACGTACACTCTCTGGGTCCACCTGTTTAATTGCTTTCAGGGCCTCCTGCAGGTTTAAGGCATAGTCCCTTATGCTGTCTGTGGCCCGTTGTTTGCACCCAAAGAACCTCATCTTTATTTCTGCTGCGGTGCGGGTGTCAAAAGTACTCTTTAACTTGGCCAGTATCTGGGTTGCTGTCCCTTTATCTGTATCAGGCCAGGACTTCACTTCACGCTGGGCCGCGCCGGATAGCTGTCCCATTAATATGCCCACCTTCTGGCTCTCAGTCAGCGGATACACCCTGAACAAGCTGTGCAGCCTTTCTCTGAAGTAGCTCAGGGTATGTGACTCCCCGGAGTACTGCGGCAGCCATTCTGCTCCCGGGATGTACGGCATTGTGATCAGCATTACCGGCGCTACAGCGGGGGCTGGGGCGACGGCGACTGGGATTGCTTCGGCTGGTGCTGCGGCGTCTCGGCCTATGGCAGCCACCTGCTCTCCCTCTGAGTCGGACATCTTCCTCCCCCTTAGTGAACCTTACCAGGCTCTGTTCACTTTTCAAAATCCCTTCTGGGTTGCGCGGGGTTACCGGCTCTCTGCTCTGATGGCGCGCTCCCTTCGCGCTCTTTTTCGGGCACGCCCCCCTTCTTCCTGCACTCAGCGAGGCTAATGGCGGCGGCAGTTTTCAAACAGTGAACACACAGTCTTTTCAAAGGCACACAGTACCCGGTGGGTGCCGGGCACGAAATCCTGTTCGTGACGCCAAAGTTGACTCGCCCACCCCAGGGCTATGGGACGCCCGGTGCCGGACCGGACTAGTCCGGGGGTCGTCAGTGGTGGCGGGGCCCTGCTCTGTGGCCCTGGTGGGTGTCAATTAAATATGGCTGGTGACTTGGGAGCAATTAAAGTATTTATTTCGTGACGCCACCTGTGGTTTGCGGCTATTAAGCCGCCGCTGCTGTGTGAGGCCTCCGGGGTGATGATACGGCAGCAAGGGTGGTACTGCTCCCCACAGGTGGAGCGGTGCCCCGGGGACACTGTTGGTGCTCGTGAGAGTCTATGGTGTTGTGTGGATAACACGGTGCAGGGCCGACAGGCAATGAAAGAAACAGGCACAAACAACAGTCTCTTTACCTTCTCCTTTTTTACTTCACAAACGGTTAGTCCTGGGAGACCGTTACAGGTGGTAGAGGGCTCCGGCCGGCCTGGAAATAACTGGGATGTTGTTTTGGCCAGATGAGTATGAGGCCTACTCCTGTTCTTTTTCTTTACTGTGATAGGACCCTGCTCTCTGAATCTAGCAATGGCCCTCTTGCTGCTGGGACCGGTGGTACGTCCCTTTCCCTCTGTGGTAGGCTGCGCAGGCCCTCTCTGGTGCTTCTCTGCTGGAGTCCGCACCGGGCCCTGGTGATGCAGCTATACCTTCGGGCTGTTTATGGGCCAGGTGCTTGCAGCTTTCCCGCCCTTCGGATTCGGCTACCAGGGAGTATTTTAGGCCCTGGTGGCCACAGACTCCGATGTCCGAGTCTCTTCTGTGCCTCTCTGCTCCTCCTGCTTCCCTGGGCCAAGCTGCTCCAGCTCTAGGCCCCAGATCCACAGGACAGCACACTCTGCGTCTGCTTGCTATCACTTCTCTCTACAGACTGAACACTCCTTCCTCCCTCAGGTCAGACTTAAGGAATCCTCCCTGGAATTCCAGGTTCAGAGCTCCCCCTGCTGGCCTGAGTGAGAACTGCGTTAGATGTTAAACTTACTGGCCAATAGACCTCCCAATCACCTCATGGCTCAGCATTAACCCTTTGGAGGGCAATGCTGTCGTGGCGACCAGGTCCTGGGGCACCACACTTTCCTCTACACTGACCCACAACCCGGCCACTGTACCCTCCTGCCCTTTTTTGCAAAGCTATTTTAATAGCAAAGAGTGCTGCCAGTTAGTGCCATCCAAAAAGTGGCTGCTGTACTCCATTAGTGTCCCACTTGTGCCAAGCAAGTCCCACCACTTCTGCATTGTACCCTGCTACCCTTTTTTGCAAAGCTATTTTAATAGCAAAGAGTGCTGCCAGTTAGTGCCATCCAAAAACTGGCTGCTGTACTCCATTAGTGTCCCACTTGTGCCAAGCAAGTCCCACCGCCTCTGCATTGTACCCTGCTGCCCTTTTTTGCAAAGCTATTTTAACCCCTTCATGACCATGGACGGAAGGATCCGTCCTTGTGCCCTGGGCCTTAACGACCAAGGACGGATCTTTCTGTCATGGCGGAATCGCGGCACCGGAGCCTCCAGTGACTGCAGTATGTTAACATAAACCGCAGATTCGGGGAGGAGGGGACCTGTTCCTGACCTCAGGAGGGGTGGTGCCTCCTCCCCGGACTTACGGAGGCTGTGATTGGCTGACGAACGCCGCTCAACCAATCACAGCCACTGTAATGTTCCAGCCATTTAAAGTGACTGAAACATTGAAATCCAGCCCTGGCCAGTGCAGTTGTAGCACTGGCCATTGGCTGGAGCTGGGTGACCTCACTGGATCACCCTCCCCTAGCTCCAGTAGCTCTGATTGGAGAGATCGGCCTTGTGACCAATTTCTCCAATCACAGTGGACCTGTTGCCGGTGACCGCCCCCATCAGCTTCACTTCCCTGCAGCACGCCAGCACAGTGAGTGTACACAGTGCAATGGCAGGGCGACAAGCTCCGGTCCCATGCTGTTATCAGACCGGAGCATGGGACCCGGAAGTTGCCGCGCTGCCATTGCACTGTATGAAACCGGCGAAAAGCCTCCCGATCCGCCGCCGCTGCCCTCCGCGATCTGCCACCTGTCTCCCCGATCTCCTGCCCGCACCCCCACCCCTCGTATCTGCTGCCCGCACCCTCACCCCTACACCTCCCGATCCGCTGCCACCGCCCTCCATCTGCCACAGTGCCACCGCTCCCCCCGATCTGCTGCCCGGCCCCTCCCCCTCGTGATCGGTGCCCGCACCCTCACCTCCGTGATGTGCTGCACGATCCCTGTCCTCCTCCATCTGCCACAGTGCCACCGCTCCCTCCGATCTGCTGCCCGGCCCCTCCCCCTCGTGATTGGTGCCCGCCCCCTCCCCTCCGTGATGTGCTGCTCGCCCCCTCCCCTCCGTGATGTGCTGCTCGCCCCCTCCCCTCCGTGATGTGCTGCTTGCCCCCTCCCCTACGTGATGTGCTGCACGCTCCTCCCACCTCTCACCCCCGTGGTCAGCTACCCGCCCCCTCCCCTGTCACCCCCGTTATGTGTGCTCCCTCCCCTGTCACCCCCGTGATGTGTGCTCCCTCCCCTGTCACCCCCGTGATGTGTGCTCCCTCCCCTGTCACCCCCGTGATGTGTGCTCCCACACCTGTCACCGCCGTGATGTGTGCTCCCTCCCCTGTCACCCCTGTGATGTGTGCTCCCTCCCCTGTCACTCCCGTGATGTGCGCTCCCTCCCCTGTCACCCCATGATCTGTGCTCCCTCACCTGTCACCACCGTGATCTGTGCTCCCTCACCTGTCACCACTATGATCTGTGCACCCTCACCTGTCACCCCCGTGATGTGTGCTCCCTCACCTGTCACCCCCGTGATCTGTGCTCCCTCACCTGTCACCCCCGTGATGTGTGCTCCCTCACCTGTCACCTCTGTGATGTGTGCTCCCTCACCTGTCACCCCCGTGATGTGTGCTCCCTCACCTGTCACCACCGTGATCTGTGCTCCCTCACCTGTCACCCCCGTGATCTGTGCTCCCTCACCTGTTACCCCCGTGATCTGCTGTCCGCTCTCCCTCCACCTCTCACCCCCGTGATCTGCGCTCTGCTCACTGTCTCCCCCGTGATCTGTGCTCCCTCACCTCTCACCCCCGTGATCTGTGCTCTGCTCACCTGTCTCCCCCGTGATCTGCGCTGCGCTCCCTCTCCCACCTCTCACCCTCCCTGATCTGCTGCCTCCTTCATCTCCTGTGATCCTGCTGCCTAGATCCATCCTGTAGGGTAACTATCCCCAATCTCACCTCCCACTCCCCTTCCCCCATCCTCTGCCGCTCCTGCATCCACTGCGCCCTCTCCCATCTGCCCCCACCCTATCCCAGCCGCCGCCGTCTCACATTCACAGATGCTCCCTTTATATGCCGCTGCCCCCCCATCTGCCGCCCCCCAATCTGTCGCCCCCCAATCTGCCGCTGTTCTGATCCATCCTGTAAGTATTGTTCGTGGCTCTTTTCTAACTATCCCCAATCGCATCTCCCACTCCCTCTCCCCCCCTCCTTCCCCACCTGCCTGCCGCCAAGTGCTGATCAGCTACGTGATTGGCTGATCAGGTACGTAATTGTTGCTCTAGTTTTTGCTTTTTTTTGTGCACCCCAAATAAAAAAAACAAAACATGTACAATTAGGTACCTGATCAGCAATCGTCCTGCAGTCGTACTCGACTTTGGACAGGACTTCTTTTTTCCATCCCACCTAGTCCCCCCCACCCCTTTTTTGCAGAACATTTGTGCGTGCGCCCTATTTTTTTTTCTATGCCATGGGGGTCTAGTTTCCAAAATGGGGTCACATGTGGGGGAGCTCCACTGTTTTGGCACCTCAGGGAGTCTCCAAACACAACATGGAATACGCTAATTATCCCAGACAATTTTGCGTTTGAAAAGTCAAATGACGCTCCTTGCATTCTGAGCCCTGCTGTGCACCCAAACATTTGATTTCCACCACATATGAGGTGTCTGTGTACTCAGGAGAAATTGCACAATACATTTTATGGTGCAATTTTTCCTGATACCCTTGTGAAAAAAAAAAGCTACCTGGTTGAAGTAACAATTTTGTGGTAAATTTTTTTTTTTTATTTGCACGGCTCAACTCTATTAACTTTTGTGAAGCCCCCAGAGGTTCAAAGTGCTCAATAAACATCTAGATAAATACAAAACCTAAAAAGATCCCAGTGATCAATTGTACCAATATAAGAGGTAAAAAGGAAGACCACTGGTATAGAAGAGACCAGAGACAAATATATAGTGAAATACACAATAATTTTAATAATAAAGTGAGTGTGACAAAAGGACAAACGGTACAGGCAAGAGAGTGTTAAAAATGCCAGACACAAAAGATGCACAAACCACACCAGCAGTTGGTAAGCCAGCCACAAAACACGTAAATCAGTGTATGACAGGCAAAATAGCCAGAAAAAACAGGGAGAAGCAAATACATCAGAGGGTGGATTCCCTATATGAAGCTCACCCTTTAGAATAATATCAGGAGCCTGTCATATCATAAGGTGGTAATATATTTACCTTGAGACATATTAGGGCTGTTTGGTAGGCAAGCTGGTGGTGGTGGGCGGGGCCTCGACGCGCGTTTCACCGGGCGTGGCTTCGTCAGGAGGCTGACCATCGTGTATAGCATGTGGGTTTATATAGTGAATAGCAGGGATCACAGGCAAATCAAATTAACTTTTGTGAAGCCCCCAGAGGTTCAAAGTGCTCAATAAACATCTAGATAAATGCCATGAGGTGTCTAGTTTCCAAAATGGGGTCACATATGGGGGAGCTCTACTGTTTCGGCACCTCAGGGGCTCTCCAAACGCAACATGGTGCGGCTAACGATTCTAGCTAATTTTCTGTTCAAAAAGTCAAATGGCGCTCCTTCCCTTCCGAGTCCCGTCGTGTACCCAAACAGTGTTTTTTCGCCACATATGAGGTATCTCCGTGCTCAGAAGAAATTGACCAACAAATTTTGGGGGTTCATTTCATTCTACTACCCTTGTGAATATGCAATATTTGAAGCTAAATTAACATTTTTGTTGCAAAAAGTAAAATGTTCATTTTTTCCTTACACATTGCTTTAGTTACTGTGAAGCACCTGAAGGGTTAATAACCTTCTTGAATGTGGTTTTGAGTAGCCTGAGGGGTGCCGCTTTTGGAATGGTGTCACTTTTGGGTGTTCTGTGTCATGTAGAGCACTCAAAATCACTTCAAATGTGATGTGGTCCCTAAAAAATGTGGCTTTGTAAATTTTGTTGTAAAAATGAGAAATTGCTCATAAACTTTGAACCCCTATAACTTCCTTAAATTTTTATTTTTTTCCCCCAAATTGTTCTGATGTAAAGTAGACATGTGGGAAATGTTATTTATTACTTATTTTGTGTCATGTGTCTCGTTGGTTTTAGAGCATAAAAATTAAAAGTTTGAAAATTACAACATTTTCAAAATTTTCGCGAAATTTCCGTTTTTTTCAGAAAGAAACGCAAAAAATATCGGCCTAAATTTACCACTAACATAAAGCCCAATATGACATGAGAAAACAAACTCAGAATCACCGGGATCCGTTGAAACGTTCCAGAGTTATAACCTCATAAAGTGACACTGGTCAAAATTGCAAAAAATGGCCTGGTCTTTAGGGTCAAAATAGGCTTGGGGCTGAAGGGGTTAATATCAAAGAGTGCTGCCAGTTAGTGCCATCCAAAAAGTGGCTGCTGTACTCCATTAGTGTCCCACTTGTGCCAAGCAAGTCCCACCACCTCTGCATTGTACCCTGCTGCCCTTTTTTGCAAAGCTATTTTAATAGCAAAGAGTGCTGCCAGTTAGTGCCATCCAAAAAGTGGCTTGTTATGATCCGGAACCATGGAAGACCACCACAAATCATTGGCAAAAGGTGACAAGAGCATTGGCAACTAATCTGGCCGCCAACCCCTTACTAGCCATCACAACTAGAAGTAGCCGAGGGGTGAACTAACATCCTGTGCACCGCGAACCCAGCCGGAGAACTAACTATCCTAAAGGAAAGAAAGATGAATAACTCTCTGCCTCAGAAAATAGACAAGAATAGCAAGCCCCCCACATTCAAAGACTACGGTGATATAGGAAAAACACAATACACAGGTAGATGACAAGATTAGCAAAAGGTGAGGCCCCCGCTGACTAAAATAGGAAAGGACAGGAAAGGGACTGATGGTAGCCAGAGAAAAACCCTGCAAAATACCAACTTCCTGATAGTACAAAAAGGCCCTCAGATCGCACGATCTGAACTCCATCCTATACCAGGTGCCCTTGTCATACCAATGAACAGAAAACAAGAATCATAACAAAGTCAACAAGCCACAAACACTTGGACCCAAAGGAGCTATACTCCTGCAAATGACAAACCCAGATAAACAAAAGAACCAGACAATAAATAAAGAGCAAGCACTTATCTGGGGAAGATGTGGTGTAGAGCAGGATTAAGCAGGCTGGAGATACAAAGAACAACTGACATCCGGCAACAGCCTGCAATCAGACCAGGATTTAAATAAGCAGAGAGTTAGCAAAGGAAACACCCACTGCACAACACACCTGGTCCAAGTCCAAACCATTCCTGGCCACCAGAGGGAGCCTCCCAGCAGCCAAAACATAACTAACATTCACAACAGTACCCCCCCCTTGAGGAGGGGTCACCGAACCCTCACTCACGCCACCGGGTCGCTCGGGATGAGCATGATGGAAGGCACGAACCAACCTGTCCGCATGAATGTCAGAAGCCACAACCCAAGAGTTATCCTCCTGCCCATAACCCTTCCATTTCACAAGGTACTGAAGCTGACGCCTACTGCGACGGGAATCCAGAATTTTTTCAACCTCATACTCCAGATCACCTTGTACCAAAACAGGGTCAGGAGGCGCTGCTGCAGGAACTGCTGGCTCCACATGTTTTTTCAACAAGGACTTATGGAAGACATTGTGAATCTTAAATGACGCAGGCAGAGTCAAACGGAAAGATACAGGGTTAATAATCTCCGAAATCTTATAAGGTCCAATAAATCTGGGCTTAAATTTAGGAGACGGAACTCTCATAGGAATATTTTTAGAGGAGAACCACACCATGTCCCCTACTTTAAACCGGGGACCAACAGTCCGACGCCGGTTGGCAAACTTTTGGGCAGTTTCTTGGGACTGAAACAATTTATCCACTACCTGCCCCCAAATCTGCTGCATTCTGTTGACCACCGAATCCACCCCCGGACAGTCAGACGCCTCAAGCTGCCCTGAGAGGAACCTAGGGTGATACCCAAAATTGCAGAAAAAGGGGGACACCAACGTGGTAGAGCTAGCTCTATTGTTAAGGGCAAATTCAGCCAAAGGCAAAAACGAAACCCAGTCATCCTGATCCGCAGAAACAAAACACCGTAAATAGGTCTCCAGGGTCTGGTTAGCCCTTTCACTCTGACCGTTGGTCTGAGGATGAAACGCCGAGGAGAAAGACAGCTGAACACCCAATTTGGAGCAAAAAATCCTCCAAAACCTGGATACAAACTGCACCCCTCTGTCAGAAACAATGTTTTCGGGAATACCATGCAAACGAACAACATGTTGGAAAAACAAAGGCACCAACTCTGATGAAGACGGCAACTTAGATAGGGGAACCAAGTGGACCATCTTGGAGAATCTATCACAGATCACCCAAATCACAGTCATTTTCTGAGAGATGGGAAGCTCTGAAATAAAATCCATAGAGATGTGCGTCCAAGGTTTCTTAGGTACAGGCAAAGGCAATAATAGCCCACTAGAATGTGAACAACAGGGCTTTGGACCTAGAACAAACTCCACACGACTGCACAAAACGACAGACATCTCGGGACAGGGAAGGCCACCAAAAAGAGCGTCTCACAAGATCCCGAGTACCAAAAATGCCAGGATGACCCGCCAAAACAGAGCAATGAACCTCAGAGACAACTCGGTCTCTCCATTTGTCTGGGACAAACAGTTTCCCTGTAGGACATGTCTCAGGTTTATCCCCCTGAAATTCCGCCAGTGCCAACCGCAGATCAGGCGAAATAGCCGAGAAAACTACACCATCATTCAGGATAGTAGACGTTCGACCTCCAAAGAGTCAGCGCAGAAACTCCTGGAAAGGGCATCGGCCTTAACATTCTTGGTGCCCGGCAAAAAAGAGACCACAAAATTAAACCGGGTAAAAAAACAAAGCCCACCTGGCCTGCCGAGGATTCAACCTCTTGGCCGATTCCAGATAGATGAGATTCTTGTGGTCCGTAAGCACCACAACTTGATGCCTAGCCCCCTCCAACCAATGCCTCCACTCTTCAAATGCCCACTTCATAGCCAATAATTCCCGGTTCCCCACATCATAATTCCGTTCAGAAGGAGCAAACTTCCGAGAGAAAAAGGCACAGGGCTTAAGTTTACCAGAAGTAGTGTCTCGTTGAGACAGAACAGCACCTGCTCCAATCTCTGAGGCATCGATCTCAACTTGAAATGGGCGAGACACATCAGGTTGCTGCAGAACTGGGGCAGAAGTCAATCGCCTTTTAAGCTCCTGGAAGGCCACAATAGCCTCAGTGGTCCAATGCTCAGCATCAGCTCCCTTCTTTGTCAAATCTGTCAGAGGTTTGACAATGGCAGAAAAATTGGCTATAAATTTACGGTAAAAATTAGCAAACCCCAAAACCGCTGCAGGGATTTTAGAGAAGTCGGTTGCACCCAGTCGTAAATAGCCTGAACCTTAACCGGGTCCATTTCAATAGCGGAGGGAGACAGGATGAAGCCCAAAAAGGAAATCCTTTGCACCCCAAAGAGGCACTTTGACCCCTTAACGTACAGTGCATTATCCTTAAGTATCTGAAAAACATCCCGTACTTGCCCAACATGAGAGTCCCAATCATCAGAAAAAATCAAGATGTCATCCAAATACACAATCAAAAATTTACCAATAAGGTCCCGAAAAATATCATTCATGAAGGCCTGGAAGACGGAGGGTGCATTAGTGAGCCCAAAAGGCATCACTAGGTACTCAAAATGGCCATCAGGAGTATTAAAAGCCGTCTTCCATTCATCACCCTCCTTAATACGGATGAGATTATACACACCCTTGAGATCCAGTTTCGTAAACCATTTGGCACTTTTCACTCTAGAGAACAGATCAGACATCAGAGGCAAAGGGTACTAATATTTGACCGTAATTTTATTAAGAAGACGGTAATCAATACAAGGCCTCAACGAACCATCTTTCTTAGCAACAAAGAAGAAGCCGGCACCCAAAGGAGAAGATGAGGGCCGAATGTGCCCCTTCTCCAATGATTCTCTGATGTATGACCGCATGGCATCATGTTCGGGCACAGACAAGTTGAAAATCCGCCCCTTGGGAAATTTACAACCGGGCACCAACTCAATGGCACAGTCACAGTCCCGGTGTGGGGGCAGAGAATCAGATTCCTGGTCATTAAATACATCACGGAAATCAGACAAGAAGGCCGGAACATCAACTGCCTGAGCAGACGTGGATGACACAGAAAGGTCCTGATGCACACCTTGACAACCCCAACTATCTACCGACAAGGATCTCCAGTCAAGAACCGGATTATGGGTCTGCAACCACGGAAATCCCAGTACCAAGATATCCTGTAGATTATGCAATACTAAAAATGTACAAGTTTCCTGATGCGCTGGTGCAACTCTCATAGGCACCTGGGTCCAAAATTGGGGTTTATGTTCTGCCAAAGGGGTAGCATCAATGCCCCTTAAAGGAATAGGAGTTTGCAAAGGAACCATGGGGAAACCACAATCCCTAGCAAACCCAAAATCCATCAAATTGAGCGCTACCCCTGAGTCCACAAAGGCAAATGCAGAAAAGGAAGACAATGAGCAAATCAATGTGACAGACAAAAGAAACTTTGGTTGCAAAGAACCCACAGTAACAGAAGTAGCCAATCTCCTTTCACGTTTAGGGCAGACAGAGATGTTATGAGAAGCGTCTCCACAATAGAAGCACAGTCTATTCTTCCGTCTGAACCCCTGCCGACTAGCATTAGAAAGGACCCTATCACACTCCATAGGCTCCAAAGGCTATTCCACAGGCACAAAACCAGCAGGTATCTTCCTGCGGTCACGTAAATAACGTATCACGTATCAATCTGAATGGCCAAGGTCATAGAGGCATCAAGACCAGAAGGGACGGGAAATCCTACCATTACATCCTTCACAGCATCAGCAATACCCTTCCGAAAAAGAGCCGCAAGCGCATCATCATTCCATTTGGTAAGGACCGCCCACTTTCGAAATTTCTGACAAAATGTTTCTGCAGAATCCAAACCGTGAGATAAGGACAACAAGACCTTTTCTGCTTGGTCCACAATATTGGGTTCGTCATATAATAAACCCAAGACCTGAAAAAAGGAGTCCACATCACTGAGAATCGGATCATCAGACCCTGAGGGTCACCACGCAGCAAGGAGATGACAATCTTAACCTGCTGTACGGGATTCCCTGAGGACTTAGGGCGCAGGTCAAAAAATAATTTACAATTATTTTTGAAGCTCAAAAATCTCGACCTATCTCCCGAAAAAAATTCAGGAACAGGAATCTTATGTTCTGCTGCAAGAGGAGTCTGTGCAAGATAAGACTCTATACGATGAACCTTAGCATCAAGATGAGAAACACGCTCACCCAATTGATCCATGCTAGAAATAGAAATCTTCCACAGAACCCAAAGAAGAAGAGGAAAAATACCAAAAAAAAAAAAATGTTTTCTCAGCAGCTTTTTTTTTTTTTTTCTTCCTTCTTAAGAGTACCCTTTAAATTTGTTGGCCGGATGTACTGTTATGATCCGGAACCATGGAAGACCACCACAAATCATTGGCAAAAGGTGACAAGAGCATTGGCAACTAATCTGGCCGCCATCCCCTTACTAACCATCACAACTAGAAGTAGTAGGGGTGAACTAGTAGGGGTGAACTAACATCCTGTGTACCGCGAACCCAGCCGGAGAACTAACTATCCTAAAGGAAAGAAAGATGAATAACTCTCTGCCTCAGAAAATAGACAAGAATAGCAAGCCCCCCACATTCAAAGACTACGGTGATATAGGAAAACACAATACACAGGTAGATGACAGGATTAGCAAAAGGTGAGGCCCCTGCTGACTAAAATAGGAAAGGACAGGAAAGGGACTGATGGTGGCCAGAGAAAAACCCTGCAAAATACCAACTTCCTGATAGTACAAAAAGGCCCTCAGATCGCACGATCTGAACTCCGTCCTATACCAGGTGCCCTTGTCATGCCAATGAACAGAAAACAAGAATCATAACAAAGTCAACAAGCCACAAACACATGGACCCAAAGGAGCTATACTCCACACAGAACTGCAGGGAGTTCCCCAACAAGCCACTGAGGGCTAAAATCCCTGCAAGCAAATAACCTGAAACCAACCACAGCAAATGACAAACCCAGATAAACAAAAGAACCAGACAATAAACAAAGAGCAAGCACTTATCTGGGGAAGATGTGGTGTAGAGCAGGATTAAGCAGGCTGGAGATACAAAGAACAACTGACATCCGGCAACAGCCTGCAATCAGACCAGGATTTAAATAAGCAGAGAGTTAGCAAAGGAAACACCCACTGCTCAACACACCTGGTCCAAGTCCAAACCATTCCTGGCCACCAGAGGGAGCCTCCCAGCAGCCAAAACATAACTAACATTCACAACAGTGGCTGCTGTACTCCATTAGTGTCCCACTTGTGCCAAGCAAGTCCCACCACCTCTGCATTGTACCCTGCTGCCCTTTTTTGCAAAGCTATTTTAATAACAAAGAGTGCTGCCAGTTAGTGCCATCCAAAAAGTGGCTGCTATACTCCATTAGTGTCCCACTTGTGCCAAGCAAGTCTCACCACCTCTGCATTGTACCCTGCTGCCCTTTTTGCAAAGCTATTTTAATAGCAAAGAGTGCTGCCAGTTAGTTCCATCCAAAAAGTGGCTGCTGTACTCCATTAGCGTCCCACTTGTGCCAAGCAAGTCCCACCACCTCTACATTGTACCCTGCTGCCCTTTTTTGCAAAGCTATTTTAACAGCAAAGAGTGCTGCCAGTTAGTGCCATCCAAAAAGTGGCTGCTGTACTCCATTAGTGTCCTACTGGTGCCAAGCATTTTCCAGCACCTCTGCATTAAACCCTCATGCACATTTTGCTACGCTATTTTTATAGGAAATTCTGGGAATTCCTTGCTGCATTTCATCATTAGGAGGGATAGAAAGTGAGGTTTCCTTTACTGTCCTGGTACCCACAGAACACGACCACTGTACCCACCTGCCCACTTTTGCCACGCTATTTAATTTGCCCAAAGAGCTGACACTTTTTCTGCCATCAGAAAATTGTCTGGAATACTAAGTTAGTGTTCCTTTGCTGCCAAGCAAGGTACAACACATGTGCATTCTACACTCCTTTCCATTTCTGGAATGCAATTATTAACTGCAGGTAGTCCAGCCAATCTGTGACGAAGGTGCAGGCGTGGATATAATCTTGCCTTCATCCAATGGTGGTTCTCTTGCAGTCTGACAGCTCAAAAATACCATCTGTTTCCACTTCCAAAACAAGTGACGACCTGCCAATCACACTCCCGCCTACGGGTAAAGGGGTGGAAGTTCAGCGTGAAAAAGCATGTGTGACTGCTGTCCCCACAGTCACAGAGGATGAAGAGCACTCAGATGCATTTGATGGGACAGGCGGTGGTTGCACAGCCCCGCTAGGCCGCATTGTAGCACAGTGAAATTCCCATTGCGACTTATGCTTCATTTTAAGTCTTGTCCTTGGTGGGCTCCCCAGTATGCAGCAAAACCACGCAACAGGAAAAGGACTCTAGGCAGTTGGGTTGATAAATGATTGTTTAACTTTCCTAAAACAAACAATAAGAACCATGTATAAAATTGACATAATAGAACAATCTATTCTGTTGCTTACTACCTGCTAATCCCTCTGCATAGCAGCAGTAATTGTGTGTTTGTGCGTGTGTGTGTGTGTGTGTGTGCAAACACGACTTACCAGTGGCGCATCACAAGAGCTTCAAAGTTATCTACCTAAACATAGACAAAAACCATTACCCCCCCCTGAATACCCTAGGCGGCTAGTGCGCATGCGTGTGCCGATTTACCCCAGCCACAGCCTAACTCCAGTGTTTCGCCTAGTGCAGTGTTTCTCAACTCCAGTTCTCAAGACCCACCAACAGATCATGTTTTCAGGTTTTCCTCGATATTAGACAGGGAATAATTTCATCACCTGTGCAACCTTAAGGAAATCCTGAAAGCCTGCTTGAGGAAAACCTGAAAACATGATCTGTTGGTGGGTCTTGAGCACTGGAGTTGAGAAACACTGGCCTAGTGAGTATGCTCAGCCTGACTGTGCCATTCCTGAGGCTAAGTCTTCATTTCTGGCTACAGTGCATGCTCCCACACTTATTGCGAAATGCCTCTTTGCACAGGTACTTGGACTTCTGGCCGGGTCTAAGTCCTGTGTTGTGCCTAGACAGCATGCTGAAACTGTCTTTTTTCGGAGACTGTATTTCATGCTACTGAGCATGCTCAGGCACTTACTGCATCAGAGGCTAGGTCCGGTCATGAACTCTTTGGCCCTGCCCCTGATGTGGGGGGCCCATATAGAGCACAGGGCATCAGGTGTCCAGACAATGTGGCCAGGACACTCCCAACTGGCTTGCAGTGGCCCGCCCCTATGACTTATCACCTCATTATTGTTGGTCAGATGATGACTGGTGAGGTGTTTGTGTCGTGGCAGCCATGAGGTCATCATTGAAGTGGCGGTTCCGAATAGGCCGCTAGTTATGCCACTCATGACGTGTCCCTCTGCTTTTGTCTCAAAGAGGAGCATTGTGGTCCACCCAGGTTATAAAAGGGGCTGGAGCCAACAAGGAGGTGCGCAGTCTTCTATTATTCTCCGAAAGAGCACACCTCCATGTGTTGAACCCATTGCGGCTTTAGGCCAGAGGTAGACAAGGCTAGGGCATCGATGCAGGACGCCTCCACAGTTGGTAACGCAGAACGGTTAAGACCAGCTCCTTTCCTACCAGTCCTGCTAGTGCAGCCCAGTGGAATGAACAGGCCTTCTGCTGCTGATGCGCCTGCTGTTCACAGGTGTGGCCCCTACGCACAAGGATAGCGTATCCAATTGCCCCTGTGTTGTTAACAGGGAGTTCCTGGGCTGGGTGGGCGTGTGGACCCTGTGACGCTAACAGGGCTCCCAGTCTCGAGATCCGAGTGTCGTCTAACTCGGTTCAGGCTACTATTAGTTTCAGAGCCACCCAGCTCTGTATCCTCCACCTAACCTTCCAGTTGCCAACCTCTCCTTTTCCATCTGGGACCACGGTGGACACTGACTGGCGATGTGGATATATACCTTTCTCTTTCTTGTCGTCTTAATTTTGTTATATAGCGGTAACATAGTATATACCACCTTATCCATATCTGCCAGTCCCACCGTAACAGATTGTGTTTCTTCAGCAAATGTTACTTTTGCTTAACCACCAAACCCACGGCCAAAAACTTTCCCCTTTCCAACACACCAGTTCCCCTTTCCACCAGCATCTGTCCTTTTTCAAATCATTTTGTATATGACCAAAAGTGAAACTCTGCAGGGACACCGTACTCAATGCCGTCTCAGCACAGCAGCCAGCCCTCGGTCCCTCAGATGTGGCAAGTAAAAGACCATTTCCTCCTATCCATGACAAAGCGTTGAGATTCACTCTGTGCAGCACTAGTGTTTAGTGGAAAAGCAGATCTAAGATTGCGTACCACCTTCTGCTGATACTCCTGCATACGTGCGTCCCTTTCTATGGCAGGAATTATTTCACCAAATTTTGTCTTGTACCGGGGATCTAACTGTGTGGCAACCCAGTAGTCAGCATTACTTGAAATTCGTACAATCCGAGAGTCATGTTGTAGGTAGTGCAGCAAGAAGGTGCTCATGTGTCTTGTGCATATAGGACGACCAAGTCCTTGGTGTGTTGGTGGCGGAGAGGTGAGAATCATGCCTCCTTCCTCTGCCCTCTCCCCCCAACCTCGCACAACCGAAATGTGAGCAAGCTCTCACTCATCTGCTGAGTCTTCCATGCCCATCGCCAGTTCATCCTCCATTTCTTCATGGGCTCCTACACTTTCCTTAACAGTTTTGCTGATACTATGCGCCCTTGTTAATCCCTCTCCCCCACCGTCCCTTGAATTCCGCCTAGGTGCCGCTGACCTTCTGGACCTCGTAGATCTTGTTATCCCTTCCGCATATGACTCCTCCTGTACTTCCTCCCCTTCCACTTGTCCCAACACCTGACTCTGAATAATGCTTACAGTGTGCTTCATCATGTAGATGACCAGAATTGTCACGCTGAGAATGGCATTGCCAGTGCTAAACATCTTCATCGACATTTGTAAACTGTGTAAGAAGGGTGAATAGGTCCTTGATCTGACACCACTCCAGCAGCGTGATCTGCACCACCTCTGGATCAAGTTAGACCAGGGTAAAATGTCATAACATATTGCAGCAGGGCTCGGCGGTGCTGCCACAGACGCTGCAACATGTGCTGTTTCAAATTCCAGTGTGTCGGCACATCACATTTCAGGCGTTGAACCGCCAGACCAAAACACTTCTGGAGCGATGAAAGTTGTTGAGCTGCTGGGTGCGAACGATGGAAGTGAGCACATAGCGAGCGTTCCCGCTGCACAAGGCCATGTAGGCCGGGATGGTGGTTTAAAAATTGCTGGAGAATCTGATTCCACACATGAGCAATATAAGGCACGTGTGTCACATTGCCCTGACGAAGGCCCGCAGCTAGGTTTGCCTCATTGCCGCACACGGCTGTTAAGTCACCACCGGAGTCCGCTCCATCAATTTGTACTCCGGTCGCCAGGTGACACCCTGTCCTTTCGTGCATAGTACTGATGATGGGAGAGGAGTCGATGCCAGCGGCGCAGGTGGACGCAGGTTATGCTCACCCACTGTGCTGCGTTACCTTCAGATATGCATAACCAGTGGCTGAATTAGGTGATGGGTGTCTCACAGATGAAGTACCATCATTCAGCTACAATCAATGGGACGACACCACACCCTTTTTTAGGCCCATCCTGTCTGCTGACCACTGCCACACATAGCTATGGACCTCTGGTTACTGTTACCCCCAGCTCTGTTTTGTGATTTTGTTTGCTTGTTTCCTGAATACTTTTCCTGCCTGCTGTTTATGCACTTAGTTGACCAATCCGCATTTCACCTCTGCTTGTTTTCTGATTAAGTCCTGGCAGTCCCATTCTGTTCCTGTTCCTCAATTAATGTTTTGACCCTGCCTGACTACTACTCTCTCGGACTGCAGCATTCCACAGGTATTGATCCCCTTGGGCCCTGGATAATTCCAAATCCCTGTATTAGGGTTAAAGGGTTTAAGGTTTCTGGGGGTCCTGTTTGGTGAGTGGCTTCCCTCTAACCTATCCTTTACAGCCCGTCTGAGTGTGTCGATCCAGGCAGTCAATAAACCATGCCCTATGCAGAAGGCCATGTAGGCCGGGATAGTGGTTTAAAAATTGCTGGACAACCAGGTTCAATATGTGAGCCATACAGGGCACGTGTGTCACATTGCCCTGAAGAAGGGCCGCAGCCTGGTTTGCATCATTGTCGCACCCGGCCTTCCCTGGCTGCTGGTTGAGTGCAGACAACCTTTATGAAACTCGGACTCACTCTCCAGAGCTAACCGTCCACAACTCCTCAGCGGTGTGACTCACAATTCCCAGACATTTCAAAGAAAAGAGTCGACCGCCATGCTGTTGAGCTCTGCTGCCAGCATAGTAAGGAGGTGTGTGGGATTCCTTGTGTGCAGTTACAACGCAGGTGGCCTGACCACACAGGGTTTGGGCCGAGGTGGAGGACCCACACGAGGTTGAGGAGGCAGAAGCAGTGGAGGAACTTCTACATACAGAGGAAGGATTGACACACAACTCGTGGGGACGGCAAGACTTGTACAGCAGACCCTTCTCCATCTCTGATCATAGTTACCTAGTGCCCAGTCAGCGACATGTAACTCCCCTGTCCATGCTTACTGGTCCAAGTATCTGTGGTGAAATGCACCCTGTCACACACAGAGTTTCTCAAGGAAGCGGTGGTGTTGTGTGAGACCTGCTGTGGTAGCGCGGGCACGCCTTTCTTGGAGAAGGAGTGGCGACTGGGCATCGGCTCTTGGGGCACTGCGATGGGCATAAGGCCTCGAAAATCCTCAATCTCAAAAGGGTGTAAAGGCAGCCTTTCTGTAGCCAACAAGTTGCAGATGCTGAAACTCAACCTCTTAGGCATGTGATGCCCTTCGAAAATCATGTAAAACACAGCGAGGGGACTCCAACCACAGTCTCCCTCGTTTCCACTTATTGGGCCACACAGACCCCACTTGACTGGCATCAGTTGACCCCCATTTTCAAGCTTACAAAAATGATTTGCATGAAGCACTATCAAAAATACACGTGCCTTTCTCCTCCCCTGGATGACCCAGGGGAAGAAAAGTCCTCTGTGAGGCATGACATGTTCATCTTGGTTCTTTTAAACACAGCGAGGGGACTCCAACCACAGTCTCCCTCGTTTCCACTAATTAGGCCACACACATCCCACTTGACTGGCATCAGTTGACCCCCATTTTCAAGCTTACAAAGATGCTTTGCATGAAGCACTATCAAAAATACACGTGCCTTTCGCCTCCCCTGGAGGACCCAGGGGAAGAAAAGTCCTCTGTGAGGCATGACTTGTTCATCTTGGTTCTTTTAAACACAGCGAGAGAACTCCAACCACAGTCTCCGTCGTTTCCATTAATTGGGCCACACACATGCTAGTTGACTGGCATCAGTTGACCCCCATTTTCAAGCTTACAAAGATGCTTTGTATAAAGCACTATCAAAAATACACGTGCCTTTCGCCTCCCCTGGATGACCCAGGGGAAGAAAAGTCCTCTGTGAGGCATGACTTGTTCATCTTGGTGAACGTTAGTATGTCCACCTTGTCAGTGGACAGACGCGTGTGCTTATCTGTCAGCACACCCCCAGCAGCACTGAAGACACATTCCGAGAGAATGCTGGCTGCGGGACACGATAAGATCCCCAAGGCGTACGTGGCGAGCTCAGGCAATTTATCCAGATTGGAAGCCTAAAATGAGTAAGGCTCAAGTTGCACAGTAATGGCATTGATGTTCCCTTACATATACTCATATATTTGTGTCTCGTCCTCTTTTTCCTCGTCAAACTGTTTTGTTTTCGCATGAGAATTTGTTCTTGTCACTTTCCCATGTGCTCGTGTTGTCTTGTGAGTTGTTTGTCACCTTTTGGACACCTTTGAGGGTGTTTTCTAGGTGTTTTTATGTGTTTGTGATTGCCTCCCATTGTTTCTTATGGGGTTCGAGTGGTTCATCGAACTCGAACGCGGACTCCGTTCGGCGAACCGAACTCGAGCTGAACCGCGACCGGTTCGCTCATCTCTAATTATTACTGATGAAATATAGTTTATTTTTTAGGATACTATCTTCCTTGGTGGGAACAAAAGTCTGATGTAATGTAGAAATTGGGGAAAAAGTGTGGAATGTGCCCTGGGAGTGATCAGCTATAGGTTACTGTGTGTTATTTTCTGCAGAGGCATGTTCTGGCTGGAAGAAATGATGGCAGTCAGCGCCAGATGGAGAAGAAAAGCGAAGGTGAACAACGTCAGCTAGAGACGTCACTGGTAAGTAAGTGTATTACATGTACACACACACACACTATACACTATATACAGAACTTGGTGGTAATATGTTGTCTGGTCACAGTGTGACAGCATTCCTCGTTTGTATGTGGGTGTATTCAGTCACTATGTGGTGATACTGTGTTGTCTGGTCACGATGTGATGGTATTTTTCTCTTGTATATAAGGAGGTAACCCTCTGAAATGCGTACCTTCTACTATTGACATGCCATAAGGTGATTTTGTATTTCTATGAAATTATGTTTTTAAACCTTCTACAATAAAGAATTAGTTTTATATTACCGCTGGAACTGGATGCTTGATCCATTTTTTCTACAATTATCTCAGTGGGCTCAGCTGAAATCCGTGCACCTTCCGGCTTTTCTGGAACTCCAGGTGGATGAGCTGTTTTTTTCTTTTTTCAGTATTTCCAACCTTGTATGTGGTATTATTGGTCTTGGTATAGTGTTGTAGTGGATTGTGTTGTATATGGAGGTCACTTTTTCTCTCTGATATCAATATGGGAAAGATTCTTTATTGCCAATAGAGATTGAATACTTGAATGTTTAACTCCTCCCTGTCCTGTGATTATTACACTGTAGCGCATATGCACTTACAGAGGTTGTCTGGTGAAAAAAAGTAATCGTCTCTTCATTTTACTATATGGAGAACTGTCTGAGGCCCATTATACTCTTCTAAAACCCCATGCACATGTTGAGTATTTGGTCAGTATTTTACCTCAGTATGTGTGGCCAAAACCAGGAGTGGAACAATCACAGGAAAAGTATAATAGAAACACAGGCACCACTTCTGCATTTGTGACACCCTGGCAAAACCAGGTAGTCACAAAAGTAATCCAACCTACTTGATACCACCAAAAACCCACACCCAGGTACAGCACACAGCCATTAAAGCCTAGCCATCCCCTCATGATAATAAGGACACACCAGTAGGCGGGATCAGGCGGATGAGATCGGCCACCAAGGGGTCCTGAGGTGTCAGGGGCGGGAAGATAGTAGATCAAGTTGGAGTTTGAACAGTGAGAAGGGATTTGAGTGGAAGTGAAGATAAGTGTGAGGAGTAGAACTATGCTGACAATTGACAGTGAAGTGGAGTCAGGGATAGGGGCCCCTAGACTACCCAGCTAGATGGCAGACAGTAAACAGGGCAACAGGTGACGGAGATCCGGTCGCGGGAGACCTAAAGTGGACCGGGGCAGGGTTGTAGCCTGCTGGTGCCGACAGTGGGAATCTGGTCCGGAGGCAACGACAGTGATGACGTCGGCTCCGGCAGTCCGCCCGGCCGCAACGGAGGCGGCACCTGCTGGAAGCTTACCCCAGCTGCGGCGCCAGCCGCTCCCAAATACCACGTCCCGGCTGTGGAGCAGCCGGAATGTACCTGCAGAGAGGCGGAGAAGGCCACCGATCGATGGGGCCCAAAGCAATGTGAAAGGCTGATTGTCGCCGGCGCCGAGGGCATCCGAATGGGCCTGGCTTCCGAGCAGGAGGTGGAGCACAGAACCCGAGCCCCGTCCTGGGAGTGGCAGCAACAGCAGCTGTGCAGGGAGATCTCTGCCAGGGGAAAGCGTAAAGCGGATGTGCTTGCCCGCATTTATAAGGAGAAGGATCACATGTGGCAGGCTACCTTCCGGGTCCAGTACACAGAGCCACAGGCAATGGAGATCTGGTCGCAGGAGACCTAAAGTGGACTGGGGCAGGATTGTAGCCTGCCAGTGCCGACAGCGGGAATCCGGTCCGGAGGCTGTGTACAGACGGGGTGCCTGAACCCTAGGACGAGATAGGTTGCATGCCCTTTGTTAATCAACCAGCAAAGGATGAGGTTTCAGGCCTTGTTCTCCAGAAGCCCAGAGAGCAAAACTGAAGCCCAAAACGGGGAATAGGGTGTCTGTCAGAACCCACAGAAATCACAAGGGTCACATTTCGCGGGCCACAGCTCCCAAACATACACAGTACCGGGAGTGGACTTCCACATTCCATGCGGAGTCATCCCACAGAAGACAAACACAGAGTGCAGGAGGAAGGGACCCCTGTTTGCTACACCCGCGTGTGGGACCCGAATACACCCACCAAAGGTGACCGGCCACTGGCAACTTGGTTTACCACTGGACTTGTGTGTGATTACCGAACTGTGAGTACACCATTGATCCCCGGTCCAACCTGGCATGCCACCTCCAGCAGCTATTACTCCCATGTACCGAAACAGGGCCCCGGGACTACACCTTCCCTACCTGTGGAGGGGACCCCATCTTGCTGCCCCGCTCCATCACCCCCAGGCGTTCCATCACCAGGCGGTAGCGTTGTCACCATCCCTCACCGCAACCCACGGGTGGCATCACTGACACACCAAAACCCCTGTAAATATCCCCTACGACGGTTGTGAGGGCGGACGGCCGTCATGAACAGGATTCCTACGCCATCTATAGACTTGGATGACGTGCGCCTTCTTTTGATTTGTAGACCGTGAACCGTTGCCAAATTTTGAACTGCCGCCATCTTGCCCGCCATCTTTGGCGCCAAAAACAACAACATCATCATCTTCTTCCCCGAAAAGGGCGCAAATTTGAAGCCCCGCCCCTAAGAACGCGGGCGTAACCCGGTGACTCTCACAGCAGAAAGTGGCAAAGGACAGTGGGTCCCGCGAGACTACTGTCGAAAATTAAGGGGGAGGGCAGGAAGGAGCGGCATGTGACCCGAGAGGATAAAGGGCAGAGACGCCAGGACTCTGCAAAAATCCGTTCCTGGACACCAAAGCGGCAAGATGTCTCAGCGGTCCGGCAACCAGCATGTGGAGGATCCCATTCCTGGGACCGCCGACTGGATTGAGGAGCAGACGGAGAAGATGTGCCGAAGGATCCAGGCCCAAACTCACTTCATCCTGATGAGGTGGACGACCAAGATGAAGGGCCTGGCTGCAGCTGTCTGGGCACGCGAGATGGAGGTGACCTCAGAGGAGCGGGTAAGCAGTGACCCATGCCCCTATGTTCCCCAGGAACCGTCCGTCCCAGCTGAGGGGTCCGGCCTGCCCCCATCCGCCACGTCGCCTCCCTCGTCGCCTGTGTCCGTGGCCAGTGCCCCGATCGCCTCGCTTCCTCAACCTGCGGTAGCGGAACCCGTCTCATCTGCAGAGGAGGACCCAACAGCAGGGACATCGGGCCTCGTTTGTACCACCGACTCGGCACCCGTCTCGGCCCCGAGCCAGGCCGCAACCCTGATGACATCCCGTCCGGCCCCAAGCCAGGCCGCGACCCCGAGGACGTCTCCACCGGCTCCGGCAGTCCGCCCGGCCGCAACGGAGGCGGCACCCGACCGGAAGTCTACCCCAGCTGCGGCGCCAGTCACTCCCAAATACCATGTCCCGGCTGTGGAGCAGCCGGAATGTACCTGCACAGAGGCGGAGAAGGCCACCGATCGATGGGGCCCAAGGCAATATGAAAGGCTGGTCGTCGCCGAGGGCATCTGAGTGGGCCTGGCTCCCGAGCTGGAGGCGGAGCATGGAACCCGTGCCCCGTACTGGGAGCGGCAGCAACAGCAGCTGCGCAGTGAGATCGCTGCCAGGGAAAAACGTAAAGCGGATGTCTTTGCCCGCACTTATAAGGAGAAGGATCACCTGCGGAAGGCTACCTTCCGGGTCCGGGGCCCAACATATAGAGGATAGGTCTGATATTTTGACCCCCAGAAAGGATGGCGTTTTATTTACGAGCCGGGATTGGAGTCCAAAATTTTTGTATCCCGGAGGGATATAGCCCCTCTGTTATGCTCACCGAGGAGCGGCGAGCATCCGGAGGTGGACCCACTGGACCGTGCACCGGACTCCCCTGGGAAGGCCTAAATGCACGGCAGCCAGGAACCGGTAGTAGGAGTCTCTGTAGGGCCAGGTGTAGCGGTGACGTCCACAGCAGGTACGGCACAGATAATGTCCACAGTAGGTAGGGCACGGTGACGTCCACTGTCGGTATGAGCGGTGACGTCCCCAGTCGGAATGGTACGGAAGGCACTACGATGAGACAAGGGATTAGTACCAGGTAATAATGCACAGAAAATAGATAATAGCACAAGGGGTCTGGACACTGGCAAGGCTCTAATGGAAGCGTTGCTCGGGTGCCTGCTGCTGGGGGAGGTGAACCTAAATACCCAATAGGTAACAGGTGACCTCTGAGGTCACTTCCAGAAAACGGGGCATACAGCTTTAAGAAAGGGGGCGTGGCCTCGCGCGCAGCCTAGAGTCACTTACTGCAGCTCTGTGTAAGGAAGGGAGACAGGAAGAGGCTGCAGCATGCCTGGGAGTAGGAGCAGCGCCTTCAGAGCCATGGGGCCGGTAAGAGGAAGGCCGTCGCTGCCTGGGGCTATGACTGGGAGTGCTAGTGGGAGCCATGCTGGGACTGGGCACATGTGAAGGAGCGTGCCCCCCACGGGGTCTGGTGGAACCAGGCGCTACAGTACCCCCCCCCTGAAGACCCCCCTCCTCAGGAAGCTCTGGAGGAGATGAGGAGCATCCACGTCCTCCGCAGGTACCCACGTCCTCTCCTCAGGACCGAACCCCTTCCAGTCTACCAGACAGTAGATTCTATCTCGGACCTCCTTAGCCGCAAGGATGGCTTTTACCTCATAGACGTCGTCATCACCAACAGGAGGAGGCGTATAACCAGGATCACTGTGGAAACGGGTCAGGACCACCGGCTTGAGGAGGGACACATGGAAGGAGTTCGGGATGCGAAGTGTAGACGGCAGCTTCAATTTGTAGGACACCTCATTGATCCGTCAGAGCACTTCAAAGGGACCAATAAAGCGGGGACCCAGTTTGTAGGACGGCATCTTCAGGCGGACATACTTGGATGAGAGCCAGACTTTATCTCCGGGTTGAAAGAAAGGAACATCCAGACGTTTCTTGTCAGCGTGTTTCTTCATGCGGACAGAGGAATGTTCCAGAGCCGACTTGGTCTCAGCCCAGACGGCGGAGAAGGACCTCACAAGGTCATCAGCTGCAGGGTTGCCGGAAGAACATGTCACAGAGCACGGCACTTTGGGTCGCTGTCCATACACCACCTGGAACGGGGATTTAGCAGAGGACTCACTGTCATGATTGTTGTAGGAGAACTCGGCCCATGGAAGCAGGTTGACCCAGTTGCTATGGTGTTCGTCCATGAAGTGGCGGAGATAATTAGTCAAGACTTGGTTAATGCGCTCCACTTGCCCATTGGACTGAGGGTGGTAGGCAGAAGAAAAGTCCAATTGTACCTCCATCATTTTGCAGACTGCTCTCCAAAACCGAGCGGTGAACTGGACCCCTCTGTCGGACACGATATGGAGAGGCAAGCCGTGAAGCCGGAAGATATGTTGAATGAATAAGTCAGCAAGAACCGTAGCGGACGGTAGCCCGGAGAGTGGTGTGAAGTGGGCCATCTTGGAGAACCGGTCCACCACCACCCAGATGACCGTGCAGCCAGACGATTTTGGCAGGTCCGTGATGAAATCCATGCCGATATGTTGCCATGGAGCGGATGGTACGGGTAAAGGAAGCAAAGGGCCCGCCGGAAGAGTCTTCGGGACCTTGTTCCGGGCACAGGAGGAACAGGATGAAACAAAGTCCTGGACGTCTTGACGTAGCCCCGGCCACCAATAGTATCGGGATATCAATTGCAGAGATTTCTTTTGACCCACATGACCTGCTATTCGGGAAGAGCGTCCCCACCGGAGTACACGTTCCCTATCGACCTCAGCAACAAACGTCTTACCGGGAGGAAGGTGGTGCATGTCAACTGGTGCCGCTATTAGCTTGGAAGGTTCAATGATGTGCCGAGGTTCATCCTCCTGTTCCTCTAACAGGAATGATCGAGACAGCGCATCGGCCTTCAGGTTCTTCTCGGCTGGACGGAAATGCAGAACAAAATCAAAGCGGGCGAAGAATAATGACCATCGGGCCTGTCGGGGGTTTAGCCTGTGGGCTGTCTGGAGATATGCCAGATTCTTGTGGTCGGTATAGATGGTAACTGGATGTAATGACCCTTCCAGCAGGTATCGCCATTCTTCCAGGGCCAGCTTGATTGCCAGCAACTCACGGTCTCCGATTGAGTAGTTTCGTTCTGCTGGAGAGAAAGCCTTAGAAAAGAAGCCACAGGTTACTGTCTTACCCTCTGACGTTTTCTGTGTAAGAACCGCACTGGCTCCGGATGAGGAGGCATCTACCTCAAGGATAAACGACTTGTTAGTGTCGGGTCTGTGTAAGGCTGGAGCAGAAGCAAAGGCTCGTTTAAAGGACATGAACGATTCTTCAGCTTCCAGGGTCCATTTCTTAGGGTTCTCCCCTTTGCGAGTGAGAAAGGATATAGGACGCACCAGAGACGAGAAGTGTGGAATGAATTGCCGGTAATAGTTGGCGAATCCCAGGAATCGCTGGATAGTCTTCAACCCTTCCGGACGGGACCAATTCAGTACGGCAGATACCTTATCGGGGTCCATCTTCAGGCCAGTATCAGAGACTATGTGGCCAAGGAAAGGTAGCGAGGTCTGCTCAAACAGGCATTTCTCGAGCTTGGCGTAAAGGCGATTCTCTCTCAATCTCCGCAGGACAAGATGAACATGTCTTCGGTGGGTATGCAAGTCCGGAGAGAAGATCTTGGCACCTTGAAAGCGGTCAAACAGTTCCGGTATCAGGGGTAGCGGGTATCTGTTCTTCACCGTGATCTTATTCAATCCGCGGTAGTCAATGCAAGGCCGTAGTCCCCCGTCCTTTTTCCCCACAAAGAAGAAGCCCGCTCTGGCAGAAGAGAAGGATTTTTGGATGAAGCCTCGTGCTAAATTTTCCTTTATGTAATCAGACATGGCTTGGGTCTCTTCTCGGGACAGAGGGTAGATGTGCCGACGCGGAGGGGTTGCCCCGGGGAGCAGGTCGATGGGACAATCGTAGGGTCTGTGTGGCGGCAACGTCTCAGCCTCCTTCTTGTCAAAGACATCGGCATAGGCCCAATAAGCAGGGGATAACCCGGGAAGGGTGACCGGTTCAACGGGTCGGTGCGGAGGATGCACTGGTTTCAGACAGTTGCTGTGGCAAGACGCACCCCATTGCAGGATGTCTCCAGAATCCCAGTCCAGTACTGGCTTGTGCGACCGAAGCCAGGGTATTCCCAGTAGAAGGGCATGCGTCATGCCAGGGAGTACGTGGAAGGCAATAGTCTCAGAGTGTAGCAACCCCACTTGCATTGTACAGTTCTCCGTGATGAACCGGCTGGGTTCGGATAGCGGTTTTCCATCCACGGACGAAAGACTGATGGGGGTAGCAAGACATCGGACGGGAATCTGGTGTAGGTCCACCACGGCTTGTTGGATAAAGTTCCCGGCAGAGCCTGAATCCAGAAACGCATGCTCTGACAACCGAATGGAACCACAGGACAGGGATACAGGTACATGCAGAAAAGGAGAGGACTTGGCATGACCTAGGGTTGCCTCTCCGATGGACCCTAGGCTCTGTAGTTTCCCGGCTTTACTGGACAGTCCTGAATCAGATGTTTGGCACTTCCGCAGTAGAAGCACTCTCCTGCCATTCTCCGATTCTTCTGTCGCAGTCTGGACTCACTGACGCGATCGACCTCCATGGGCTCGTGCGGAGCAGTAGGCCGGGTGGAGGGAGGTGACATCGGCCTTTGGAAGGTGGGTGCATGGCACGGGGTTCTTCTTGCCCGGGTGATCTCTCTGGCACGCTCTTGGAAATGGAGATCAATACGGGTAGCCAGAGAGATCAGCTCTTCCAGGGTGGTAGGTACATCCCGGCCGGCCAGTTCATCCTTGATTTTACCGGATAACCCTTCCCAGAAGGCAGCTACCAAGGCGTCATTGTTCCACTTGAGTTCGGAGGACAGAGTGCGGAATTCGATTGCATACTGTCCCACGGTGAGATTCCCCTGGTGGATTCTCATGAGCGAAGAGGCAGTAGACAAGAGACGGCCTGGCTCATCGAACACCTTACGGAAGGTAGTCAGAAAGACGGACAGGACTTGAAGGGTCGGGTCATTCCTCTCCCAGAGCAGATTCATCCAAGCCAGAGCCTGACCAGTCAGATGAGACATGATAAATGCGATTTTCGAGCGATCAGTCGCTCGCTGCAGCGGCGACAGCTCAAAGTGCAGGGAGCACTGGTTTAAGAAACCGCGACACAAACGGGGATCCCCTCCATACATGGGTGGGGAGGCCAGGCGGGAAGGAGACATGCATGTCGATAGTCCCGCAGATTCGGGGGTTGTTGAGGAGGCCGGATTCTGCAGGGCGTATAGACGGGAATCCACGGATGCCATATTTTCGGCCATGCGTCTCTGGACCTCATGATGGTGGGACAGTTCCTTCTGTAGTTCACTTAACTGGGAGCTGTCGGAGGATACGGAGGTTTGCATAGATGCCAGACGGGATTCCACAGACTTCATGTAAGCCACTAATCTTGTTTGGGTCTCGCGTTGGCGAGAGAGCTCCTGTTGCAAGTCAGTCAGCGGGTTAACCTTGATCCCGGCGGAGTCTATGGCCCGAGCAAACTGTTATGCTCACCAAGGAGCGGCAAGCGTCCGGAGGTGGACCCACTGGACCGTGCACCTGACTCCCCTGGGAAGGCCTAAATGCACGGCAGCCAGGAACCGGTAGTAGGAGTCTCTGTAGGGCCAGGTGTAGCAAGGTTGTGACGTCCACAGCCGGCAGGACACGGAAACTGCACCGGAGATGCTCAGAGCAGGTGACGTCCGCCGCAGGTACGGCACGGATAGTGTCCACGGCAGGTAGGGCACGGTGACGTCCACTGTCAGTATGAGCGGTGACGTCCACAGCAGGTACGGCACAGATAATGTCCACAGTAGGTAGGGCACGGTGACATCCATTGTCGGTATGAGCGGTGACGTCCCCAGCCGGAATGGTACGGAAGGCACTACGATGAGACAAGGGATTAGTACCAGGTAATAATGCACAGAAAATAGATAATAGCACAAGGGGTCTGGACACTGGCAAGGCTCTAATGGAAGCGTTGCTCGGGCGCCTGCTGCTGGGGGAGGTGAACCTAAATACCCAATAGGTAACAGGTGACCTCTGAGGTCACTTCCAGAAAATGGGGCATACAGCTTTAAGAAAGGGGGCGTGGCCTCGCGCGCAGCCTAGAGTCACTTACTGCAGCTCTGTGTAAGGAAGGGAGACAGGAAGAGGCTGCAGCATGCCTGGGAGTAGGAGCAGCGCCTGCAGAACCATGGGGCCGGTAAGAGGAAGGCCGTCGCTGCTTGGGGCTATGACTGGGAGTGCTAGTGGGAGCCATGCTGGGACTGGGCACATGTGAAGGAGCGCGCCCCCCACGGGGTCTGGTGGGACCAGGCGCTACACCCTCACTTGCCAACCGGCCACCCAGACCGCAATCTGGAACCCGGGGATATGGTGAGCTACACCCGGCATTGTGGAGAGCGAGGGTGGTTTGCCCTGGACATCAAAAAGTGAGTCGTGGTGAATGAAACACCATGTCTCGCCTCCCACCATCATTTGTTTGAAGAAAGGGAGTAGGTAGCGGATTCCGGCTACCCTTCTCCAGTTTCTGATGTTTTCCCCCGTTTAAAGTTAACTATTAGAGATGAGCGATGTTCGAGGTTCGAGCTTCGGCAATTTCATGTTCGAGTGATTTTGGGTGTTCAAGACGTTCGACGAACTCGAGCTTTTTGCTAACAGCTCGAAGTTCGAGTTACGTTCGAGAACGGTTCGATCAACAAAAAGCCTAACTAGTTACTAGCTGGCTTTTCACTCTAATAGTGTGAGTCACTGTGAATCACGCTATTATCAAAATTCAGCGTATAGTGTGTGGGGGGACGGGGTTTAGATCAGAGCTGCTGCTGAGTGCTGAGAGAATGCCGATCGCCATTTTTTTTTCCCCTAACCGCGCGTACAGTGGGGCGGGCCAGGCTGTCAGCAAATCACAGAGACACACACTGCAAAGTGGATTTTTGCCAGACAAGCAAGGGCATGTGTTATAGGCTGTGCATGTCACATGTCCTTGCCTTATAAGACATGGCCTTTTTCCCCGTCGCCGCCATTATGTCTCTTCTGCGTGAGGGTGACAGTCACCGCTCCCACTGCTGCTGCTGCTGCTGTGTTCGCTATAGAGATACAGTGCAATCTACACAGCGCTTTAGTGATTAGGGACTACTGGTTATTTCAGCCCTTTTCAGGGCTGATTTACAGGTGTTCATAGCCATGGCTGCTAAACAGGTCCATGCAAACGCTGTGTAGGGATTTAGATAACAGCGTCTGGCTACCTCAGCTCAGGCAATTCCTTGCTGCATTTTTTCATTAGCAGGGATAGAAAGTGAGGTTTCCTTTGCTGTCCACTGACCCACAGCACCTGTGCATTCTACTCACCTGCCCATTTTTGCCACGCTATTTTATTTCCCCAAAGACCTGACACTTTTTCTGGCATCCTAAAAGTGTCTGGAATACTAACTTAGTGTTCCTTTGCTGTCTACTGACCCACAGCACCAGTGCATTCTACCCACCTGCCCATTTTTGGCACGCTATTTTATTTCCCCAAAGAGCTGACACTTTTTCTGGCATCCTAAAAGTGTCTGGAATACTAACGTAGTGTTCCTTTGCTGTCCACTGACCCACAGCACCTGTGCAATCTACCCACCTGCCCAATTTTGCCATGCTATGTTATTTCCCCAAAGAGCTGACACTTTTTCTGGCAACCTAAAAGTGTCTGGAATACTACCTTAGTGTTCCTTTGCTTGCGAATGTACGACAGGTGCAGGGAGGCATCCTGGACAGGGGATTAGCAAGCCCGTAGCACATGATAAGAGGCAGTGGTGTCACCCAAAGTCAGTGATCCACCAACTCGAGGCTTTGAGGATATGTGCCAGGGCATGTTGGTGCTGATCAGGCTCATAGTGGTCAGGCACCTGCTGATCTTTCTTTGGATAACAAAGATTGCAAATGACCATTCTTTTAATTAGCCACACTTTGTTTAAAAAAGTGCCATACTGGGCAACACCTTAGCCTTGGCATCAAAAATTTCTAAGTGAGAGTGCTCTAGGGAACAGTTGCCCGCCTTCTCCGTCTGACCACCACAATGCTTCTGATGGCCCTCTTAAAAATCAGTGCGGGCCGACGGCTGACTGTCACGCAAGGTACAGGGAAGTACCAAGCGCACAGCAAAAGGGAAGGGAAACCCTGTGTCTAGGGCAGACTTGGGCAAGGGGCGGCCCGCGGGCTACATCTGGCCTACCTACCGTCTGTGACCGGCCCGCCTGCTTCAGGGCGTCCTTGCTGGCCGGTCGGTGATGAGGGTAATCTGACCTGTTGTCCAGAGCTCCAGGCTCCGGGAGGCTCATGGTCAGATTGCCCTCATCACATGCTGCATTCCGGGCAGGGAGCGGTCCTGCAGCGCCGCACAGTGCAGGCAGCGGAACACAGGAATCTCTCCTCTGTTCCATGCCCGGCACCTTTCTCTGTGACACACACGCGCGCCTTGATGCCGTCAGTACGGCGCGCGTGTGTGTCTGTCATTTGAAATGTTCCCGCCCGGCAGGAGAAGAAGCTGCAGCAGCCGGGGCCCGTACGGAGAGAAGCAGCGGCGGGGGCCCCTACAAGAACAGCCGCGGCGGGGGCCCGTACAAGAGAAGAAGTGACTCGCCCACCCCAGGGCCTTGGGTGACTCGGTGTCGGACCGGACTAGTCCGGGGTAGTCAGCGGTGGCGGGGCCCGATTCCGTGGCCCTGGTGGGGTCAGTTAATGTGGCGATATTGGGGGTGATGATAGTGTTAAAGTGTATATAAGATTCGTGACGCCACCTGTGGTAATTTGCAGCTATGGAGCCGCAGCTGCTGGAAGGGACCTCCGGGGCTGATGTTATGGCAGCTAAAGGTGTTTCTTGCTCTCCACAGGTAGAACGGGTACCCCGGGGCAACCTTTGGTGCTTGGTAAAGTCTATGGTGTTTGTGGACGAGGTGCAGAATGAATCAGACAACACAGGGCTTGCAGTTTTAGGTCTTTTACTCACTGTTTCTGAGTCCAGTTGCTAGCAAACCGGTTGCCCGCAGTATGCTGGGATCCACTGTCAGGTGCCTCCGCCGATCCCGGGTAGTTCAGAGGTCAATACCGGTGCACCCCTCCTGTATCTCTTTCCTGACTGTCTTCTTAGCCTTGACTCTATTAGTTGAACTGGTCTCGGCCTCCACCACAGGGCCTGTACAAAGGGGGCTAACCGCAATTGTCTCTTGCTCCCTTCACCAGGGATCTGTGGTGGGTTGTGGCCCTGGGCGCTTGCAACCACCCCAGGCCTTCGGTGTTACTTTTGAGGAGTTGTCTTTCTTCCCTCTGTCTGGGGACCGTCCCCGAATGCAGCCAGATCCCTCCACCCGATCTTCCTGTGGAACAGGCCACGAGCCGATATGCCCTTCCGTGGCCCTGGAATCCTTTCTTTTTTTCTTTAGGTGTCACCTGGGCCTAACTAGACCCCAGGGTCTCCACCAGGAACTCCTTTCTGTCACTCTCTCTTCTATCTGCTGTCCTCCCCTGACAGCCCACCTCCTCACTCCTTCTCTCTCACTGCCTGACAGGCTGACTGAACTAACTTGAACTTCCTGGTTCCCTTATCTACTCACACTTTCTGACTCCTCCCACACACCCACTGACTAGGCACAACCCACACTATTGGAACCAGAAATGGGACTTATAGCCCCATGAATATATCTATGGGGGTTGCTGCCACTATCCCTGACCCAGTGTATGCCTACCAATTGGTGTGTGCAAGTTTTAGTCTGTAGACCAGCATATGACCTCATTCTTACCCAGGATGGGACATCACACCTCTGGTTGAGGTGCAATATCTCTGTGACGACAGAAGCCTCAGGGGCGCCACACTCCCCCACAGCAAATCCCAGCACGTCCGCGGGCTGAAACAAAAATACAGTGGTGTTAACTGCAAAATTTTGTAATGCTAAAATAACAATAACTTTTCATCCCTTTATAGGAGGCACTTTCACTTGAACGTTGCAAAACAGGGAAACAAACTTTAGAGTCTTTGGTGCACTTTTACTGTCCAATGCACAAGTGCTGCAGGATATTTTCCCACCATAATTCTGGTAGGGGGCATAACGGGTGCAACTATTTACAAATTAAAGTCCTGGCCACACATAGTCCAGTGGCCCAGTTGTCCATCAAACTACAATATACCAGCCGCCTAATGTCCAGTGGCCTGGTTACTTATCAACATATTAATAACATGCTACACACAATATTTATTCACATTTTGGCCACAAAAATTCCAGTGGTCCAATAACACATAAACAATTGGGGGAGGGTAGGGACGTCTTCAAAAAGAATGCGGGGCAGGAAGATTCAGGAAAGGAGTGTCATCTTCGAAAAGAACAATTGGAAGGGTGGTGCAGAGGGGACATCTTCAAAAAGCAAATGGGACAAACAGGGGCTGAAGGGGGCTATTTACAAGAAATGTCTGTTCATCTAGTAGTGTTCAGGCTCTTCCTCCGGTAGCTGAAAAGCCACGGCTTGGTCGGTCTGATTCCCTTGACTTGTGATGCTGGTGCTGACACTAGAATTGCTTGAAGAGGGGACTGAGGCTGCATCCTCTCGGTGGACATGCACGTCCAGGGCATACCACCCTCTGGTCCCCATTAGGCGTGTGTATTCAACGCGGTCGCCAATCCTGACGTCGCACCCTGGGTGACCTTGGCGCAGGTGCTCCTCAATGTCCCGGCGGGACACAAAGACGTCCTTGCCCAGTCCAGGCTCTCGGATGAAGCCCCAGCCTCTTTCTAGGTCAAAGTCTATGATTTGGCCCCTATGGACTGGGCCATGCTTGCTTTTTTTAGCTTTACGCATCCAGGCCTTGTCAGCCAGGTTGGTGGCCTCCTTTTTAGCCCGATTCGCCTCCTGGCACTCTCGTTCCATCCGGAACTGCTCGATTTGCCGCTGGCACTCCATGGTCGTGGCCGCCTTGGTCAGTTCCGGCCGGAGGGGTACGGCCAGTCCTCTCTCGCGGACCGGTGTAGCATCCCAGTGTATGACGGCGAGACGGCTCCGGGCTCCCCGGTCGGAGGGCTGGGCAAAGGCCCCAGGAGCAGTTCAGGGCTTAGCCAGTCTGGGGTGGAGCATCCGCTGCCAGGTTCCACGGTGGCAGCCCACGCCTTTATGCGTTGAGCGGCGGCTTTGGGTTCACTGGCTGGGGGGCTGGGCAAGGGCTGCTCGTCAGACACGGCCGAGTCCAGTTCAGCAGGGGCGATGTGCGGTGCAGCGGGGGCGACGGGTCTCTTACCCGGGTCAGTAGCAGTGGTCTGGGTCTCCCGACTCTCCGCTCCGCTGGCTACTGCTCGGGCGTCACCCGGGGCCTCGGGTTCAGCGTCCTTCTCCTCCGCTTCTCCCATGAGCTGTCGCAACCTGCGGCCTAGCTGCTTCATTTCCTCCATCCGGAGGGCCATGCCGGGGTCCGAGGCTCGCTCACAGGCATGTTCAATTGCTCCGGTTTTCCAGTATTCTGCCATTCTGCAGCCTTCCCGGTTGATAGTCGCGCCTGTTCTCGAGCACCCGGCAGCACTGCTCGGCTGCACCCTTCTCCACTCAGGAGGCGGAGGAGGATAGACCACTCCCTGGTACCAGGCCGGTACCCAGCCCACCATGGACAGCATCCCTGCTCCAACGATCCAGTACATTCTGGTAAGTGCTTTTCTCTTGTAGCCACCAGTATCAGATGCTTGTTCGTACGATGCTTTCCTGAAACGCCATCTTTTTCTTCTTCTACCTTCCTCTTTGCGTAGCGGAGGTGGGGCTTAATGTCGCTCTCTTTTCTCAGGCACGCCCCCCTTCTTCCCGCGCTTAGCAAGTTACAATGGCGGCGGCAGTTTTCACACAGTAGAACACAGTCTCTTAAGCACAGTTCTGTAAGGCACACGTCACCCGTATCAGCGGGTCTTGTTCACATCCTGTTCGTGATGCCAGAAATGACTCGCCCACCGCAGGGCCTTGGGTGACTCGGTGTCGGGCCGGACTAGTCCGGCGTAGTCAGCGGTGGCAGGGCCCGATTCCGTGGCCCTGGTGTGGTCAGATAATGTGGCGATATTGGGGGTGATGATAGTGTTAAAGTTTATAATTTGTAATTTGCAGCTATGGAGCCGCAGCTGCTGGAAGGGACCTCCAGGGCTGATGTTATGGCAGCTAAGGTGTTTCTTGCTCTCCACAGGTAGAGCGGGTACCCCGGGGCAACCTTTGGTGTTTGGTAAAGTCTATGGTGTTTGTGGACGAGGTGCAGAATGAATCAGACGACACAGGGCTTGCAGTTTTAGGTCTTTTACTCACTGTTTCTGAGTCCAGTTGCTAGCAAACCGGTTGCCCGCAGTATGCTGGGATCCATTGTCAGGTGCCTCCGCCGATCCCGGGTAGTTCAGAGGTCTATACCGGTGCACCCCTCTTGTGCCTCTTTCCTGACTGTCTTCTTAGCCTTGAGTCTATTAGTTGAACTGGTCTTGGCCTCCACCACAGGGCCTGTACAAAGGGGGCTAACCGCAGTTGTCTCTTGCTTCCTTCACCGGGGATCTGTGGTGGGTTGTGGCCCTGGACACGTGCAACCACCCCAGGCCTTCGGTGTTTCTTTTGAAGAATTGTCTTTCTTCCCTCTGTCTGGGGACCGTCCCCGAATGCAGCCAGATCCCTCCACCCGATTTTCCTGTGGAACAGGCCACGAGCCGATATGCCCTTCTGTGGCCCTGGAATCCTTTCTTTCTTTCTTTAGGTGTCACCTGGGCCTAACTAGACCCCAGGGTCTCCACCAGGAACTTCTTTCTGTCACTTTCTCTTCTATCTGTTGTCCTCCCCTGACAGCCCACCTCCTCACTCCTTTTCTCTCACTTCCTGACAGGCTGACTGAACTAACTTGAACTTCCTGGTTCCCTTATCTACTCACACTTTCTGACTCCTCCCACACACCCACTGACTAGGCCCAACCCACACTATTGGAACCAGAAATGGGACTTACGGCCCCATGAATACATCTATGGGGGTTGCTGCCACTATACCTGACCCAGTGTATGCCTACCAATTGGTCTGTGCAAGTTTTAGTTTGTGGACCGGCATATGACCTCATTCTTACCCAGGATGGGACATCACACCTCTGGCTGAAGTGCAATATCTCTGTGGCGACGGAAGCCTCAGGGGCGCCACAGAAGCATGTTAGCGGGGGCCCGTACGGAGGTGCCTGAGGAGGGACAGGTGAGTGGTGACTAGTAACCTGAGAGGACAATGGGGCCAGGGTAACTGATGACTAATATTTGGGGTGTAGTGATGTAGCATATGGGAATGTAGTTTTACAGGTGTAGTATATAGGGATCTAGTGATGTATATGGGGATGTAGTGATGTATATTACAGGTGTATATAGGGGTGTAGTGATGTATATTACAGGTGTATTTAGGGGTGTAGTGATGTATATTACAGGTGTATATAGAGATGTAGTGATGTATATTACAGATGTACTGTATATAGGGGTGTAGTGATGTATATTACAGGTGTAGTATATAGGGATGTAGTGATGTATATTACAGGTGTATATAGCGATGTAGTGATGTGTATTACAGGTGTATATAGGGATGTAGTGATGTATATTACAGATGTACTGTATATAGGGGTGTAGTGATGTATATTACAGGTGTATATAGGGATGGAGTGATGTATATTACAGATGTACTGTATATAGGGGTGTAGTGATGTATATTACAGGTGTATATAGAGGTTTAGTGATGTATATTACAGGTGTAGTATATATGGGGTGTAGTGATGTATATTACAGGTGTAGTATATAGGGATGAAGAGGTGCAGTTTATTACAGGTGTAGTATATAGGGATGTAGTGATGTATATTAAAGGTGTATATAGGGATGTAGTGATGTATATTACTGGTGTAATATATAGGAGTGTAGAGGTGCAGTATATTACAGGTGCAGTATATAGGGATGTAGTGATGTATATTACAGATGTATATAGGAGTGTAGAGGTGTAGTATATTACAGATGTAGTATATAGAAGTGTAGAGGTGTAGTATATTACAGGTGTAGTATATAGGGATGTAGTGATGTATATTACAGGTGTACAGTGCCTACAAGTAGTATTCAACCCCCTGCAGATTTAGCAGGTTTACACATTCGGAATTAACTTGGCATTGTGACATTTGGACTGTAGATCAGCCTGGAAGTGTGAAATGCACTGCATCAAAAAAGAATGTTATTTCTCTTTTTTTTTTTTTTTTTTTTAAATTGTGAAAAGTTTATTCAGAGGGTCATTTATTATTCAACCCCTCAAACCACAAGAATTCTGTTTGGTTCCCCTAAAGTATTAAGAAGTATTTCAGGCACAAAGAACAATGAGCTTCACATGTTTGGATTAATTATCTCTTTTTCCAGCCTTTTCTGACTAATTAAGACCCTCCCCAAACTTGTGAACAGCACTCATACTTGGTCAACATGGGAAAGACAAAGGAGCATTCCAAGGCCATCAGAGACAAGATCGTGGAGGGTCACAAGGCTGGCAAGCGGTACAAAACCCTTTCCAAGGAGTTGGGCCTACCTGTCTCCACTGTTGGGAGCATCATCCGGAAGTGGAAGGCTTATGGAACTACTGTTAGCCTTCCACGGCCTGGACAGCCTTTGAAAGTTTCCACCCGTGCCGAGGCCAGGCTTGTCCGAAGACTCAAGGCTAACCCAAGGACAACAAGGAAGGAGCTCCGGGAAGATCTCATGGCAGTGGGGACATTGGTTTCAGTCAATACCATAAGTAACTTACTCCACCGCAATGGTCTCCGTTCCAGACAAGCCCGTAAGGTACCTTTACTTTCAAAGCGTCATGTCAAGGCTCATCTACAGTTTGCTCATGATCACTTGGAGGACTCTGAGACAGACTGGTTCCAAGTTCTCTGGTCTGATGAGACCAAGATCGAGATCTTTGGTGCCAACCACACACGTGACGTTTGGAGACTGGATGGCACTGCATACGACCCCAAGAATACCATCCCTACAGTCAAGCATGGTGGTGGCAGCATCATGCTGTGGGGCTGTTTCTCAGCCAAGGGGCCTGGCCATCTGGTCCGCATCCATGGGAAGATGGATAGCACGGCCTACCTGGAGATTTTGGCCAAGAACCTCCGCTCCTCCATCAAGGATCTTAAGATGGGTCGTCATTTCATCTTCCAACAAGTCAACGACCCAAAGCACACAGCCAAGAAAACCAAGGCCTGGTTCAAGAGGGAAAAAATCAAGGTGTTGCAGTGGCCTAGTCAGTCTCCTGACCTTAACCCAATTGAAAACTTGTGGAAGGAGCTCAAGATTAAAGTCCACATGAGACACCCAAAGAACCTAGATAACTTGGAGAAGATCTGCATGGAGGAGTGGGCCAAGATAACTCCAGAGACCTGTGCCGGCCTGATCAGGTCTTATAAAAGACGATTATTAGCTGTAATTGCAAACAAGGGTTATTCCACAAAATATTAAACCTAGGGGTTGAATAATAATTGACCCACACTTTTATGTTGAAAATTTATTAAAATTTAACTGAGCAACATAACTTGTTGGTTTGTAAGATTTATGCATCTGTTAATAAATCCTGCTCTTGTTTGAAGTTTGCAGGCTCTAACTTATTTGCATCTTATCAAACCTGCTAAATCTGCAGGGGGTTGAAGACTACTTGTAGGCGCTGTATATAGGGATGTAGTGATATGTATTACAGGTGTAGTATATAGGAGTGTAGAGGTGTAGTATATTACATGTGTAGTATATAGGAGTGTGGAGGTGTAGTTGTGACGACATGGACTCTCATGGGTTAAAGTTTCTTAAAATTCAGCCAGACAGCGTGATAGATTGCTTATAGACGGGGGAGAAGTCCCTCATTGTTTTTACAAGACTCTTGTTGACTCAATGTAATTGTGTTGGCCACTGAAAGCCAGACGTATTGTTCTACAGACTTTTCCAGTAACCATCGTATTGTAGTTGTGTATTGCTAATGTGATTACCTTAGTAGCCATTGTCTAGTCGGTGACTCCCAGATTACATGTACACCCTCAGTCTTTCTGTAGACATCATTTGGATGAACATTGTCCATGCAGCTTGAAATTCGTCCAATGGGAAAAGCAATCTTGTCCAACCAATCGATGAGGACGCAGTGTGCCCAGAGGGAGGGCTGTGGCTATAAGAGAGGACTTCTTTAAGCCACCAGGTTGATGAAGGTTAATGGATGCTGATGGATCCAGTCTAAGCTCTCAGGAGCTGACTAGAGGATCAGGATATCTTATGGCTTCAATCTAGGGACTCCGGTTCCGGTTGGAGACCATATTCACAACCTAGGGATTTCGACTCCGGCTGCCAGGATTGTAACATCATACCAGGACTACCTAAGGAGGACACTCAGGTTGGGACAGTTCAGTCACCTGGTACAGACTTTGCAGACCTCACACAGCTTCCTAAATCTGGTGCTATTCCTTTCTTGGTGGGTGCCCACCAAAAGCGGGGTGCTGCTGGATTGGAGTAAGTGGCCCTGGAAGCTCTGAGGCATGGACATTCTAAATCCCTGGTGAGCCAGCGGAAGGGTGAGACTCTGTTGCCTGTTACATTTGTGTGTTTTGCTGGTTATGTGTTATGTGCCGTTAATTGTTTGGGGATCCAATAAAGTCTAATTATTGTGGTTCCCTCACCCTGTGTTGTCTGAGTAGCGTTACGCCCACGGTTAAGGAGGCCGGCGTTCAGTTGGGATGAGTCCTGAGCCAAGCTGTCTTTCTAAAGGCGGCGGGTTTTAGTGGACGAGAGCACCCACTGAGCCCGTGTCCCCACAATTGGTGGCAGCGGTGGGATACTACTCAGCCTGGTTTACCCAGGGGAGCTGCAGCGGACTGGATCTGTGCCAGAGGCGAAAGATTATCTACTGGAACGCTGAGACTCGGTCAGCCTTGATCCAGAAATTAGTCCGTTGGGATGCCCAGAATGATGCAGAGGACGATGAGGATCCCGCCAATATTGAACCAGAGGATTTAAACTATGTGCCACATCATGGATCTAGTGACAATCGGGAATCAACTTTGTCCAAAATGGCCCAAGCCACAGCATTGTTGGATGCATTGGGGCCTAGATCCTCAAGAGAAGAGAGGGCTTATGTTCTGGAATATGTTTATGGGATTCCAGCTGCAGTACTGCTAACACCAGCCGGTCGAGAAGGATGGTCCCGCTACCCAGCAGAAGCTGCGCCAAAACAAAGGACTACAAACAGGGCCTGTGACTCTCCCAATTTATGGCGCTGTTATACATGTGGGCGCAATGGACATATAGATAAAGATTGTCTCCAAAACCGAGGCCGCATGCTTGGAGCCCGTCTGCCACTCCAACCAGTCAACATATGCCGAGATGAACCGAGACCTGAGGAATGCTACTCCCAAGAAACACCAATAGCTGAGGAAGTGGTTTATCCAGTCCACACCCTACGGCAGGCCGGACACCGTACACCAGCCAACCTCCATCCCCACATCCAGATGGTCAAGGTCGTTGATATACAGGCTCAGGGACTTCGAGACATTGGATCTTCCATCACTCTGGTAAGCCCAGTTATTGTTTCCCCAGAAGACCCTTTACCAAATTCCCAATTATCCATCTCCCTGGCTGAGGGACAGCGCTCAGACGTCCGTCTGGCATGTGTGCAGTTGGACCTAAGGACCGACTAGGGAGAGGTCGAGGTGGAGCTTGTGGACAGCCTCCCCACACCTGGTATTTTGGGGACCAACCAGGAAGTGATCGATGTGGGGATTGTGAACAGCCTCCCCATACTTGTCATTGTGGAGACTGACCAGAGCAAGGCTGATGTGGAGCTTATGGACACCGTCCCCACACCAGTTATTTCGGGAAAGGACCAGGGAGAGGTTGATGTGAGACTTGTGAACAGCCCCCCCACACCTGTCATTGTGGAGACTAATCAGAGCAAGGCTGATGTGGAGCTTATGGACACCGTCCCCACACCAGTTACTTTGGGGTCTGACCAGGAAGAGGTCCATATGGAGTTTATGGACAGCCTCCCCACACCTGTTGTTTCGGGGACTAGCCAGGAGGAAGTTGAAGTGGGGTTCATAGATGGCCCCACCAAGCCTGTTGTTTCGGATACCACTCAAAGGGAAGTGAAAGTGGGGCTTGTGAATTACCTGCTCACACCAGTCATTTTGGAGAATGACCTAGGACAAGGACTATTCAGTCAGTTTGAAGCAGCCATCACCCACCTCCAAGCCAAGCAGGACCCTGATGTGGATCTTTCTAACATCTTTTCCAGGGATGGTTTGCATTCCCGGTCTCCATCATCCACGTCTGAGCCAAGAACCGTGAGTAAGCCTAACCACACTGTGGCTATTGACTGGGGGAGGATTGATAGTGGGAGATTTGTGCAGGCCCAACTCATGGACCCCACCTTAGTGCTTGTCCACAATATGGCTGCTCAACTTGGGGGAGGTAATCAGGGGGAGGTGTATGGATGCAAGCCTCTGTTGCTGACCTCACCATTAAAAAGGACAATGCCGTTAAGAGGAGTAGGATGATCGGAAGCCTATCATGTCTGGCTAATATTAAGAAGGGGGAGGAATGTGACGACATGGACTCTCATGGGTTAAAGTTTCTTAAAATTCAGCCAGACAGCATGATAGATTGTCTATAGACGGGGGAGAAGTCCCTCATTGTTTTTACAAGACTCTTGTTGACTCAATGTAATTGCGTTGGCCACTGAAAGCCAGACGTATTGTTCTCCAAACTTTTCCAGTAACCATTGTATTGTAGTTGTGTATTGCTAATGTGATTACCTTAGTAGCCATTGTCTAGTCGGTGACTCCCAGATTACATGTACACCCTCAGTCTTTCTGTAGACATCATTTGGATGAACATTGTCTATGCAGCTTGAAATTCGTCCAATGGGAAAAGCAATCTTGTCCAACCAATCGATGAGGACGCAGTGTGCCCAGAGGGAGGGCTGTGGCTATAAGAGAGGACTTCTTTAAGCCACCAGGTTGATTAAGGTTAATGGATGCTGATGGATCCAGTCTAAGCTCTCAGGAGCTGACTAGAGGATCAGGATATCTTATGGCTTCAATCTAGGGACTCCGGTTCCGGTTGGAGACCATATCCACAGCCTAGGGATTTTGACTCCGGCTGCCAGGATTGTAACATCATACCAGGACTACCTAAGGAGGACACTCAGGTTGGGACAGTTCAGTCACCTGGTACAGACTTTGCAGACCTCACACAGCTTCCTAAATCTGGCGCTATTCCTTTCTTGGTGGGTGCCCGCCAAAAGCGGGGTGCTGCTGGATTGGAGTAAGTGGCCCTGGAAGCTCTGAGGCATGGACATTCTAAATCCCTGGTGAGCCAGCGGAAGGGTGAGACTCTGTTGCCTGTTACATTTGTGTGTTTTGCTGGTTATGTGTTATGTGCCGTTAATTGTTTGGGGATCCAATAAAGTCTAATTATTGTGGTTCCCTCACCCTGTGTTGTCTGAGTAGTGTTACGCCCGCGGTTAAGGAGGCCGGCATTCAGTTGGGATGAGCCCTGAGCCACGCTGTCTTTCTAAAGGCGGCGGGTTTTAGTGGACGAGAGCACCCACTGAGCCCCGTGTCTCCACAGTAGTATATTACAGGTGTAGTATATAGGAGTGTAGAGGTGTAGAATATTACAGGTGTAGTATATAGAGATGTAGTGATGTATACTACAGTTGTAGCATATAGGGGTTTAGTGATGTAGTATATGGGGATTGTTTGTGTATATATGTATATTGTGTGTGTGTGTGTGTGTATATATATATATAAAATGTGTGTGTGTGTATTTATACTATGTGCAGCCTTGTCGCCATAGAAGGGGGGCTAGATATAATTTCTTGCACAGGGGCCCCAAGCTGTCAGTGTCCGCACCTGCTGCTGAGAGCAGACATTTGATTGTGGAGCTCCCGACATTGGCTCCGTGTGGAGCTCAAACATATCTAGAGCGGGTCTGGTACCTAGAATCAGCGCAGAGAAAAGCCCGTAACTGCGAGTGGTACTGGAGTTACATTGGGTACCACGCGCTCCCTCCCCACCCCCTGCAGCGGTGTGCCGCCATTACAGGGCCTGATTGCGTTTCTCCGGTACCTGTTTGAATACGTGGGACAGGTACCGGAGAAAACACGAGTCTATGAAATAAAAAGATTTTCCATATTTACCTGCTTTCCTTGGCTCTGCTGCCTCCCGCTCATGACCCACGCTCATTCATCGATTATTCCCCGCAATCAGGACTCAAAACAACTCTCAAATGATCTGAAAACAAAGATTATTCAACATAGTTGTTCAGGGGAAGGATACTGTGACGCCCTGGGCAAGCCAGGGGTCACAGGTCATCACACCACCACACCCTACATCCCAGTTAGGAACACCAAAGCTACTGAAATCCTTGTTGCCTTCCTCCAGGGGCTGGTGTTCACACCAGGGGGTGGGCCAGGCGGTTGGCTCCACCCACCGAGGAGCACACAGCCCTGAAGGCAGGAGGAACCAAGCAGAGAAGCTGGGGAAGTGAAGGAGTAAACAGCTAAGTGAAAGTGAAGTAGTAGTGGAGAAAAGAAGAAAAGAGTAAAAGTGAGCTTAGAAAGCCCTGAAGTTGGTCCGGCTAAGTGCAGGACAGTGTCAGCAAGGTCAGCAACAGCGGTGATTGTCTGGAGGGGGATTGCTCGGAGGTTGCTGGAAGGACCGCGGACGGGTAGTGGCCCGGCGGTCTGGAGCAGTATACGAAGGACAGTCAGCACCAGGGCAGGGGCCTCTCGGACCCCGGCAAGGCTAGGAGTCGCCATAATTTGCCAAATCCGTCAGTGAAGGGGACGTCGATCCCCCAACAACCAAGTCCCGACTGAAGGCAAAAGTCCAACCATTAAGGAGGAACACCGCCACCGCCAGGGCACCAGTTCCTCGGGGCCAGCATCTGCGGGGAAAGCAGGGCTCCTCTGGCCCATATCCAAGCCGGGGAGCGGGTTACCGGTGGGAACCCATCGCTACCAACACAGAAACACTAGGTGCAGGTCAAAGGGACATCACCGTTACCTACTGGGAAAGCAAGTGCAGCCGTCCGTGGGAACCGTCTTTCCAGCCGTGTGGTTTACCGTAAAACTGTGTCAATGTCTCAGGCTGAGTGAGTACCACAGTGCCGCAAGGCACAGCGCTGCCCCCGCGTCCCTGCGCCCACCAAGCCCTGCATCTCCCACCTCCTCACTGGGCCCCGGGATCACCAACCCCTACCCACGGAGGGGCAACACAACAACTGGCTGCTCCATACCACCCTTACCGGGATCCCCATACAGAGCAGCGGTGGTGCCAATAAATCACCACAACCGTGGGTGGCGTCACGGACAATAAACCATCCCCACACCCAACTACCCCCTTTCACTCACGGGCGAGGAGCGCCGCTGGAGTCCCCGGGATCCGGCTCATCGCTCGAGCCGCCGAGCAGCAGCAGGCCGCAGCAGCCTCGGCAGCCGGACCCGAGCAGCAGTGGGAGAGCACGGCGTCCCCTCCTCCGCCCGCGACAATACAAAAAGTTGTCTCAAAGATTTAAACTGTCAGTTTCCACTGTGAGGAACATAGTAAGGAAATGGAAGAACACAGGTACAGTTCTTGTTAAGCCCAGAAGTGGCAGGCCAAGAAAAATATCAGAAAGACAGAGAAGAAGAATGGTGAGAACAGTCAAGGACAATCCACAGACCACCTCCAAAGACCTGCAGCATCATCTTGTTGCAGATGGTGTCAATGTGCATCGATCAACAATACAGTGCATTTACACAAGGAGAAGCTGTATGGGAGAGTGATGCGAAAGAAGCCATTTCAGCAAGCATGCCACAAACAGAGTCGCCTGAGGTATGCCAAAGCACATTTGGACAAGACAGTTACATTTTGGAAGAAGGTCCTGTGGACTGATGAAACAAAGATTGAGTTGTTTGGTCATACAAAAAGGCGTTATGCATGGAGGCAAAAAAACATGACATTCCAAGAAAAGCACTTGCTACCCACAGTAAAATTTGGTGGAAGTTCCATTATGCTTTGGGGCTGTGTGGCCAATGCCGGCACCGGGAATCTTGTTAAAGTTGAGGGTCGCATGGATTCAACTCAGTATCAGCAGATTCTTGACATAATGTGCAAGAATCAGTGACGAAGTTGAAGTTACGCAGGGGATGGATATTTCAGCAAGACAATGATCCAAAACACCGCTCCAAATCTACTCAGGCATTCATGCAGAGGAACAATTACAATGTTCTGGAATGGCCATCCCAGTCCCCAGATCTGAATATCATTGAACATCTGTGGGATGATTTGAAGCTTGCTGTCCATGCTCGGCGACCATCAAACTTAACTGAACTGGAATTTTTTTTGTAAACAGGAATGGTCAAATATACCTTCATCCAGGATCCAGGAACTCATTAAAAGCTACAGGAAGCGACTAGAGGCTGTTATTTTTGCAAAAGAAGGATCTACAAAATATTAATGTCACTTTTATGTTGAGGTGCCCATACTTTTGCACCGGTCAAATTTTGTTTAACCCCTTCAGCCCCGGGGCACTTTCCGTTTTTGCGTTTTTGTTTTTTGCTCCCCTTCTTCCGAGAGCCGTAACTTTTTTATTTTTCCGTCAATCTTGCCATATGAGGGCTTGTTTTTTGCGGGACAAGTTGTACTTTTAAATGAAATCATAAGTTTTACCATATGGTGTACTGGAAAGCAGCAAAAAAATTCCAAGTGTGGAAAAATTGCAAAAAAAGTGTGATGGCACAATAGTTTTTGGGATGTTTTATTCACGGTGTTCACTATATGGTAAAACTGATGTGTGGGTATGATACCTGAGGTCGGTGCGAGTTTGTAGACACCAAACATGTATAGGTTTACTTGTATCTAAGGGGTTAAAAAAAATTCACAAATTTGTCCAATAAAAGTGGCGCACGTTTTGCGCCATTTTCCGAAACACGTAGCGTTCTTATTTTTTGGGATCTATGGCTCAGTGACGGCTTATTTTTTGCGTCTCGAGCTGATGTTTCTAATGGTAGCATTTTTGCGCAGATGCTACGTTTTGATCGCCTGTTATTGCATTTTGCGTAAAACTTGCGGCGACCAAAAAACGTAATTTTGGCGTTTGGAATTTTTTTGCCACTACGCTGTTTACCAATCAGATTAATTGATTTTATATTTTGATAGATCGGGCATTTCTGAACGCGGAGATACCAAATATGTGTATATTTATTTATTTTTTAACCCTTTAATTTTCAATGGGGGGAAAGGGGGGTGATTTGAACTTTTAGGTTTTTTGGTTTTTTTTTAATTTTTTAAAACTTTTTTTTTACTTTTTTTATTTTATTTTACTAGTCCCCCTAGGGGGCTATAGCAATCAGCAATCCGATTGCTGATCGCTATCTGCTGATCACAGCTATACCGCTGTAATCAGCAGATTCAGTCACTTTCTCCGTGCCGAGGAAGAATGAAAGTGAAACTTCGTAGCACCAGGCGTCATCACATGACCCTGTGCTACGATGGCAACCACCGAACGTCACGTGATCACTCACGTGACGTCCGGAGGGGGCGGCGGTAAGTAAAAAAGATGGCCGCGCGCATGTAGATCTCGCTGCCAGACTTTGGCAGCGAGATCTAAGGGGTTAATGTTCCGGGTGGAATGCGATTCCACTCGGAACATGTAGGCACACATGTCAGCTGTTGAAAACAGCTGATATGTGTGCCGATCCACGCCGCCTGCCCGCGGCAGGGGGCGGGGCTTACCGGGACACGATCCATGACGGAAAGATCCGTCCATGGTCGTGAAGGGGTTAAATGCGGATTGTACATTTTCTGTTAGTACAATAAACTTCATTTCAATCTAGAAATATTACTGAGTCCATCAGTTATTAGATATATGAAACTGAAATAGCTGTTGCAAAAACCCAAATTGTTAAAAACAAAAAAGGTTAACATTAATAGGGGTGCCCAAACTTTTTCATATGACTGTATGTATACACACAAAGCAGACACACATGGATAAACCGAGCACATATACACGTATAGCGCACATGCCTGTACACACTGAACACACACTCAACTGTATACTCACCCAGCGATGCGGTCCCCAGAACTGAAGTCGCCAGCACTGCTCCAGCTTCCAAGTACACACGGCACTGAATATTCAGTGAGTATAATGAGCGGAGGTCAGGAGCGGGAGGCAGCAGAGCCGGAAACAGCATCGCTGGAGAGAGGTAAATATAGAAAATATTTTTACTAAAAAGACCCATGTTTTCTCTGGTACTTGTCACACTGATGTCAAACAGATCACAACAGTGTGCGATCCGTGTGACATCCGTGCTACCGGTAAGAAAACAGACATGCCTGCGTGTATATACCCCAATAAGAGGAGAGTGCTGTTCCCAAGAAGGGTCACAATAATATATCAGACACTTTATATAAATAACCAATTATTTTTAATTTCATCTGAACATCATAATTCATATTTCAAACAAGTAACAATACATACAGTGCTGGTGATCACAGAAGATTAAAAAACCCCTACCCCATAAAAACATGCAGAACCAAACTGGTGCGTTGTGGATCCAAATTGTATACAACTGGTTGTCAGAATTCATATGAAAAACCCCCCAGGTTAACACTCACAATGTACATAAAGTGCTCGTGCATTCATATAACCATAGTACAGATCACTAATACAAGCCCAAACCCAATTGGTTTGAATAGCAGCAACCTCAATTATTGAGTACTCTAAGATATAAATATGTCACCATATACTTGCATTTCAATTCATTATTAAGGTAAAAGAGTCTCTAGCCACATGTCTGGGCGGCCATTGAGGTTACCGTTATGGCAGGAGGGTAACCACGAGGAAATTAGTAGTGATAGTGACACTCCGAGTTGGTGAACCACAACGCCCAGCACCTCGACGCGCGTTTCGCCTCTCGCTTCGTCAGGAGGTGCTGGGGTAGCTGTGGGGTCACCTATTTGTCTTGTGAAGCCCACCTGAAGTCAATTGTGGCGCGCGCCGCGCGGAGGACCCCGCGTCATCCATCTCAGTCGGCGTCCCGAAGGGGATCCTGCGCGTGCGCAGAAAACTTCCCTCAATTGGACGCCGGCCGAGAAGGGGAGGCAGACTCCGACGCGCAGAGCGCGCTCTGACGTCAGTACAGCCTTGTGGCCATATTGAGAAAGGGCAAAGGTAGTGGCAACCGTAACAAGCAAATATAACAGGACATACGAACAGCAATTGCATATTTAGTGAAAGTCGCAATCAAATACATATGAAAGATTCCCCATATACCAAATAAATATATAATAAGTATGGGAGGTCCTTATTATTACACAAATATACAACAAGGTAAGATCTAGACAGTATAATAACCATACATATGTATATATATCATTTTTGATTTGCAGGATCCATCATATAAGGACAATTTCCAACAATTCCCAAGCCTTGGTGTCCAAATGTATAGAATTTAATGACTTTCATATTGGTAGTTTTCCATACTCCGCAATATTTAATCCATATAGTCCATATATAAACTTCATCCAATCAGATGCTCGCCATGGTCGCACAAATTCTATGTAAAAAAACATATATGTATACTTAATATTAGAAGGTGACCATACAAATTAAAAATGAGACAGTTGGCAGCAGACAAAAACGACAGAAACCCGACCCTATAATCCAGTCCTCAATTCCAATCCTACATAACCCGAACCATCAAAATCTAAAAGGACCATACCCACAGAAAGCGAAGAGAGCAAAGCGGAAATTAAGGAGGCAGGGAGAGCAAAATGGCAGGGAGGTTTATTGGGCAGGGAACAAAGAAGGAAGGCAACCGGCAAGGGGGGCATATTGGGCAGATCACGTGTTGGAGAATGCCATCATAAAAATGGCTTGAAGGATATAAAATCATTCAAACCATTTGGTTTTTCCGTCTCCAGCACAGTGATCCACCTAACCTCTTTTTGTGCAAGAATTCTCTTGGGATCACCACCCCTCGGGCTCAAATAGATCCTATCAATACCTCGAAATTTAAGGAGGCGCCAATTACAGTTATGCTTTTCCCTGAAATGCTTGGGAATATTTTTTAACATATCAATTTCCTCCAATTTGACAATCTTGGCAGCCTTCTTAATGTCCCTAATGTGCTCAAGGATCCTCACCCTCAGTTCACGAGAGGTGAGGCCCACATAGATGAGTCCACAGGGGCATTTTGCCCAATAGATCACATAGGTTGTCCTACAGTTGATACTGTGGACTATCTTGAAACTCCTATCATTAGCAGAATTATGAAAGGTAGTTACCCTTTCCATCTGTAAACAAGCCCCACAGTCCCCACAGCTAGAGGAACCCCCATCTGGGTCCTCTAGTTCTCTCCAAGAAATTCGAAGGTGGAGGCACATAGTGGCTTTTTACCATCATATCCCTGAGAGTCCTGGATCTCCGCGGGGTAATGGAGGGTCTGTCTGACAGGACGGATTTCAAGTCCCTATCTGCCAGGAGTATGGGCCAGTATCTTTCAATAACCTGTTTCATTTCAACCCATTTAGAATGATATGGTGTTATTAATCTCACCTGGTTATCTATTTTCCTTGCCGCTGGTCGTAACAGGTCATCCCTTGGTGTTGTTCTAGCCCTATCGTAACCACGTTCAATAGCCCGATCATTATAAGATCTATTCCTAAACCTTTTTTTTAAATGCGGATTGTACATTTTCTGTTAGTACAATAAACTTCATTTCAATCTAGAAATATTACTGAGTCCATCAGTTATTAGATATATGAAACTGAAATAGCTGTTGCAAAAACCCAAATTGTTAAAAACAAAAAAGGTTAACATTAATAGGGGTGCCCAAACTTTTTCATATGACTGTATGTATACACACAAAGCAGACACACATGGATAAACCGAGCACATATACACGTATAGCGCACATGCCTGTACACACTGAACACACACTCAACTGAATACTCACCCAGCGATGCGGTCCCCAGAACTGAAGTCGCCAGCACTGCTCCAGCTTCCAAGTACACACGGCACTGAATATTCAGTGAGTATAATGAGCGGAGGTCAGGAGCGGGAGGCAGCAGAGCCGGAAACAGCATCGCTGGAGAGAGGTAAATATAGAAAATATTTTTACTAAAAAGACCCATGTTTTCTCTGGTACTTGTCACACTGATGTCAAACAGATCACAACAGTGTGCGATCCGTGTGACATCCGTGCTACCGGTAAGAAAACAGACATGCCTGCGTGTATGTGTGTGTGCGGGGCCACGAGGGGTCACACGGTCCGTGTGAAAACACGGACGTGTGACTAACAGCAAATAACATGGGTACGTGTGGCATCCATGTTAAAAACCGTTGTCACACGTACCTGAAACACGGACGTCTGAAACTGACCTAAAGGTGACAATTTTCTAAAGTGAAAAATCACAAGTTCATTAAAGTTCATCATCTCATCATTAAATAATGATGTAATTAGGTCCTCCATATTTTAATTGAATCTTTGTATTGTTTAACTTACTGTTTGTTTATGAAGGGATAGTATATATTCTATATACAGTATTGGGTAGAACTGAGTTAATTATATAAGTCCGGCCCTCTAAAACCATCCCAATTTCTCATGCGGGCCCCATGGGAAAATTAATTGCCCACCCCTGGCCTAGGGAGAGGGAAGATGGTGACCCCTGACTGAACCTACTGCTGGTGCCTGGGATCTCTCACCACCCTAGATAGGTTCCGCACCTATGTGCCAAGCCGGATACTTAACTCTATGTATCCCTAATGCTGGGCCCTAAATAGGGAATGGATGGGATGAGCTGGGAACAATGTTGCCAGAGTATGACACTACTTTTACGGACTGACAACAGAACATATCAAATCGAAGATAACATGGATTTTACAGGAAAAATTTTATGAACATCCTTTCCTGTGTAATAATTTGTATATATGGCAAAAATAAAAGAGAGAAAAAAATGCCTCCTCCACACTTAGGGACACTTTGCACACTACGACATCGCAAGCCGATGCTGCGATGCCATGCGCGATAGTTCCCGCCCCCGTCACAGCTGCGATATCATGGTGATAACTGCCGTAGCGAATATTATCGCTACGGCAGCTTCACATGCACTCACCTGCCCTGCGACGTCGCACTGGCCGGCGAACCGCCTCCTTATTAAGGGGGCGGGTCGTGCGGCGTCATAGCGACGTCACACGGCAGACGGCCAATAGAAGCGGAGGGGCGGAGATGAGTGGGGCGTAAACATCCCGCCCACCTCCTTCCTTCCGTATAGCCGGCCTGAGCCGCAGGACGCAGGTAGGAGATGTTCCTCGCTCCTGTGGCTTCACACACAGCGATGTGTGCTGCCGCAGGAACGAGGAACAACATCGTAACATCGGTATTTCCCAATTCATGGAAATGACCGAGGATACACCAATGATACGATTACGACGCTTTTGCGCTCGTTAATCATATCATAAAGGATTTACACACTACCATATCGCCTGCGACGCCGGATGTGCGTCACTTTCAATTTGACCCCACCGACATCGCACCTGCGATGTCGTGTGCAAAGTGCCCCTTAAACTATGTTTACATGTAACGTTTTTGCAGTGCTTTTGCACTGATGAATGAAATTATGAAAAAGCAATGCAAAAACAATGAAGTCATCGGCATGCTCCTTCTTTCAAAAATGCCTCAGGTTTCCATTTCAGTCAGGAAAATAAAAGAATTATGTGCATGAGGTGTCTAAAAAACAATTAAAAAATTCCCATTTGTAAGGAGTGGGACTCCTAGACTGGTGAAGTCTATGCACAAAGTGCAGGGCCAGTCATAAATTGGAAGGAGGCACTCCAATACACCCTAGGATACACATACAGTGAGGCCTCAGGAAACATTTACATTTAGGAGTGGAACATCTTTGAACAAGAACAAGGAGTCCTGGATTTGAGGCCAATACTCAGGATACAAGTGACACAACAAGAACCTTCAGGTATCTAACTCCGATTTTGCTCCAGCTAAGGTGGGCGCAGTTCTTCCAGTTCCGGTTCAGGGAATTAGCCAGCCCTAAGGCTTCAAATAGATTGAAGCATGGGTATCCAAACTTTTTTTTCTTTTATCTCCTTGGAGACTCTTGCCAATGAAAATAAATGAACCATGTCGGAGTTACTTCTCCAACCCATTCTGGAGAAAGAACAACACGAATCCTTTGTCAATTTATTCACACAAGATGTGCATTTGGGCCTTTCTCCCATTGTACGAATGCAATTTTTTTTTTTACACAGAATTGAGGCAAGTCTGAAGCTTGCAGGCCGTAGTCACTTCTCCCTCTCTGCTGAAGATGATTCTGTGGGTTTTTAGTGCATAATAACTACATTTCTGATTTTCAACTGAAAATGCTGACTGTTCTTAAAATGAACAAGGTCTGAGCTGCCCATGCTCTGATATTCCTCTTTCCTTCAGCACCCAGCTTTCCCATGCTCTATTATACAGCTTTCCCTCAGCACCCAGTTTTACGATATTATGCTTTTCATCTTCATCTCAGCACCCAGCTTTACAATGCTCTGCCATACATCTTTCCCTCAGCACCCATCTCGCCCTTGATATTAGAGCGTGGTAAAGCTGGGTGCTAAGGGAAAGATGTATAGCATAGTATGGGAAAGCTGGGTGCTAAGGGAAAGATGTATAGTAGAACATGGGAAAGCTGGGTGCTGAAGGAAAGATGTTTAGCAAAGCATGGGGAAGCTCGGTGCTGAGGGAAAGATGTATAGCAGAGTATGGTAAAGCTGGGTGCTGAGGGAAAGATGTATAGTAGAACATGGGAAAGCTGGGTGCTGAGGGAAAGATATTTAGCAAAGCATGGGGAAGCTGGGTCCTGAGGGAAAGAGCCTTTTTTCCTCAGCATCCAGCTTTTCCATCCCATGCTTGTATCTTTGGCCCCCATCCTCGTATATGTCCCTGTTCTTGTATATGGCCATGTCCACTTTTTTCTGTACATAATAATATTTTTGCTATAAATAATATTATAGATGTGTTCATTTTGCATATAAAAATGGTAGTTGTTTTTAATGACACATAAGTTTTGCCATTGTTAAAAGTTTTTTTGGTGCTTTTGGTATTATTTATGCTTTTAATGTCTGAAATTTATAACTAAAAATTAGAGTTGAGCGCGGTTCGCGGTTCGAGGTTCTCCAGTTCTAGGCTCGAGTGATTTTGGGGCCTGTTCTAGATCGAACTAGAACTCGAGCTTTTTGCAAAAGCTCGATAGTTCTAGAAACGTTCGAGAACGGTTCTAGCAGCAAAAAAACAGCTAATTCCTAGCTGGCTTTCCGCTGTAATAGTGTAAGTCACTCTGTGACTCACACTATTATGACATTTCAGTGTATAGTGTGCGGGAACAGCGCCTTCAGATCACTGCTGTTTGTATAATGGTGATCGCCATTTTTTTTTTTTTTCCTTGTCTTCCTTCCCTAAGCGCGCGCGTCTTGTGGGGCGGGCCAGCATGTCAGCCAATCCCAGACACACACACAGCTAAGTGGACTTTTAGCCAGAGAAGCAACGGCATGTGTGATAGGATGTCCATGTCACATGTCCCTGCATTATAAAAACGAGTATCTGCCCGTCGGGACGCCATTATCTCTTCTGCGTCCTTGGTGTCAGACATCACTGTCGCAGCTCCGTCCTTTGTCCTATCGCCGATACAGCTGTATGCGTTCCATACACAGCGCTAGACAGCTTAGGGAGAGCACTTTCTATCAGTCCTTTTAAGGGCTCAAACCGGCAGGGTCAGAGCCATAGGTGACAGGTCCTGAAAACAGAGACAGCATCTGTGTAGCCAAGGTCAGGGATTTCGTCGCTGCATTTCACCATTAGGAGGGAATAGAAAGGCAGGCTTCCATTCCTCTACCCAGAGCCCCACAATCCTGGCACTGTACCCTCCTGTCCTCTGCACACTCCAACTCTTTTTAACTAAGCCATTATACTAGCAAACAGTCAGTGTACCTAGTGGCATCCTAAACGTGGCTATTGTACTTTTGTGTAGTCACACTAGTGGAAAGATATTTGCAGCATGTCTGCCTGCATTGAACACTCCAACTCTTTTTAACTAAGCCATTATACTAGCAAACTGTCAGTGTACCTAGTGGCATCCTAAACGTGGCTATTGTACTTTTGTGTAGTCACACTAGTGGAAAGATATTTGCAGCACGTCTGCCTGCATTGCACACTCAAACTCTTTTTAACTAAGCCATTATACAAGCAAACAGTCAGTGTACCTAGTGACATCCTAAACGTGGCTATTGGACTTTTGTGTAGTCACACTAGTGGAAAGATATTTGCAGCACGTCTGCCTGCATTGCACACTCAAACTCTTTTTAACTAAGCCATTATACTAGCAAACAGTCAGTGTACCTAGTGGCATCCTAAACGTGGCTATTGGACTTTTGTGTAGTCCCACTAGTGCAAAGATATTTGCAGCACGTCTGCCTGCATTGCACACTCAAACTTTTTTTTAACTAAGCCATTATACTAGCAAACAGTCAGTGTACCTAGTGGCATCCTAAACGTGGCTATTGTACTTTTGTGTAGTCACACTAGTGGAAAGATATTTGCAGCACGTCTGCCTGCATTGCACACTCAAACTCTTTTTAACTAAGCCATTATACTAGCAAACAGTCAGTGTACCTAGTGGCATCCTAAACGTGGCTATTGTACTTTTGTGTAGTCAAACTAGTGGAAAGATATTTGCAGCATGTCTGCCTGCATTGCACACTCAAACTCTTTTTAACTAAGCCATTATACTAGCAAACAGTTAGTGTACCTAGTGGCATCCTAAACGTGGCTATTGGACTTTTGTGTAGTCACACTAGTGCAAAGATATTTGCAGCATGTCTGCCTGCATTGCACACTCAAACTTTTTTTAACTAAGCCATTATACTAGCAAACAGTCAGTGTACCTAGTGGCATCCTAAACGTGGCTATTGTACTTTTGTGTAGTCACACTAGTGGAAAGATATTTGCAGCACGTCTGCCTGCATTGCACACTCAAACTCTTTTTAACTAAGCCATTATACTAGCAAACAGTCAGTGTACCTAGTGGCATCCTAAACGTGGCTATTGTACTTTTGTGTAGTCAAACTAGTGGAAAGATATTTGCAGCATGTCTGCCTGCATTGCACACTCCAACTCTTTTTAACTAAGCCATTATACTAGCAAACAGTCAGTGTACCTAGTGGCATCTTAAACGTGGCTATTGTACTTTTGTGTAGTCAAACTAGTGGAAAGATATTTGCAGCATGTCTGCCTGCATTGCACACTCAAACTCATTGTTACTAAGCCATTATACTAGCAAACACTGAGTGAACTTAGTGGCATCTTAAACGTGGCTATTGGACTTCTGTATAGTCCCACTAGTGCAAAGATATTTGCAGCACCTCTGCCTGCATTGCACACTCAAACTCATTGTTACTAAGCCATTATACTAGCAAACACTGAGTGAACTTAGTGTCATCCTAAACGTGGCTATTGGACTTCTGTATAGTCCCACTAGTGCAAAGATATTTGCAGCACCTCTGCCTGCATTGCACACTCAAACTCATTGTTACTAAGCCATTATACTAGCAAACACTGAGTGAACTTAGTGTCATCCTAAACGTGGCTATTGGACTTCTGTATAGTCCCACTAGTGCAAAGATATTTGCAGCACCTCTGCCTGCATTGCACACTCAAACTCATTGTTACTAAGCCATTATACTAGCAAACAGTCAGTGAACCTAGTGGCATCCTAAACGTGGCTATTGGACTTTTGTCTAGTCACACTAGTGCAAATCTATGTGCAGCACCTGTGCATGACACCCTCCTGCTCTGTTTTTAATAAGCTATAATGATAGCAAAAAATACTGCCATTTAGTGGCATCATAGAACTGGCTGTTGTATTCCATTAGTGCCCCACTGGTGCCAAGCTATTTCTAGCACCTGTGCATGACACCCTCCTGCTCTGTTTTTAATAAGCTATAATGATAGCAAAAAATACTGCCATTTAGTGGCATCATAGAACTGGCTGTTGTATTCCATTAGTGCCCCACTGGTGCCAAGCTATTTCTAGCACCTCTACATGACACCCTCATGCACATTTTGCTACGCTAATGTTATAGCAAACTCAGGGAATTCATTGCTGCATTTGATAATTCGGAGGGATAGAAAGTGAGGCTTCCTTTAGCTTTTCCTTCTGTTCATAGACAGCATCTCCAAGTTCACACCCGAAGAGCAATTTCTCCTCCACGTCTAAGTGTGGAGAGGCAGATAGTGCGCATGCGTGTGCCGATTTACCCCAGCTGCAGCCTAACTACAGTGTTTCGCCTAGTGAGTTTGCTCAGCCTGACTGTGCCATTCCTGAGGCTAAGTCTTCATTTCGGGATACAGAGCATGCTCCCACACTAAGTGTCAAAAGCCTCTTTGCACAGGTACTTGCATTCCGTGCCGGGTCTAAGTTCTGTTTTGTGCCTAGACACCATGCTAAAGCTGATAGTCTTTTTTCAGAGACTGTATTTCATGCTACTGAGCATGCTCAGGCACTTACTGCATCAGAGACTAGGTCCGGTAATGAACTCTTTGGCCCTGCCCCTGATGTGGGGGTCCCATATAGACCACAGGGCATCAGGTGTCCTCCCAAATGGCTTGCAGAGGCCCACCCCTATGACTTGTCACCGCATTATTGATGGTCAGACGATGACTGGTGAGGTGTTTGGGTCATGGCAGCCATGAGGTCATCATTGAAGTTGCGGTTCCAAATAGGACGCTAGTTATGCCACTCATGACGTGTCACTCTACTTTTGTCTCCAGGAGGTTCATTGTGGTTCACCCTGGTTTGGGGCGGACCCAGGTTATAAAAGGGGCTGGAGCCAACAAGGAGGTGCGCATTCTTCTATTATGCTCCGAAAGAGCACACCTCCATGTGTTGAACCCATTGCGGCTTTAGGCCAGAGGTAGGCAGGGATAGGGTGTCGATGCAGGCCACCACCACAGTTGGTAATGCAGAACGGTTAAGACCAGCTCCTGTCCTACCAGTCCTGCTTGTGCAGCCCAGTGGCATTAACAGGCCTGCTGCTGCTGATGCGCCTGCTGTCCACAGGTGTGGCCCCTACGCACACAGTCAGCGTACTCAATGGCTCCTGTGTTGTTAACAGGGAGTTCCTGGGCTGGGTGGGCATGTGGACCCTGTGACGCTAACAGGGCTCCCAGTCTCCAGATCCGAATGGCGTCTAACTCGGTTCAGGCTACTATTAGTTTCATAGCCACACAGCTCTGTATCCTCCACCAAACCTTCCAGTTGCCAACCTCTCCTTTTCCAACTGGGAGCACGGTGGACACTGACTGCTGATGGGGATATATACCTTTCTCTTTCTTTTCTTATTAATTTTCGTTATATATAGCGGTACCATAGTATATACCACCTTATCCAAATCTGCCAGTCCCACTGTAACAGATGGTGTTTCTTCATCAAATGTTACTTTTGCTTAACCACCAAATCCACGGACCAAAACTTTTTTCCCCTTTCCAACACACCTGTTCCCCTTTCCACCAGCATCTGTCCTTTTTCAACTCATTTTGGTATATGACCAAAAGTGCAACTCTGCAGGGACACCGTACTCAACGCCATCTCAGCACAGCAGCCATCCCTCGGTCCCTCCGATGTGGACAAGGAAAAGACCATTTCCTCCTATCCATGACAAAGCGTTGAGATTTACTCTGTGCAGCACTGGTGTTTAGTGGAAAAGCAGATCTAAGATTGCGCACCACATTCTGCAGATACTCCTGTATACGTGCGTCCATTTCTATGGCAGGAATTATTTCGCCAAATTTTGTCTTGTACCGGGGATCTAACAGTGTGGCAACCCAGTATTCAGGATTACTTCGAATTCGTACAATCCGAGGGTCATGTAGGTAGTGCAGCAAGAAGGCGCTCATGTGTCTTGTGCATCCAGGAGGACCAAGTCCTTGGTGTGTTGGTGGCAGAGAGGTGAGAATCGTGCCTCCTTCCTCTGCCCTCTCCCCACAACCTCGCACAACCGAAATGTGAGCAAGCTCTCACTCATCTGCTGAGTCTTCCATGCCCATTGCCAGTTCGTCCTCCATTTCTTCATGGGCTCCTGCACTTTCCTCAACACTTTTTGCTGATACTATGCGCCCTTGTTAATCCCTCTCCCTCACCATGACTGCCGCATAGGTGCCGCTGACCATCTGGACCTCGTAGATCTTGTTATCCCTTCCGCATATGACTCCTCCTGTACTTCCTCCCCTTCCTCTTGTCTCAACACCTGACTCCGAATAATAATTACAGTGTGCTCCATCATGTAGATGACCAGAATTGTCACGCTGAGAATGACATTGCCAGTGCTAATCATCTTCGTCGACATTTGTAAACTGTGTAGCAGGGTGCATAGGTCCTTGATCTGACACCACTCCAGCAGCGTGATCTGCACCACCTCTGGATCAAGTTATCCCAGGCTATATGTCATACCGTATTTCAGCAGGGCTCTGCGGTGCTGCCACACACGCTGCAACATGTGCAGATTCCAATTCCTGCGTGTCGGAACATCGCATTTCCGGCGTTTAACTGCCAGACCCTAAGACTTCCGGAGTGATGAAAGTTGTTGAGCTGCTGTGTGCGCACGATGGAAGTGAGCACATAGCGAGCGTGCCCGCTGCACAAGGCCATGTAGGCCGGGATGGTGTTTTAAAAATTGCTGGAGAATTAGGTTCAACACGTGAGCCATACAAGGCACGTGTGTCACATTGCCCTGATGATGGCCCGCAGCCAGGTTTGCATCATTGCCGCACACGGCTGTTAAGTCACCAACGGAGTACGCTCCGTCAATTTGTACTCCGGTCGCCAGGTGACAACGTGTTCCTTTCATGCATAGTGCTGATGATGGGAGAGGAGTCGATGCCAGCGGCGCAGGTGGACGCAGGTTATGCTCACCCACTGGGCTGCATTACCTTGAAAGAACCACCTGATTCAACACCTCTTATAAAAATATACTTTATTCAATATTACTAAAATCAGAACACTAGGGATGTTCTCTCTTTCTACTCTAAAATTACATAAGGATAAGGACAGTTGTGCATGTGCCAAACAGTGTTCAACCCACGCCAGGATTCAGCTAAGGACAGATGGTTTGTGAGGGAGAACAGGGTTCAGAGGTTCATATCAAGGTAATGCTGAGTCACATATATCCTATTTATTAACCCCTGTTCATCCTCCCGGGGTCCTCGACCTCTGTTCCTATAATAAGCTCACCCTCACTCTTATAGCAGCTTTAGGCGGGGGTGACCATCACCAGAGTGATAACATATAGTGCAGGACAGAACCACAATTAAAGCAACATAGATCATGCGTTAGTTTTCAAGGTTCCTCTAATATCAATATAGATCTGTTAGGTAGGAGTCTAGAGGCCCACTTAACTAATGGACCCTCTTTGACTCTCCCGACGCGTTTCTCCCCCCCTAACGCAATATAGGGGATCCTCAGGGGACCAATTCTGATTCACTTCATAAATTATCACACCTGAAATACAGAGAGAATAATAATGACCACGATGCATGCATGACTATACTATTAATATATAGGAGCCCTTTTGTCACTCACACAGGGAACTATTCTTGATTTTTCAGCCAATCGATAAAAATTAGTCCTTATCTGATGTATGGCTTCGTTAGGGGAAGGTTTGATAGACCTCTCCGTCACTCCTGACTAGTCCCTGTAGGTAAAAGGCATAGCGATTAGTGATGAGCGAGCATGCTTGTAACTACTCGGTACTCGCACGAGTATCGCTGTACTCGGGCTGCTCGGCGGGGACCGAGTAATCTCGCGATACTCGTGCTGTACTCGTGGTCTTCATTTCTGCATGTTGGCGCTCTTTTGAGAGCCAACCCTCATGCAGGGATTGGCTGGCAGACCACTGCAATGCCACAGCCCTGTTAGTTGTGGAATTGCAGTGATTGGCCGGCCTGCACAGCGTGACCGAGCCTTTATACCGGCCGGCGCGCTGTGCTCTGCTCACAGCTATCCAGACAGTCAGTGCAGGGAGAGTGTCGCTGATTCAGGGAAAGCTTTGCGGCCCTTTATAGCTTTTTCAGTTGCAGGGCTGCAAACAGTGTGACCAAAAGTCCTTCTCAGGACTATTCTAGTTGTATACAGGCAGGCAGGGTATAGCCAGGTCGGAGTACAGTAGCAGAGTCCTTCTCAGGACTATTGTTGCTATATACAGGCAGGGTATAGCCAGGTCTGAATACAGGCTAGTGACCAGAAGAGTCCTTGTCAGGACTATTGTACCAGTATACAGGCAGGCAGGCAGGCAGGGTAGTGGTGACCGTATACCAGCCTTCATCATATCTGGGGCTGGTGTACACAGTGTAAAACAGTCCAGATAGTGTCTGACTTGTCTGTAATTGTCGCTCCCCAAAAAAACCTGTTAGGTTCTTATTGCGTCCGTGCTTGGTTTTTAAAACCGCACGTGTGTGCCTGTTGGTGGCAGCGTACAGGTGCACTTGTGTGCAATTTCCACAAACTTTGATATAACGCACAAGTAGTGAATATACACGTCAGCAGTGCACAGCATTGCAAAATGCGCAAGGGCATTGGCAAGGAACAAGGAAGTGGACGTGATAGTGGTGCAGGCAGAGGCCGAGGTCGTGGGCAAGCTCTAATTTCGCCACAACAAAGGGCCACATCTAGTCGCTCGCACGTCCTGTCCCAAATTCTTGGGGACCGCAGCAGTACACCGCTCTTGAACCAAGACCAGTGTCAACAGGTTGTTAGTTGGATAGCAGATAATGCTTCCAGTCAGATTGGCACCACCACAAACACTCTGTCTTCCACACGGTCAAATGTCAGTAGCCGTGATACTGCACCGCACATTTCTGAACCTGATCCTCCTTCCTACCACCAGGCTGAGTACACGTCCTCCTCGGACATTAATGATCCCACACTTGGACACTCGGAAGAGCTGTTCACGTTTCCATTCACACATTCTGGCCTCTCGCCAGCTCATATTGAAGTGGGTCATGAGGAGATCGTCTGTACAGATGGCCAAATATTTGAGCAGCCACGTTCTCACGAAGTTGGCAACGTGTCTCAACAAGTGGTGGACGATGATGAGACACAATTGTCAGCAAGTCAGGAGGAGGAGCAGGGTGCGGAAGAGGAAGACGACGTGGTGGATGATCCAGTAACTGACCCAACCTGGCAGGAGGATATGCAGAGCGAGGACAGCAGTGCACAGGGGGAGGGAGGCGTAGCATCACAACAGGCAGTAAGAAGCAGGGTGGTGGCCCCAGGCAGAAGTCAGGCAACCGTTCCCCGGAACAACACGACGACACAAGGTGCCTGTACAAATGTTAGGTCTTCCCGAGTCTGGCAGTTTTTTAAGTTGGATCCAGATGATTCAAAAAAGGCCATTTGCAACACCTGCCGTGCCAGCATCAGCAGGGGTACCAAAACTAGCAGCCTGACCACCACCAGCATGATCAGGCACATGTCAGCCAAGCACCCGACTTTGTGGGAAGTACAACAGAGTCGAGGAGCAGTGCTTGCTGATGTCACTGCTACGTCTTCGCTGGTTGTGCATGCGAGCCAATCCCCTGTCCATGCTGCCTGCGAACAAGCCTCCTCCACTCCTGCACCTGCAGTTGCCTACGCAGAAAGAACACCATCATCAAGCACGTCCTTGTCCCAGCGCAGCGTTCAGTTATCCATTCAGCAAACCTTTGAACGCAGGCGCAAATACACTGCCAACACCCCACATGCCACAGTTCTAAATGCTAACATTTCGCGACTGCTTGCGCTGGAAATGTTGCCTTTTAGGCTGGTGGAGACAGAAGCATTCCATGACCTGATGGCGGCAGCTGTCCCACGTTAATCAACCCCAGCTGCCACTATTTCTCCCGGTGTGCCGTCCCCGCGTTGCATAACCACGTGTCACAAAACATCACACGTGCCCTGAACAACGCTGTTTCACCCAAGGTCCACCTAACCACAGACACGTGGACAAGTGCTTGTGGGCAAGGCCGCTACATCTCGTTGACGGCACACTGGGTTAATATTGTGGAAGCTGGGACCCAGTCTGAGCGAGGGACGGAACACGTCCTTCCCACACCAAGGTTTGCAGGCCCTACCTCAGTCAGTGTTTCACCCACACTCTACAGCTCCGGAATGTCATGCTCTTCAGCCTCCTCCTCCTCCTGCGCATCCTCATCCACTGTACCCTCCACACCAGTCACAAGCTGGAAGCACTGCAGCACTGCCTCGGCGAAGCGGCAACAGGCTGTGCTGAAGCTAATCTGCATAGGTGACAAACCCCACAATGCAGAAGAGCTGTGGACAGCTCTGAAACAGCAGGCAGATCACTGGCTCACACCTCTGAACCTAAAGCCAGGAAAGGTCGTGTGTGACAATGGCCGGAACCTGGTGGCGGCTTTAAGGCGAGGCCAGCTGACACATGTTCCATGCGTGGCCCATGTGCTCAACCTCGTGGTTCAGCGGTTTCTAAAGTCATACCCAGAGCTGTCTGATCTGCTGGTAAAAGTTCGCCGCCTGTCTGCACATTTTCGAAAGTCACCTACTGCTTCAGCCGGCCTTGCCGGCTTTCAGCGCAGTTTGCATCTTCCGGCTCACAGACTGGTGTGTGATGTCCCCACGCGTTGGAATTCAACTCTGCACATGTTGGTCAGGATATGTGAGCAGAAGAGGGCAGTTGTTGAGTACCTGCATCACCTAAGCCGTCGGGAAATGGGTCAAACTCCACACATAACACCTGAGGAGTGGAGATGGATGTCAGACCTATGTACCATCCTCCAAAACTTTGAGGACTCCACCAAGATGGTGAGTGGTGATGACGCCATTATTAGCGTCACCATACCGCTACTCTGCCTTCTAAAACGGTCTCTGCTGAAAAACAAACATGATGCATTGCAGGCGGAGTGCGATGAGTTGCAGCAAGAAACAGTAGTGGGTGTGGGTGATAACACACAGCCCAGCCTCGTCTCATCACAACGTGCAGTGGAGGACTATGACGAGGAGGAGGATGAAGACATGGAGCAACTCTCCGGCCAAATTGAGGATATGACATGCACACCAGTCATATCCTCGGTTCAGCGTGGCTGGCCAGAGGACAGGGTAGATGAGGAGGAGGAGGAGGAGGAGGAGGACAGCATGTTCAGTCATCTTGTTGGTCAGGCTACTGAAGTCCTGGCTGTTAAGAGTCTGGCGCACATGGCTGACTTTATGGTAAGCTGCCTGTCTCGTGACCCTCGCGTTAAGAACATCTTGGCCGACAATCATTACTGGTTGGTAACACTGTTAGACCCACGCTACAAGGAGAACTTTTTGTCTCTTATTCCCGTGGAGGAGAGGTCAACCAAAATGCAGCAGTTCCGGAAGGCCATAGTCACGGAAGTAGGCAAAGCATTCCCCTCACAAAACGCTAGCGGCATAGGTCAGGAATCAGTGGACAACCGAGGCGTACAGCCGAGAGAGGCACAAGTCCAATCCGCCAGAGGTAGGGGAACAGTCTTTAAGATGTGGGACAGTTTTCTCAGCCCATCACGTACCACAGCCCCTGAGGTGCGGGGTAGTGCCACAAGAAATCCTAAGTTTGCCCAGATGCTGAAGGAGTACCTTGCAGATCGAACAACTGTACTCCGACATTCCTCTGTGCCTTACAATTATTGGGTATCCAAGCTGGACACGTGGCATGAATTGGCTCTCTACGCCTTGGAAGTCCTGGCCTGCCCTGCTGCTAGCGGTTTGTCAGAGCGTGTTTTTAGTGCCGCAGGTGGAATCATTACAGATAAACGCACCCGCCTGTCAACTGAAAATGCTGACAGGCTGACTCTGATCAAGATGAACAAGGGTTGGATTGGGCCAGACTTCACCACACCACCAGCAAATGAGAGCGGAATTTAAAGTTTGCCATGTACCTCCACTCACCCATGGGTACACACTTCTGGACTTTGGATAATCGCTGGACTGCTCCTCCTTCTCCTCATGCGCCACCATGATGATGACCGTTACAAATTGCAATACTTAGGCCTTTGTTTCAGGTATACCCCCAGTGGTAAATTTTTTCGCCCATTCTTTGCAGAATGGACATTACAACGACAGGAGACCCGCTCCTTTGCAATGGGAACAATGTTTTGAGGCCCTCATGCACGTCTCTACCCAGGGACAACGTGGAGCCTCCCAATTTTTGGCTGCCCTGCCTAAGGGCTATACTATAATACACCCACTTCCTGACAATGGACACTTAATGTTTTGAGGCCCTCATGCACGTCTCTACCCAGGGACAACGTGGAGCCTCCCAATTTTTGGCTGCCCTGCCTAAGGGCTATACTATAATAGACCCACTTCCTTACAATGGGCACTTCAGGTTTACAGGCCATCATGCACGTCTCTATCCAGGGACAATGTGGAGCCTCCCAATTTTTGGCTGCCCTGCCTAAGGGCTATACTATAATACACCAACTTCCTGACAATGGACACTTAATGTTTTGAGGCCCTCATGCACGTCTCTACCCAGGGACAACGTGGAGCCTCCCAATTTTTGGCTGCCCTGCCTAAGGGCTATACTACAATAGACCCACTTCCTTACAATGGGCACTTCAGGTTTACAGGCCATCATGCACGTCTCTATCCAGGGACAACGTGGAGCCTCCCAATTTTTGGCTGCCCTGGCAAAGGGCTATACTAAAATAGACCCACTTCCTTACAATGGGCACTTCAGGTTTACAGGCCATCATGCACGTCTCTATCCAGGGACAATGTGGAGCCTCTCAATTTTTGGCTGCCCTGCCTAAGGGCTATACTACAATAGACCCACTTCCTTACAATGGGCACTTCAGGTTTACAGGCCATCATGCACGTCTCTATCCAGGGACAATGTGGAGCCTCCCAATTTTTGGCTGCCCTGCCTAAGGGCTATACTACAATAGACCCACTTCCTTACAATGGGCACTTCAGGTTTACAGGCCATCATGCACGTCTCTATCCAGGGACAATGTGGAGCCTCCCAATTTTTGGCTGCCTTGCCTAAGGGCTATACTACAATAGACCCACTTCCTTACAATGGGCACTTCAGGTTTACAGGCCATCATGCACGTCTCTATCCAGGGACAACGTGGAGCCTCCCAATTTTTGGCTGCCCTGGCAAAGGGCTATACTAAAATAGACCCACTTCCTTACAATGGGCACTTCAGGTTTACAGGCCATCATGCACGTCTCTATCCAGGGACAATGTGGAGCCTCCCAATTTTTGGCTGCCCTGCCTAAGGGCTATACTACAATAGACCCACTTCCTTACAATGGGCACTTCAGGTTTACAGGCCATCATGCACGTCTCTATCCAGGGACAATGTGGAGCCTCCCAATTTTTGGCTGCCCTGCCTAAGGGCTATACTATAATACACCCACTTCCTGACAATGGACACTTAATGTTTTGAGGCCCTCATGCACGTCTCTACCCAGGGACAACGTGGAGCCTCCCAATTTTTGGCTGCCCTGCCTAAGGGCTATACTACAATAGACCCACTTCCTTACAATGGGCACTTCAGGTTTACAGGCCCTCATGCACGTCTGTATGCAGGGGCATTGGTGAACCTCACAATTTTGGACTGCCCTGGCAAAGGAAAATACTACAAAGACTCACTTCCTCAAAATGGGCACATTAGACTCAAGAGGCCTTCATGTACGTCTCTTCTCAGGGACATCGGAGTGCCACACAATGTTTTCACGTAAAATCTTTCATGTATTAATCTCAAAAAGTAACATACACCAGCTCTATCTCACTATTGGGTATGTGCCCTTAACATTTCCGCCATGAAAAATCATTTTGGGGTCATTTTGGAAGGTTTTCTGGTGAGTCCGTAAAAATGGCGTAAAACGCGGACAAAATTGTTCACAGCTGTGACTTTTCAGTGATAAATGCTTCAAGGGGTCTTCCCCATGCTGTTGCCATGTCATTTGAGCACTCTTCTGAGACTTTTGTGACATTTTTAGGGTTTCTCCATGCTGCCGGGGGGTCATTTCACAAAAATACTCGGGTCTCCCATAGGATAACATTGGGCTCGTTGCTCGGCCCGAGTACACGAGTATCTTGGGAGGCTCGGCCCGAGCTTCGAGCACCCGAGCTTTTTAGTACTCGCTCATCACTAATAGCGATAAGACTACATTCTCTATCTATGAAGAAAAAACAAAAAGCAGCACCAAATGTGCACTACAGCACTAAACATTCCAAACTGTACTTATTTTAAAAATTTTGAGATTTTTGGCAAAAAATTGCAATTTCTTGAGCTGCTTCGCCACGTCACGGCAAATCTCATTTGAAGCAGTCCTACACTAAAATATTTTTATAAAATGTGCCATACGGCCTCACATATGAATAGTAGAACTGCTCCCAGCAGCACTCACCTGGTCTATTTCAATCCCGTACCCATGACTGAGTCATGGCTGTGGGCGGGACAGGTCCAAGCAAATGCTGCATGAAGCAAATAGCCTGTGGACAAAGCCTGATGACCTAATGTGAACAGTCACCAACCGCCAAAATCTAGACAGATGGAATACATCCCAAATTGGGGTGCAAAGCAAGGTGGAGGTCAACCACCGACCAATTCAATGAAGAAAAAACAAAAAGCAGCACCAAATGTGCACTACAGCACTAAACATTCCAAACTGTACTTATTTTAAAAATTTTGAGATTTTTGGCAAAAAATTGCAATTTCTTGAGCTGCTTCGCCACGTCACGGCAAATCTCATTTGAAGCAGTCCTACACTAAAATATTTTTATAAAATGTGCCATACGGCCTCACATATGAATAGTAGAACTGCTCCCAGCAGCACTCACCTGGTCTATTTCAATCCCGTACCCATGACTGAGTCATGGCTGTGGGCGGGACAGGTCCAAGCAAATGCTGCATGAAGCAAATAGCCTGTGGACAAAGCCTGATGACCTAATGTGAACAGTCACCAACCGCCAAAATCTAGACAGATGGAATACATCCCAAATTGGGGTGCAAAGCAAGGTGGAGGTCAACCACCGACCAATTCAATGAAGAAAAAACAAAAAGCAGCACCAAATGTGCACTACAGCACTAAACATTCCAAACTGTACTTATTTTAAAAATTTTGAGATTTTTGGCAAAAAATTGCAATTTCTTGAGCTGCTTCGCCACGTCACGGCAAATCTCATTTGAAGCAGTCCTACACTAAAATATTTTTATAAAATGTGCCATACGGCCTCACATATGAATAGTAGAACTGCTCCCAGCAGCACTCACCTGGTCTATTTCAATCCCGTACCCATGACTGAGTCATGGCTGTGGGCGGGACAGGTCCAAGCAAATGCTGCATGAAGCAAATAGCCTGTGGACAAAGCCTGATGACCTAATGTGAACAGTCACCAACCGCCAAAATCTAGACAGATGGAATACATCCCAAATTGGGGTGCAAAGCAAGGTGGAGGTCAACCACCGACCAATTCAATGAAGAAAAAACAAAAAGCAGCACCAAATGTGCACTACAGCACTAAACATTCCAAACTGTACTTATTTTAAAAATTTTGAGATTTTTGGCAAAAAATTGCAATTTCTTGAGCTGCTTCGCCACGTCACGGCAAATCTCATTTGAAGCAGTCCTACACTAAAATATTTTTATAAAATGTGCCATACGGCCTCACATATGAATAGTAGAACTGCTCCCAGCAGCACTCACCTGGTCTATTTCAATCCCGTACCCATGACTGAGTCATGGCTGTGGGCGGGACAGGTCCAAGCAAATGCTGCATGAAGCAAATAGCCTGTGGACAAAGCCTGATGACCTAATGTGAACAGTCACCAACCGCCAAAATCTAGACAGATGGAATACATCCCAAATTGGGGTGCAAAGCAAGGTGGAGGTCAACCACCGACCAATTCAATGAAGAAAAAACAAAAAGCAGCACCAAATGTGCACTACAGCACTAAACATTCCAAACTGTACTTATTTTAAAAATTTTGAGATTTTTGGCAAAAAATTGCAATTTCTTGAGCTGCTTCGCCACGTCACGGCAAATCTCATTTGAAGCAGTCCTACACTAAAATATTTTTATAAAATGTGCCATACGGCCTCACATATGAATAGTAGAACTGCTCCCAGCAGCACTCACCTGGTCTATTTCAATCCCGTACCCATGACTGAGTCATGGCTGTGGGCGGGACAGGTCCAAGCAAATGCTGCATGAAGCAAATAGCCTGTGGACAAAGCCTGATGACCTAATGTGAACAGTCACCAACCGCCAAAATCTAGACAGATGGAATACATCCCAAATTGGGGTGCAAAGCAAGGTGGAGGTCAACCACCGACCAATTCAATGAAGAAAAAACAAAAAGCAGCACCAAATGTGCACTACAGCACTAAACATTCCAAACTGTACTTATTTTAAAAATTTTGAGATTTTTGGCAAAAAATTGCAATTTCTTGAGCTGCTTCGCCACGTCACGGCAAATCTCATTTGAAGCAGTCCTACACTAAAATATTTTTATAAAATGTGCCATACGGCCTCACATATGAATAGTAGAACTGCTCCCAGCAGCACTCACCTGGTCTATTTCAATCCCGTACCCATGACTGAGTCATGGCTGTGGGCGGGACAGGTCCAAGCAAATGCTGCATGAAGCAAATAGCCTGTGGACAAAGCCTGATGACCTAATGTGAACAGTCACCAACCGCCAAAATCTAGACAGATGGAATACATCCCAAATTGGGGTGCAAAGCAAGGTGGAGGTCAACCACCGACCAATTCAATGAAGAAAAAACAAAAAGCAGCACCAAATGTGCACTACAGCACTAAACATTCCAAACTGTACTTATTTTAAAAATTTTGAGATTTTTGGCAAAAAATTGCAATTTCTTGAGCTGCTTCGCCACGTCACGGCAAATCTCATTTGAAGCAGTCCTACACTAAAATATTTTTATAAAATGTGCCATACGGCCTCACATATGAATAGTAGAACTGCTCCCAGCAGCACTCACCTGGTCTATTTCAATCCCGTACCCATGACTGAGTCATGGCTGTGGGCGGGACAGGTCCAAGCAAATGCTGCATGAAGCAAATAGCCTGTGGACAAAGCCTGATGACCTAATGTGAACAGTCACCAACCGCCAAAATCTAGACAGATGGAATACATCCCAAATTGGGGTGCAAAGCAAGGTGGAGGTCAACCACCGACCAATTCAATGAAGAAAAAACAAAAAGCAGCACCAAATGTGCACTACAGCACTAAACATTCCAAACTGTACTTATTTTAAAAATTTTGAGATTTTTGGCAAAAAATTGCAATTTCTTGAGCTGCTTCGCCACGTCACGGCAAATCTCATTTGAAGCAGTCCTACACTAAAATATTTTTATAAAATGTGCCATACGGCCTCACATATGAATAGTAGAACTGCTCCCAGCAGCACTCACCTGGTCTATTTCAATCCCGTACCCATGACTGAGTCATGGCTGTGGGCGGGACAGGTCCAAGCAAATGCTGCATGAAGCAAATAGCCTGTGGACAAAGCCTGATGACCTAATGTGAACAGTCACCAACCGCCAAAATCTAGACAGATGGAATACATCCCAAATTGGGGTGCAAAGCAAGGTGGAGGTCAACCACCGACCAATTCAATGAAGAAAAAACAAAAAGCAGCACCAAAAGTGCACTACAGCACTAAACATTCCAAACTGTACTTATTTTAAAAATTTTGAGATTTTTGGCAAAAAATTGCAATTTCTTGAGCTGCTTCGCCACGTCACGGCAAATCTCATTTGAAGCAGTCCTACACTAAAATATTTTTATAAAATGTGCCATACGGCCTCACATATGAATAGTAGAACTGCTCCCAGCAGCACTCACCTGGTCTATTTCAATCCCGTACCCATGACTGAGTCATGGCTGTGGGCGGGACAGGTCCAAGCAAATGCTGCATGAAGCAAATAGCCTGTGGACAAAGCCTGATGACCTAATGTGAACAGTCACCAACCGCCAAAATCTAGACAGATGGAATACATCCCAAATTGGGGTGCAAAGCAAGGTGGAGGTCAACCACCGACCAATTCAATGAAGAAAAAACAAAAAGCAGCACCAAATGTGCACTACAGCACTAAACATTCCAAACTGTACTTATTTTAAAAATTTTGAGATTTTTGGCAAAAAATTGCAATTTCTTGAGCTGCTTCGCCACGTCACGGCAAATCTCATTTGAAGCAGTCCTACACTAAAATATTTTTATAAAATGTGCCATACGGCCTCACATATGAATAGTAGAACTGCTCCCAGCAGCACTCACCTGGTCTATTTCAATCCCGTACCCATGACTGAGTCATGGCTGTGGGCGGGACAGGTCCAAGCAAATGTTGGACATGCTGGGACCTGGGCTGGTCTCTATCCACAAGTGCCTTTTTTGCAACATGGAAGCGGCTATATACAGGTTGCAGGTATGTGTGCTCCATTATGGTTCTGCTTTTAACTTTATCTAGGAGGCCGCATGGCACATGAAATACAGAATGTAGAGTAGGACCCCCCTATTGAGATTTGCCGTGACGTTGGCAGGGGTGGCTCAAAAAATTGATCAATTATTTGCTAAAAATCTCATTTTTTTATTATTATAGTACAGTTGGAATAAATTTGTGAATTTTCACTTTTTATATGATGCATGCCAATTTCAGATCGTGCTGGTTCCCTTTTTTTTCTCTGTTTTGACCGTAGTTATGCTACAAATCTGGTGTCTGACCAACACCATACCATGCACGCCTGATTTTGGTTTGCGATGTGTTCCTCCTGTTGGTAGCTGTTCAGACTCAGTTACCTCACCCCTTTCCACAGGCAATGCTAATTAAGCACCATTCTTGGATCTGGTCCGCCTTTATCAATGGTTGCTGTTTGACACTGGGAGGATCAGTTCTGATATAGTCCTGGTATGTGTAGGGCTTGCTCCACATGCTGGGACCTGGGCTGGTCTCTATCCACAAGTGCCTTTTTTGCAACATGGAAGCGGCTATATACAGGTTGCAGGTATGTGTGCTCCATTATGGTTCTGCTTTTAACTTTATCTAGGAGGCCGCATGGCACATGAAATACAGAATGTAGAGTAGGACCCCCCTATTGAGATTTGCCGTGACGTTGGCAGGGGTGGCTCAAAAAATTGATCAATTATTTGCTAAAAATCTCATTTTTTTATTATTATAGTACAGTTGGAATAAATTTGTGAATTTTCACTTTTTATATGATGCATGCCAATTTCAGATCGTGCTGGTTCCCTTTTTTTTCTCTGTTTTGACCGTAGTTATGCTACAAATCTGGTGTCTGACCAACACCATACCATGCACGCCTGATTTTGGTTTGCGATGTGTTCCTCCTGTTGGTAGCTGTTCAGACTCAGTTACCTCACCCCTTTCCACAGGCAATGCTAATTAAGCACCATTCTTGGATCTGGTCCGCCTTTATCAATGGTTGCTGTTTGACACTGGGAGGATCAGTTCTGATATAGTCCTGGTATGTGTAGGGCTTGCTCCACATGCTGGGACCTGGGCTGGTCTCTATCCACAAGTGCCTTTTTTGCAACATGGAAGCGGCTATATACAGGTTGCAGGTATGTGTGCTCCATTATGGTTCTGCTTTTAACTTTATCTAGGAGGCCGCATGGCACATGAAATACAGAATGTAGAGTAGGACCCCCCTATTGAGATTTGCCGTGACGTTGGCAGGGGTGGCTCAAAAAATTGATCAATTATTTGCTAAAAATCTCATTTTTTTATTATTATAGTACAGTTGGAATAAATTTGTGAATTTTCACTTTTTATATGATGCATGCCAATTTCAGATCGTGCTGGTTCCCTTTTTTGTCTCTGTTTTGACCGTAGTTATGCTACAAATCTGGTGTCTGACCAACACCATACCATGCACGCCTGATTTTGGTTTGCGATGTGTTCCTCCTGTTGGTAGCTGTTCAGACTCAGTTACCTCACCCCTTTCCACAGGCAATGCTAATTAAGCACCATTCTTGGATCTGGTCCGCCTTTATCAATGGTTGCTGTTTGACACTGGGAGGATCAGTTCTGATATAGTCCTGGTATGTGTAGGGCTTGCTCCACATGCTGGGACCTGGGCTGGTCTCTATCCACAAGTGCCTTTTTTGCAACATGGAAGCGGCTATATACAGGTTGCAGGTATGTGTGCTCCATTATGGTTCTGCTTTTAACTTTATCTAGGAGGCCGCATGGCACATGAAATACAGAATGTAGAGTAGGACCCCCCTATTGAGATTTGCCGTGACGTTGGCAGGGGTGGCTCAAAAAATTGATCAATTATTTGCTAAAAATCTCATTTTTTTATTATTATAGTACAGTTGGAATAAATTTGTGAATTTTCACTTTTTATATGATGCATGCCAATTTCAGATCGTGCTGGTTCCCTTTTTTTTATTCTCTATCTACGTACGCTCTTTCAGCGTTAGGGCATGTACGTACTACCTGCGCTAGGATGTCATCCAGCCTCTTAACATGTAGCGGTGGTTTGGGATTTGTCTAACGGACGAGCTTATGTCCACTCAAAAATACCAGCATTCAAGGCTGAGAGTCCTGTAATAAAAATATATATTGATGCAGTCTCTATGTCAAATTTGATAGGTATACATTCTCCAAAACACTGATTCTATTACCTGTCAAGGGAGTCAAGCAATACACACGGAACAAATCTGCAGTTATGCTAATGTGTCTGTGCATCCCCTCATAGACCTGGATCAAGTCTGGCCACAATAAGTCCCTGTGAAGGAAGGCATAAAGGCATTTTCATATTTCGTGTGCCAGGTAATTGCACCCTACATCTAATAACCAGTTAGCATATATATACCGGGCTGATAAGGAAGTTACCTGTAAAGGAAAACCATATGCAGAGGAGGAGGAAATAGCTCCCTGTCCTACAAATTTATCAGACAGACTCTTTTTCAATTGGATCGCTTGTATTCCCTGTAACAAAAGGTATATATATTTTGTCTTAGATCTCTATATATACAGTATGTACTATCCCTCTTTTAAGTTATTCTTATTCCAAAAGAGCGATATGCTGAATAAGTGTCTACTGAGGGACTAACAGACTGATGTCCCCTATGATTAAGCAGACTAGGGATTATCTGGCAGGGTCTCATTGATATAGAGAAGTTTTACCTACCGGGTAGTGAGCTCCACCAGCAAGGACTGTCAGTCCCGAGTATCTGCTACTCTATGACGCTGGGAGCTCACAGCCGATTCCTCCAGGGTAGATGTAATGTGGTCAGATCGTGGTCATCATCCAGACTGCCCGTTATGTCTTTCCTCCCAGTTTAATAAGGGGAGAATTTCCTGGGTAACACCCCCTCCCATAGCAGGAGGCAATCGCCAACCGGAAGTGACGTGTCGGCGTGCGTCCCATAATGCCCTGCTAGACCGTCACATGATTTACCATGCGGCTGGTGTTGGAGCGCAAATTTGCGCTCCAGATGATCTCAGGTGCATCAAACACGCCCCCTTCCAGACCGGATGTCTGTTCGCCGACCGGAAGTGACTCGTTGGTACACTTCCCATAGTGCTTCATTCCGGCGTCACATGACTACATGGGGAGTCTCCTCCCCTCCTATGACGCTGATGCTAGGACTCAATCCTGCACTCCACAGGGGCTAATGGTGGGTGGAGTAAGTGACGCCCACCGCAGGAACATTATTTGCCGGCCGGATATGACATATCAGCAGGCGTCCCGCGTTCCTAGGCAACCTCATCCATTATTTAAGCGTGGGAGATGTTTTTTATATAAGGAGCACATATACACATATATATAGGTACATATGTGTTTTAAGATGACACTAGTTCAAAATTAGGACTGTGTAAAACAACATATATTGTTTGGTGTAAGGGCTCTATCTCAAATAACCTGCATCTATTCGCTATATCTCTTTTGCTCTTTTCCCGTGTGGTGACTGTATTATGGACCTATCTATAGTATAGTCTAAAATAAATAATAAATAATAAAATGGTATTCAATGACCATGTGCGGGGCATAAAAGCTTTTGATACGGTGCCACACAAAAGGTTGGTACATAAAATGAGAATAATGGGGATAGGGGAAAATATGTGTAACTGGGTTAAAAACTGGCTCAGTGATAGGAAACAAAGGGTGGTTATTAATGGTACGTACTCGGACTGGGTCTCAGTTCATAGTGGGGTACCACAGGGGTCAGTATTGGGCCCGCTTCTTTTCAACATATTTATAAATGACCTTGTTGGGGGCATGCGGAGTAGAATTTCAATATTTGCAGATGATACTAAACTCTGCAGGGTAATCAATACAAAGGAGGATAATTTTATATTACAGGGAGATTTATGTAAATTGGAGGATTGGGCTGAGAAGTGGCAATTGAAGTTTAATGTAGATAAATGTAAGGTCATGCACTTGGGTAGAGGAAATAACATTTATGATTATGTACTTAATTGTAGAACACTGGGTAAAACAGACACAGAAAAAGACTTGGGTGTATGGGTGGATGGTAAACTTCACTTTAGTGGACAGTGTCAGGCAGCTGCTGCCAGGGCTAATAAAATAATGGGATGTATTAAAAGAGGTATAAGTGTTCATGAAAAAAATATAGTTCTACCTCTGTACAAGTCACTAGTGCGACCGCACGTAGAATACTGTGTACAATTCTGGTCACCGATATATAAGAAGGACATAGCTGAACTGGAGAGGGTGCAAAGAAGAGCGACCAAGATTATTAGAGGAATTGGGGGGCTGCAATACGAAGACAGGTTATTAAAGTTGGGGTTATTTAGTCTGGAAAAACGAAGGCTTAGGGGAGATCTAATCACAATGTATAAATATATGAGGGGACAGTACAGAGACCTTTCCAAAGATCTATTTACACCTAGGCCTGCGACTGGAACACGGGGGCATCCGCTACGTCTTGAGGAAAGAAGGTTTAATCATAATCACAGATGAGGATTCTTTACTGTACGAGCAGTGAGACTATGGAATTCTCTGCCGCATGATGTTGTAATGAGTGATTCACTACTAACATTTAAGCAGAGCCTGGATGCCTTTCTTGAAAAATTTAATATAACCAGTTATGTATATTAGATTTTATGACAGGGTATTGATCCAGGGAACTAGTCTGATTGCCGGATGTGGAGTCAGGAAGGAAATTTTTTCCCCATTGGAACTTGTTTGCCACATTGGGGTTTTTTGCCTTCCTCTGGATCAACATGTTAGGCTACGGGTTGAACTAGATGGACTTAGAGTCTCCCTTCAACCTTAAAACTATGATACTATGATACTATGATAAAAAATGGCCAAACATCTCTCCCTGTCAGTACACTACCTTGGCTAAATACTCTTATATAAAGCTGTGAAAGCTAATGATCTCATTGAGACCACTTGGAACGACTGAGTCTAGTAGGAAGGTCCACCTGGCCTCCCGTTGCAAAATTCTTTTATCCCAATCTCCCTTGCGATGGGGTCTGGGCACCACTTCAATGACTTGAAATGATATGCTCTTTAGGTTGCCCCCATGGAGTTGGTTCACATGTCTCGCTAGTGCTGTGTCCCGCTTATGAATTATGTCCCCCACATGTTCACCTATCCTTATCTTCAACTGCCTCTTTGTTTTGCCTACATATGCACGTGGACAACTGCAGGTACAGAGGTAGACTACTCCTTCTGTCCTGCAGTTGGCAAAGTCTCTAATGTGAAAAATTCTATCGGTTTTCTGATTTCTGAATGTTTTTGTTTGATCAATATAGGGGCAATATGTACATTTGCCACATCTAAATGTGCCTATAGGCTTTCTCTCTAGCCATGTGCCCTCGCCTCTGGGTGGTACAAAATGACTATGTGTAATGTGGTCCCTAATTGATTTTCCCCTCCTGAAGGTCACGTTTGCATTCGGGGAAATGGAATCACAGATATCCGGGTCAGCTCTGAGTATCGGCCAATGTTTTCTAAGGATTCCCATCACCTTAGTATTCTGGTCATCAAACGTTGCTATGAGTCTAGTGATCTTACTGTCATCTGTTTTGACCCTTTTTGTCAATAGATCTCTCCTATTTCTTTCTTTTGCATGATTATATGCTGATTCTATGATCTGATCTGGATAGCCTCTATTGTGAAACCGTGTTTTCATGTTATTTGCCTGTCGCTCAAAATCTACCAAACATGAACAGTTTTGTCTTAACCGCAAAAACTGTCCCTTCGGAATTCCCTTTTTCAGTGGTGGTGGGTGGTGGCTCTCCCATCTCAAAAGGCTGTTTGTAGCCGTTGGTTTCCTATATATTGAGGTGGCTAATGTTCCATCCTTATTTTTGCATATCTTCACATCTAAGAATGCCAATGAGTCACCCCCTATTTCATGCGTGAATTTAAGACCCAAATCGTTAGTATTAAGTTTATCCATGAATTGGAGGAAGAGCGATGCTCCTCCCGTCCATAAGATGAGGATATCGTCTATGTAACGGCCCCAAAAATTAATATGGGGGCAAAATATCTCATCTTCTTCCCTGAAGACACAAGTGTCTTCCCACCAACCCAGGAACATGTTGGCATATGTGGGGGCACATGGGCTCCCCATCGCTGTGCCCCTGAGTTGGTGGTAAAACTTTCCCCCAAATAGGAAGTAGTTATGGGTCAGCACGAACTGTAACATCTCCATCAGGAATCTATTATGTCGTTTGAACTGGTTCCCTCTTGTTGATAGGAAGTAGTTCACTGCTTCTAGGCCTTTTTGATGTGGAATACTGCTATATAATTGCTCCACGTCTATGGAAACAAGAATAGTATCAGGATTCAGAATGATTCCATCCAGTTTGGCTATCAGATCACTCGTGTCTCTGATGTATGATGGCAAGCTGGTCACGAATGAACGGAGGATCTGGTCAATGTAAATACTCGAATTTTGACTTAGTGCATCTATGCCAGATACTATGGGGCGACCCTTCAGCGGGGAGATGCCCTTATGAATTTTAGGGTTCGCATAGAACGTCGTAATTACTGGAAATCTTTGAAAGAGGAAGTCATATTCTCTTTCCGAAATCAGTTTCAAGTCTAGTGCTCTCAGCAAAATATCTTTTAACCTTCCAGCATATTCAGTCGTTGGATCGGTGGGTAAGATCTCGTATGTTGTGGGGTCTGATAATATCATTTTGCACATGGCGGGATAGTTTTCCGTATCCATGATGACTATATTCCCGCCTTTGTCTGAAGGCTTTATAGTAAGATGTGTGTTCCTTTCCAAATTCCTAAGTGCCTCCCATTCCTCAACTGTGAGGTTCGGTTTGGTAGAATGTAACCTGGGCTTAATTGCACTTATTTCCTGAGTCACCAATCTGGAGAAAATATCTAGACTACTGCAGTCTGTGGCCGGGGGCATCTTCGTACTTTTTGGTTTTAGCTTTGTAAACGGGCCTATGCCTGCATGATTCCCATCATTCTCGGCCAGACTTGCTAGTAGCCTTACTTACTACTCAAAGACAGAGAGACTCATTAAGAGATGGGAAGAAGAATTAACAAACTCTTCCATTAGACTGATGACTATCTTACTAGAGGAGGAAAAAATTACCCTTGAAAGAACATCTAAAGATCTCCAAAATTTGAGGGAGGAAGCACTTAAATTTAGGGACGATTTAGATTTCAGTACTAAGGAAACGAGTCTACCACTGGCGGTAGATAAATACCAGCAGAATCTCAAAACCAGGAAACATAAGCATTTCCTGAGAGACCTGGAAGACTTTTCAGGCAATAAGGGACCAACAATTCCCGTGAGAGGGGCCACAGGGGATATTTCGTCATCCGACATATCTGACTCTGACCTCCAGGGTCACCCTGATAGGAGTAGAAGTAGGGGACGAAAAAACTACAGGAATAAAAACAACTGGGGGAGACAGAACTTTAGATCAAGACAATGGAACCAGGACCAGCAACAATCTACCTTACCATCATATTATGGGGCATTAGCACAGGGACCTGGGCAACAGACTGCCCCAAATATTCCAGGTGCCAGCACCCAGACTCTACTCCCAATACCTTCATTGCCCCCGTCTGCAACATCATCCTCTTTTTTAGGGGGAAGAGACCCATACAACTTGCGAAACCATATGAAGAGAAATCCCAGGAGAAGATAATCCCGTGTGAATCTACAGCGCACCAGGTAATAAACCTTTCCAGCCATATGCTAACAGAAATAGAAAAACGAGTGCTGAGTTATGGTATGTCATTTGTACCAACTACGAGATTCGATCCATTTAATTGGGTCAAAGATATAGAACTTTTCCTAAGGAAACTTAGATGGAAAAAATTTTTTATGCATAACGATAAGGCAGAATGCCTACGTCTTGGCATACCAGCAGAAATGTTAGAGGACGTAAGGCTACTAGCAAGTCTGGCCGAGAATGATGGGAATCATGCAGGAATAGGCCCGTTTACAAAGCTAAAACCAAAAAGTACGAAGATGCCCCCGGCCACAGACTGCAGTAGTCTAGATATTTTCTCCAGATTGGTGACTCAGGAAATAAGTGCAATTAAGCCCAGGTTACATTCTACCAAACCGAACCTCACAGTTGAGGAATGGGAGGCACTTAGGGATTTGGAAAGGAACACACATCTTACTATAAAGCCTTCAGACAAAGGCGGGAATATAGTCATCATGGATACGGAAAACTATCCCGCCATGTGCAAAATGATATTATCAGACCCCACAACATACGAGATCTTACACACCGATCCAACGACTGAATATGCTGGAAGGTTAAAAGATATTTTGCTGAGAGCACTAGACTTGAAACTGATTTCGGAAAGAGAATATGACTTCCTCTTTCAAAGATTTCCAGTAATTGCGACGTTCTATGCGAACCCTAAAATTCATAAGGGCATCTCCCCGCTGAAGGGTCGCCCCATAGTATCTGGCATAGATGCACTAAGTCAAAATTCGAGTATTTACATTGACCAGATCCTCCGTTCATTCGTGACCAGCTTGCCATCATACATCAGAGACACGAGTGATCTGATAGCCAAACTGGATGGAATCATTCTGAATCCTGATACTATTCTTGTTTCCATAGACGTGGAGCAATTATATAGCAGTATTCCACATCAAAAAGGCCTAGAAGCAGTGAACTACTTCCTATCAACAAGAGGGAACCAGTTCAAACGACATAATAGATTCCTGATGGAGATGTTACAGTTCGTGCTGACCCATAACTACTTCCTATTTGGGGGAAAGTTTTACCACCAACTCAGGGGCACAGCGATGGGGAGCCCATGTGCCCCCACATATGCCAACATGTTCCTGGGTTGGTGGGAAGACACTTGTGTCTTCAGGGAAGAAGATGAGATATTTTGCCCCCATATTAATTTTTGGGGCCGTTACATAGACGATATCCTCATCTTATGGACGGGAGGAGCATCGCTCTTCCTCCAATTCATGGATAAACTTAATACTAACGATTTGGGTCTTAAATTCACGCATGAAATAGGGGGTGACTCATTGGCATTCTTAGATGTGAAGATATGCAAAAATAAGGATGGAACATTAACCACCTCAATATATAGGAAACCAACGGCTACAAACAGCCTTTTGAGATGGGAGAGCCACCACCCACCACCACTGAAAAAGGGAATTCCGAAGGGACAGTTTTTGCGGTTAAGACAAAACTGTTCATCTTTGGTAGATTTTGAGCGACAGGCAAATAACATGAAAACACGGTTTCACAATAGAGGCTATCCAGATCAGATCATAGAATCAGCATATAATCATGCAAAAGAAAGAAATAGGAGAGATCTATTGACAAAAAGGGTCAAAACAGATGACAGTAAGATCACTAGACTCATAGCAACGTTTGATGACCAGAATACTAAGGTGATGGGAATCCTTAGAAAACATTGGCCGATACTCAGAGCTGACCCGGATATCTGTGATTCCATTTCCCCAAATGCAAACGTGACCTTCAGGAGGGGAAAATCAATTAGGGACCACATTACACATAGTCATTTTGTACCACCCAGAGGCGAGGGCACATGGCTAGAGAGAAAGCCTATAGGCACATTTAGATGTGGCAAATGTACATATTGCCCCTATATTGATCAAACAAAAACATTCAGAAATCAGAAAACCGATAGAATTTTTCACATTAGAGACTTTGCCAACTGCAGGACAGAAGGAGTAGTCTACCTCTGTACCTGCAGTTGTCCACGTGCATATGTAGGCAAAACAAAGAGGCAGTTGAAGATAAGGATAGGTGAACATGTGGGGGACATAATTCATAAGCGGGACACAGCACTAGCGAGACATGTGAACCAACTCCATGGGGGCAACCTAAAGAGCATATCATTTCAAGTCATTGAAGTGGTGCCCAGACCCCATCGCAAGGGAGATTGGGATAAAAGAATTTTGCAACGGGAGGCCAGGTGGACCTTCCTACTAGACTCAGTCGTTCCAAGTGGTCTCAATGAGATCATTAGCTTTCACAGCTTTATATAAGAGTATTTAGCCAAGGTAGTGTACTGACAGGGAGAGATGTTTGGCCATTTTTTATGCCCCGCACATGGTCATTGAATACCATTTTATTATTTATTATTTATTTTAGACTATACTATAGATAGGTCCATAATACAGTCATCACACGGGAAAAGAGCAAAAGAGATATAGCGAATAGATGCAGGTTATTTGAGATAGAGCCCTTACACCAAACAATATATGTTGTTTTACACAGTCCTAATTTTGAACTAGTGTCATCTTAAAACACATATGTACCTATATATATATGTGTATATGTGCTCCTTATATAAAAAACATCTCCCACGCTTAAATAATGGATGAGGTTGCCTAGGAACGCGGGACGCCTGCCGATATGTCATATCCGGCCGGCAAATAATGTTTCTGCGGTGGGCGTCACTTACTCCACCCACCATTAGCCCCTGTGGAGTGCAGGATTGAGTCCTAGCATCAGCGTCATAGGAGGGGAGGAGACTCCCCATGTAGTCATGTGACGCCGGAATGAAGCACTATGGGAAGTGTACCAACGAGTCACTTCCGGTCGGCGAACAGACATCCGGTCTGGAAGGGGGCGTGTTTGATGCACCTGAGATCATCTGGAGCGAAAATTTGCGCTCCAACACCAGCCGCATGGTAAATCATGTGACGGTCTAGCAGGGCATTATGGGACGCACGCCGACACGTAACTTCCGGTTGGCGATTGCGTCCTGCTATGGGAGGGGGTGTTACCCAGGAAATTCTCCCCTTATTAAACTGGGAGGAAAGACATAACGGGCAGTCTGGATGATGACCACGATCTGACCACATTACATCTACCCTGGAGGAATCGGCTGTGAGCTCCCAGCGTCATAGAGTAGCAGATACTCGGGACTGACAGTCCTTGCTGGTGGAGCTCACTACCCGGTAGGTAAAACTTCTCTATATCAATGAGACCCTGCCAGATAATCCCTAGTCTGCTTAATCATAGGGGACATCAGTCTGTTAGTCCCTCAGTAGACACTTATTCAGCATATCGCTCTTTTGGAATAAGAATAACTTAAAAGAGGGATAGTACATACTGTATATATAGAGATCTAAGACAAAATATATATACCTTTTGTTACAGGGAATACAAGCGATCCAATTGAAAAAGAGTCTGTCTGATAAATTCGTAGGACAGGGAGCTATTTCCTCCTCCTCTGCATATGGTTTTCCTTTACAGGTAACTTCCTTATCAGCCCGGTATATATATGCTAACTGGTTATTAGATGTAGGGTGCAATTACCTGGCACACGAAATATGAAAATGCCTTTATGCCTTCCTTCACAGGGACTTATTGTGGCCAGACTTGATCCAGGTCTATGAGGGGATGCACAGACACATTAGCATAACTGCAGATTTGTTCCGTGTGTATTGCTTGACTCCCTTGACAGGTAATAGAATCAGTGTTTTGGAGAATGTATACCTATCAAATTTGACATAGAGACTGCATCAATATATATTTTTATTACAGGACTCTCAGCCTTGAATGCTGGTATTTTTGAGTGGACATAAGCTCGTCCGTTAGACAAATCCCAAACCACCGCTACATGTTAAGAGGCTGGATGACATCCTAGCGCAGGTAGTACGTACATGCCCTAACGCTGAAAGAGCGTACATAGAGAATGTAGTCTTATCGCTATGCCTTTTACCTACAGGGACTAGTCAGGAGTGACGGAGAGGTCTATCAAACCTTCCCCTAACGAAGCCATACATCAGATAAGGACTAATTTTTATCGATTGGTTGAAAAATCAAGAATAGTTCCCTGTGTGAGTGACAAAAGGGCTCCTATATATTAATAGTATAGTCATGCATGCATCATGGTCATTATTATTCTCTCTGTATTTCAGGTGTGATAATTTATGAAGTGAATCAGAATTGGTCCCCTGAGGATCCCCTATATTGCGTTAGGGGGGGAGAAACGCGTCGGGAGAGTCAAAGAGGGTCCATTAGTTAAGTGGGCCTCTTGACTCCTACCTAACAGATCTATATTGATATTAGAGGAACCTTGAAAACTAACGCATGATCTATGTTGCTTTAATTGTGGTTCTGTCCTGCACTATATGTTATCACTCTGGTGATGGTCACCCCCGCCTAAAGCTGCTATAAGAGTGAGGGTGAGCTTATTATAGGAACAGAGGTCGAGGACCCCGGGAGGATGAACAGGGGTTAATAAATAGGATATATGTGACTCAGCATTACCTTGATATGAACCTCTGAACCCTGTTCTCCCTCACAAACCATCTGTCCTTAGCTGAATCCTGGCGTGGGTTGATCACTGTTTGGCACATGCACAACTGTCCTTATCCTTATGTGATTTTAGAGTAGAAAGAGAGAACATCCCTAGTGTTCTGATTTTAGTAATATTGAATAAAGTATATTTTTATAAGAGGTGTTGAATCAGGTGGTTCTTTGGAGTAATTACTACCTCTTACATTGAAGTTGTGGTTATAGCTGCATTACCTTGACAGATGCAGAATCTCTGGCTGAATGTAGCTGGTGGGTATCTCACAGATGAAATGCCATCATTCAGCTACAACCAATGGGAAGACACCACACCCTTTTTTATGCCCATCCTGTCTGCAGACCACTGCCAGACATAGCTATGAACCTCTGGTTAATTTTACCCCCAGTTCAGTTTTATGATTTTGTGTGCTTGTTACCTGACTACTTTTCCTGCTTGCTGTTTATGTACCTTGTTGGCCGATCCGCATTTCACCTTTGCTTGTTTTCTGATTAAGTCCTGGCCGTCCCATTCTGTTCCTGTTCCTCAATTAATGTTTTGACCCTGCCTGACTACTATTCTCTGGAACTGCAGCCTTCCACAGGTATTAATCACCTTGGGCCCTGTGTAATTCCTAATCCCTGTATAGGGGTTAAAGGGTTTCAGGGTTCTAGGGGTCCTGCTTGGTGAGTGGCTTCCCTCTAGCCTATCATTTACAGCCCATCTGAGTGTGTGGATCAAGGAAGGCGTTACACCGTGCTCTCTGCAGAAGGCCATGTGGGCCAGGATAGTGCTTTAAAAATTGCTGGACAACCAGGTTCAACACGTGAACCACACAAGGCACGTGTGTCACATTGTCACAGCGAAGGGCCGCACCCATGTTTGCATCATTGTCGCACCCGGCCTTCCCTGGCTGCTGGTTGAGTGGAGACAGCCATTGATGAAACTCGGTCTCCAGAGCTAACCGTCCACAACTTCTCAGCGGTGTGACTCACATTTCCCATACATTTCAAAGTAAACCTTTGACCGCCTGATGGCATTGAGCTCTGCTGCCAGCATAGTAAGGAGGTGTGTGGTAGTCCTTGTGCGCAGTTACAAGGAAGGGTGGCCTGACCACAATGGGTTTGCGCCAAGGTGGAGGACCCACACGAGGTTGAAGAGGCAGAAGCAGTGTATTAACTTCTACATACAGAAGAAGGATTGACACAACTCATGGGGACGGCAAGACTTGTACAGCAGACCCTTCTCCATCTCTCCCCACAGTAACCCATTGCCCAGTCAGCGACATGTAACGCCCCTGTCCATGCTTACTGGGCCAATTATCTGTGGTGAAATGCACCCTGTCACACAGAGTTTCTCAAGGAATCAGTGATGTTTAGTGCGACATGCTGGTGTAGCGCGTGCACGCCTTTGTTGGAGAAGGAGTGGCGCCTGGGCATCGGCTCTTGGGGCACTGCGATGGGCATAAGGTCTCAAAAATCCTCGGTTAAAAAGGTTGGAAAGGCAGCATTTTGGTAGCCAACAGTTTCCAGATGCTGAAAGTCAACCTCTAAGCCATGTCATGCCCTTCTAAAAGCATGTAAAACACAGTAAGGGGACTCCAACCACAGTCTCCCTCGTTGCCACTAATTGGGCCACACACACCCCACTTGACTGGCATCAGTTGACCCCCCCTTTTGAAAAAGAAAAAGATGCTTGGCATGAAGCACTCTCAAAAATATGCGTGCCTTTCCCGTCCCCTGGCTGACCCAGGGGAAGAAAAGTCCTCTGAGAGCCATGTCCACATTGTCAGTGGACAGACACATGTGCTTATCTGCCAGCAGACCCCCAGCAGCACTGAAGACAGGTTCCGAGAGAACGCTGGCTGCAGGACACGACAAGATCCCCAAGGCGTACGTGGCGAGCTCAGGCAATTTATCAAGATTGGAAGCCTAAAATGAGCAGGGCTCAAGTTGCACAATAATGGAATCGATGTTTCCTTGCATATACTCATATATCTGTGTGTCCTCCTCTTTTTCCTTGTCCAGCTGTTTTGTTTTCGCATGAGTATATGTCCTTGTCACTTTCCCATGTGTTTGTGTTGTGTTGTGAGTTGTTTGTCACCTTTTGGACACCTTTGAGGGTGTTTTCTAGGTGTTTTTCTGTGTTTGTGATTGCCTGCCATTGTTTCCTATGCAGTTCGAGTTCGGTTCGTCGAACGTTCGACGAGCCGAACTCGAACGGGAGCTCCGTTCGGCGAACCGACCTCGAGCCGAACCGGGACCGGTTCGCTCATCTCTACTAAAAATATCACATGTACGCAGTCACACAAATGCAGACATACACACTATATTTATTTTATATACAGTATATGTCTGCATTTTTTAACACACTGTATATACAAAGAAATAAAAAAGTTGGATGTCTGACAGCAAACCATGCAGATGAGGAAGCCGGTCAAGCAGGACAGCTGTGAGGCATCATCAGCTACAGGGGAGTGGGGCAGTAGGGCAGGAGAGTGCAGCTGTGAGGGGAAAATAGGTAAACAGAAGAGGGCAATGGGGCTAGAGACATCATTCAGGGAGCTCTAGTACTCACTTCAGGTTGCATTATGTTCCTCTGGAGCCTCTCCTCTTGCTAGTGACAACTACAGAGCGATGGTGGTGCAGGACAGAGGGACAACATCTCCTTAGAAGTGTCTTTTATTTCTGCAGCATTCACTGCACAGGCCTGAGACTCCACAGCAGGTCTGTGCCGATGGGTGGGGCTTAATGCGGGTGAGCGGGGTTAACGTTGTGAGGCCTCGAAGCAGTGAGTGAAGTGCAGTGGATGGCTATGCTGAGGAGGAGGCAACGATAAACTTTCTACCCTCTTCTGATCGATGGAGAGGGGAGGAACTTACATGTGCTGTAAACTGGAGGAGGGACTGACAGGGGCCCAGCGGGGGATCCATTGATTTTCAGGTGGCTAGGAGAGCAGTGAAATAGTTTTCTTTAATAGCAGCAGACAATCGCCCTACAGATGCAAATGTGACGCCCTGGCCTATCAGGTCGTCACAGGGTATTGTGCAAACTGCCCTTCTGCACAGTATCCACCCTCCTTGGTTATGGATCCTGGTCCTTTGGTGTTGCTAACAGCTTGGCCAATCAAAATCCTATGAAAACTTCCCACTTTAACCTACCAGACACACCATTGGGGGGCCTGAAGGGAATAGGGCCGCCCACATGATGGGTTGGTGAGGAGAAAGTGAGGACAGTGACAATTGAGTGTGGACAGTTGAGAGATGAGAGTTGACAGTGGAGGAGAGAGGAGGTGAAGTGGCTCTTGTGAGGAGAGGCCACGGAGGAGAGCTCCTGTGTACTAGGTGGCAGACGTTGGTCTGGGCTTGGTAGGAGCTGGAACCCGGTCGCAAGGGACAGTGTCGAGGGGCACGGACTGCCGAGGAGGGCAGCCGGCGGCCTTGAGCTATCACCGGGCAGGGGCCAGGGCATGACGGGGTACGTGGACCCCAGGCCGGAACGCAGCTTCACGCGTTTCGGTAATTTACCCGACGGGGTGAAGGCTTCAAGTGTCATCCCCTACCCGCTACAAAATCGAGGTACTAGTGCACTGATGGGACAGGACTTTCCCACTACAGTCCAAAGAAATCCTACACGTGAACCCTGAGAGCAAGCTCACTCTGTTAGCTATACGGGTGAGCGGGACACGGAGAGTTTCATACCAACCGGTCCAATCAAGACTAAGGTGCCAGGGACAGGGCCACGGACCAACAGCAACACCAAGGGTACAGATGCAGGCGTGCTCCCCACAGACGGCAGTGGTGCTCATAATTATGGTTTACAAGTTGTTGGTGTAGTTATTGTAAGACTGAGTGAGTACCTTGAAGACCCCTGTTCCTATCCTCCACGGCACCCAACTACCAGCCCGTCCATCATCAACGGGCCCCGGGACACAAACCCCCTGCCCACGAAGGGGTTAAACAACAGGCTGCCACACCATCGTCACCAGGCTCCCCAACGGCAGCGGTGGTCCCTCACATTACCACGCACCGTGGATGGCGTCACAAACTTTCCAGAAACCCCTGTACATACCATCCCCCCTTCTTTTAATCGAGTGGCTGCACGATCCCCGGGTCCGGAGACCACTCAGGCCGCCGCGGATCCGGATCCGAGCGGCAGCCACAGCCCGGCTGCTCGCACGGGGGCAGTACACCTCGAAAAACCTGTCATCACGAACAGGATATGAGCAGGACCCACTTACCTGGGTGACGTGTGCCTTGAAAGCCGAAGACCGCGAGTCAAAATTCTGTTTCCCGCAAATTCCGCCATTTTCCGCCATTTTCTCGTGCCAAAACCCCGTCTTCTCCGTGAAAGTGCGCGAAGATTGAGCCCTGCCCCTCGTCTTCCTGAAGAGGCCGGAACCGGAAGTTCCCAGATGGCCACGGTCAGCGAGAAAGTGCTGCAAAAAGACCAAGGGGGTGCGCAGAGATGTCAGCTCCGGATGATGGGGATGTGATGGCGCTTCCTTTGCTTGACCAAGGTAACAATGGAGCGGCGGACGCCGCTCCGGTCGCATGAGTGGCGGTGCCGGGAGCAGAGGCGGTGGTCCCAATCATGCCCATAACCCTGCCATATGTACCGGACACGGCCTGGCTCCCACAGTATGACGGCAAACCTGATACCCTACAGGGGTTTAAGAGAAAAATCTACAATGTTCTGGACACGTATGAATTGAATGGACGGCAGCAGGCATTGGTGGTACTGGGGCAGTTGACCGATGCCGCCGAGTTGGAAGTGGAGACGTGGACTGAGGCTGACCGGACGTCAGTAACCGCCATTTTCAGGAGACTGGGAGCTGCGTTTGAAACCTGCACGGAAGCGGAGCTCAGAATGAGATTCTACAGCTGCAAGCAACAAACCCCAGGATAGCATCTGAGATTACGCCCTGAAATTACAAGCTGCGCTGCAGACCCTGAGACTGACTAACAACATCGGAGAGGCAGAAGGGAACAAGATGCTGGTGGAGCAGTTCCTACAGGGCCACGGGTCAGTGGAGGACCGCAAACAGCTCCGGCTATGGGCTCTGGAGCATACTGACTTGGACTTTGCTACCCTGAAAGAATGGGCGATTAAGGCCCTGCAGCCCCAGGAGGCTCCTGACTCCCCACTCCCGGCTTGGCAAGCTGAGGCCTCCCCGGCACAAGTAAACCCCTCTGCCCTGGTCCTGCCTGCAGCGACTCCCTTGGCCGCAATTGGGAGCAGAGAACCTGATTTATCTACTCAAGTGCAACAACTAACTAAAAACGTCGTCCGAATCCTAGAAGCCATGCAGCTGAAGACAAAGACCATCCCATCAAGAGAGATTCAACTGGTGGATTGCCCTTGGTGGACGTCCCTTGGATGAGGAAGCGGACCTCCGCGAACAGAGGACAAGGCAGCAACTGGTATGATCCACCTGTTTGTTATAAATGCAAGAAGACCGGCCACTACGCACGAAGCTGTCCTTTAAACGGGCAGCCCCTGGGGCCAAGGGCCAATCCCCAGGAATAAACTGTCAAGACCCAGCAGACTGGAGAGCGTGGTATGTCGGGGGACGGCCCATCGTCTCCATTACATTGGATGGGATCCCCACCTCTGCACTTCTTGACACCGGCTCCCAGGTAACAACTATCCCATATATACTCTATAAGAAGTTCTGGCTTGATGATGACTTGATGCCCCCAGATGACAGCTTGACCATCTATGCTGTCAATGGATTACCTGTGACTCAAATTGGGATCAAGGAGGTGACCATAAAGGTGGGCCGAGTAGAATTAGTCAGACAAGGCCTAATAGTAGTACAAAATGACCCTAGTGATCGGAACCCAAAGATCATTTTGGGGACGAATGTCATTGAGAATTGCATGGGTGAAGTGTTGTTTTTACTTCAACAGCTGTCTGAGACTGCAGGAGCAGGGTGACAGAGGGCCCTGCAGCGTGAGATCTGAGCCCTCCTGCAGCGGCAACAGGTAAATCTCTCTGGAGTTGAGAGAGGTGGTGTACGGGTAATGGATGCAGCACCCCTTATAGTACCCCCACGAAGTGAAATGTTGATATGGTTCAGGGCAGCTATAGGCTCCCGGGGATGGGGTTACCAAGCAGTAGTAGAACCCCTACACTCAGAACATTGGCCCACGGTGTTCACGGCCAGAGGGGTAGTTGATGTCCAAAAGGGGAGGGTGCCCTTGCATGTACTAAATTGTGGGGAGGAGGAGGTCATATTGCCCCACTACCAAACTGTTTACAGTAAATGCAGATGAAATTCATGCAACAGGGTCTTCAGATGAGCAGAGTCAACATAGTGTTGATTCTCAAGGTCCGGTAGAGAAGTGGTGTCAGGAGCTACATGTGGGCACTGACTCTACACCAGCACATCACAACAAAGGGGTCTACAGAGTGGTCAGGGAATATGAGCAGGTCTTTAGCAAGCACCCACTGGATTATGGGCGGATAAAGGGGGTACAACACCATATACCCACTGGCATGCACCCACCTATTAAAGAAAGTTAAAGGCCCATACCACCTGCCCATTATCAGTGTGCCAAAGACATGCTCAGAAGCATGAAAGAAGCAGGAGTGATCCGAGATAGTTGCAGCCCCTGGGCCGCACCGCTGGTACTGGTATAGAAGAAGGCTGGGACCATGAGGATGTGTGTAGATTACCGCCAGATTAACAAGATTACTCATAAGGACGCTTACCCTCTTCCTCGTATCGAAGAGTCCTTAGCCACCCTAAAGTCTGCAACTTACTTCTCCAACCTTGACCTTACCAGCGGATACTGGCAGGTTGCCGTCGCCGAGGAAGACCGGGAGAATGCCGCCTTTGCCACCCCAATGGGTCTATGTGAGTTTAATAGTATGCCATTCGGGTTGTGCAATGCACCCGGGATGTTCCAGAGCTTAATGGAGTGCTGTTTGGGCCATTGCAACTTCGAGACTGTCTTGCTGTATTTGGACGACGTCATTGTTTACTCCAAGACCTATGAAGCCCACCTGAAACATCTGGCTGAAGTGTTCGACGCTCTGTCCAAGTATGGAATGAAGCTTAAACCATCTAAGTGCCATCTGTTGAAACCAAAGGTCCAGTACTTGGGGCATGTGGTGAGTACCGAAGGTGTGGCGCCGGATCCCGAAAAGATCACAGCCATTCAGAACTGGCCACGGCCTACTACAGTCAGAGAAGTGCGGCAGTTCCTAGGCTTAATGGGTTACTACCGGAGGTTTGTTAAGGGGTATACCCAAATAGCAGCAACCTTGCAGGACCTCTTGGTTGGCAAGACTACTCAGAGCACGTCCCTGGGCCCCCCGTTCAAGTGGGGCATGGAGCAAGAAGAATCTTTCAAGAAAATGAAGTCTGTCTTAACCGGGGAGGAGATTCTGGCTTATCCCGACTATGGCCTTCCCTTCGTGTTGTATGCCGATGCCAGCAATGTGGGTCTGGGGGGCCATTTTTTCTCAGGTGCAGAAGGGCAAGAAGATGGTGATCGCCTATGCCAGCCAGAAGTTACGACCGACAGAAAGAAATCCAGAAAATTATAGCTCCTTTAAATTGGAATTTCTGGCACTTGTTTGGGCAGTAACAGAACAGTTCAAACATTACCTTGCTGCAGCCAAGTTCACGGTGTACACTGATAACAACCCCCTGACACACCTGGACACGGCAAAGTTGGGAGCTCTGGAGCAGTGATGGGTCGCACGGTTGGCTAACTATGACTTCGTTATCAAGTACAGGGCTGGCCATAAGAATGCTAATGCAGATGCCCTATCCCGGATGCCTCATTTGTCTGATGATGGTGGAAACGAAGATGACCTGGAAGAAGTTGAATTACCTGCATTACACCAACCTCCACTGGAGAAACAATTCAGCTCCAGTGCCCGACAACAGGAGATGACCTGTAACCCGCAGCCTCACCATGGTTGGCAGGAGGCCCAAGATCGAGACCCCGCAATCAAGTTAGTCAAGGTGTTGCTGGCTCGACCTGATGACCGCCTTGGACCAGGCGCTCCGGAGGAAGCCAAGAAGTTGTGGCAGGATCGGAGTCGACTCTATCTGAACCAGGGTAAACTGTGAAGGAGTCTGATCAAACCCAAAACTCATGAGAGAATCTGCCAGATCGTGGTCCCCAAGTCTTACGTCCCAGTGGTGCTGGAAGCGTACCATGACAGAGCTGGACATCTTGGTTGGAAGAAATTGGAGATGCTGTTGAGAAGCCGCTTCTATTGGATAGGGATGAGAGACTCCATTGAGGTGTGGTGCAGAAACTGTGGCCCCTGTGCCTTGCGAAGACAAGATGGTACCAGTCAGCGTGCACCCCTCCAACCGATTGTCACCAAACAAACTCTGGAGATTGTGGCATTGGATCACGTTAAATTGACCCCCAGCAGAAGTGGGTACACGTATGCGCTCACAATGGTCGATCACTACTCCCGTTTTCTGGTAGTGGTACCCGTGAAGGATTTGACTGCCAGTACCACGGCAAAGGCGTTCCAGGCTCATTTCTGCAGGCCACATGGGTATCCAGACCGAGTTTTGACCGTTCAGGGCCCTGCTTTTGAAACTGAGATTTTTCAAGAGTTCTGCAGCTTACAGTCATATGAAAAAGTTTGGGCACCCCTATTAATGTTAACCTTTTTTCTTTATAGCAATTTGGGTTTTTGCAACAGCTATTTCAGTTTCATATATCTAATAACTGATGGACTCAGTAATATTTCTGGATTGAAATGAGGTTTATTGTACTTACAGAAAATGTGCAATCCGCATTTAAACAAAATTTGACCGGTGCAAAAGTATGGGCACCCTTATCAATCTCTTGATTTGAACACTCGTAACTACTTTTTACTGACTTACTAAAGCACTAAATTGGTTTTGTAACCTCATTGAGCTTTGAACTTCATAGGCAGGTGTATCCAATCATGAGAAAAGGTATTTAAGGTGGCCACTTGCAAGTTGTTCTCCTATTTGAATCTCCTATGAAGAGTGGCATCATGGGCTCCTCAAAACAACTCTCAAATGATCTGAAAACAAAGATTATTCAACATAGTTGTTCAGGGGAAGGATACAAAAAGTTGTCTCAGAGATTTAAACTGTCAGTTTCCACTGTAAGTGTAACGTCCGGGTGGTGGAACCTCTGGGCCGTACACCGGTTTCCCTTGAGGAGGCAGCCAGGCAGGTCACCCCGCCAGAGGGTCTGGGTGCACGGTAGCCGAAGCACTGGTGGTAGTCAGACAGTCTGTAGGGGAGCAGGAAAGGTGGATGGAGTTCTGGACGGTGGTCCGGGTGACGAGGCTCAGAGTCCGAAGCCAGGTGGTAAGGTCAGGCGGGATCCGAGACTTGCTGAGCGATGGAATGGGTCACCAAGCGGAGCCAGGGACTGGAGACTGGCGGAGCTGCAGAGGTGGTGGCACATCCGCCGAAGTCACCGTCAGGATACGGGAATGAGCGTGGTTCGGAGCGGCTGGCGTGGCAGGACAGGCTCTACGAGACAGGACAGGGTTAATGCAGGCAAGGTACAAGACAAAGCAATAGGGGACCTGAACACTAGCTTACTAAACACGTAGAACAGGCCCCGCCCACCAGGAAAGTGATTCTTAATATACCCTGTACCTGTCTATGTAATTTCCTGTTTCTCGGTGCTGGCCCTTTAAGAGAGGGTAAATGACCGCGCGTGCGCCCTAATGCGCATGCGCGAGGCCCGGGTGCCAGAAGCCAGAGGAGGGAGCGGTGAGGAGGAAGCAGGAGAGCTGGGCTGAGGCAGAGATGCCGACGGGCGCCGGGAGCGGGGACCGGGCTGCCTGGGGACCGCAGGCAATGGGACAGGAAGGCTATGGAGCGGGGGACCGGGAAGCCTGGCACGGGAGCGGGTAAGCAAGGCAGAGGGACCGGGAAGCATGGCAGGAGAGCCGGGGAGCCTAGCAGGGGAGCCGGGGAGCGTGACAGTACCCCCTCCCCCACGCCCCCCTCCCCGCAAGCGGGACAGGAAGGCACGAATCAGAGGAGTGCCCACATTCTCCCGGGGCTCCCAGGACCTATCCTCGGGACCATACCCTGCCCAGTCCACCAGGAAATACTGCCGACGGTCTTCATGGCCACGATATCCCTTACCGCATAGATGTCATCGTCAGCGATGGGAGGAGGAGCAGTACCGGCATCAGCGGAGAAGGGACCAAGGACAACAGGCTTGAGCAAGGAGACATGGAAAGAGTTGGGTATCCGCATCGTGGCCGGGAGCTGCAGCTTGTAGGAGACTGCATTGATCTTGCTGATGACTTTAAACGGCCTGATGTAACGAGGACCCAACTTGTAGGATGGCAACTTCAATCTGACATACTTGGATGCAAGCCAGACCAGATCACCAGGGGAGAAACACGGGGGATCCAGGCGCCTTTTGTCCGCATGTCTCTTCATCCGCAAAGAGGCACGCTCAAGGGAGGTCTTGACAGAGCTCCATATGGCTGAGAAGTCCTGGACCAGAGAATCTGCTGCGGGGACATCGGAAGCCGAGGATACTGGCAATGGAACAGAAGGCTGAAGTCCATAAACGACTCGGAATGGAGAGCTGGAGGTGGACTCGCTGATGTGATGGTTGTGGGAGAACTCAGCCCAAGGAAGAAGCGTGGACCAGTCATTGTGATGGGCATTAACGTAGTGGCGCAGGAAGGAGGTCAGGATTTGATTGACCCGCTCCACTTGGCCATTCGACTGAGGATGGTAGGCCGAAGAAAAGTCCAGAGATACTTCCAGATGTTTGCAGAGGGCCCTCCAGAAGCGCGAGGTAAACTGAGTTCCTCTGTCGGACACAATGTGTGCGGGAAAGCCATGGAATATATGTTGGATGAAGGAGTCAGCTAGCTCCTGGGCAGAGGGCATCCCGGCCATGGGAATGAAGTGAGCCATTTTGGAGAAACGGTCCACCACAACCCATATGACTGTGTGTCCAGAGGATAAAGGTAAGTCCGTAATGAAGTCCATTGCGATATGTTGCCACGGAACAGAAGGAATGGGCAGAGGCAGGAGACGTCCATATGGTAGGTGCTTGGGTGTCTTGTTCCGGGCACAGGACGGACAGGCCGAGACGAAGGTTGAGACGTCTTTACGGAGGGACGGCCACCAGTAGTGACGGACAATCGTGCTCCAAGTCTTCTTCTGACCAGCATGACCGGCGATCTTCGAGGCATGGCCCCAGTGCAGGACTCTCTGTCTGTCAGTATCTGGGACATAGGTTTTCCCAGGGGGTATCTGAGTTACCGTGACAGGATTCACCGGCATGATGTTGCTGGGGTTGATGATGGGCTGGAATGTCTCCTCCTCCGACTCCACGGCCACTAAGGACCTGGACAAAGCGTCTGCCCGCACGTTTTTGTCCGCAGGCCGAAAATGGAGTTGGAAATCAAATCGGGCAAAAAACAAGGACCAGCGGGCTTGTCGTGGGTTCAGTCTTTGGGCTGACCGCAGGTACTCCAGATTCTTGTGGTCTGTGTATATGATTACAGGATATACTGCGCCCTCCAAAAGGTAGCGCCATTCCTCCAAGGCAAGCTTCACGGCCAGTAGCTCCCGATCCCCGATGGTGTAATTGCGTTCGGGTGCTGAGAAGCTCTTGGAGAAGAATCCACAAGTGACCAGCTTGCCGGAGGGGGAGTTCTGCATCAACACTGCTCCGGCTCCTGAGGAGGAGGCATCCACCTCCAAGGTGAACTGTCTGTTCAATTCAGGGCGATGGAGAACCGGGGAGGAAGCAAACGCCTGTTTCAAGGAGCAGAACGCGGCATCGGCCGCCGGGGGCCAGTCCTTAGGATTAGCTCCTTTCTTAGTCAAGGCAGAGAGAGGCGCAGTCAAGGCGGAGAAATGCGGGATGAATTGCCGATAATAGTTCGCAAAGCCGAGAAAGCGTTGGATAGCCGTCAGTCCGGAAGGAGGAGGCCAGTTGATGATGGCAGACACTTTCTCTGGATCCATCTGCAGGCCAGTGTCCGAGATTACATAACCCAGGAAGGGAAGAGATGACTTTTCAAAGATGCATTTCTCGTACTTGGCGTACAGACGGTTCTCTCTAAGCCTCTGGAGAACTAGCTGCACGTTCTCTCTGTGGGTCTGTAGGTCCGGAGAGAAGACCAGGATGTCATCCAGATATACCACGACACAGACATAGAGGAGATGTCTGAACACGTCGTTCACCAGTTCTTGGAAGACTGCCGGAGCATTACACAGACCAAAGGGCATGACACAATACTCATAGTGCCCATCCCGAGTGTTGAAGGCGGTTTTCCATTCGTCTCCAGAGCGAATGCGAACCAGGTTATAGGCCCCACGAAGGTCCAACTTGGTGAAGACCCGGGCTCCTCGGAGCCGATCGAATAGTTCGGGGATAAGCGGCAGAGGGTATTTGTTCTTTACGGTGATCTGGTTTAAACCCCGGTAGTCGATGCAAGGGCGCAGATCACCCTCCTTTTTCTTGACAAAGAAAAACCCTGCTCCGGCAGGGGATGAGGACCTCCGAATGAACCCTTTTGCCAGGCTCTCGGTAATATAGGCAGATATTGCTCGTGTCTCCGCAAGGGACAAGGGGTATATTCTTCCTCTAGGAGGCGTGGTTCCTGGCAGTAAATCGATGGCGCAGTCGTAGGGACGATGAGGCGGTAGTACCTCTGACTCCTTTTTATCAAAAACGTCCGAGAAGGACCAGTAGGCAGAAGGCAGTCCTGGTAAAGACTCTGGAAGCGGAGGGCGTCGAACGGGCTGGATGGTTTTCAGACATCTCCCGTGGCACGAGGAGCCCCATCGGGTGATTTCACCTGTACTCCAGCTGACCGACGGTTCGTGTGTCCGTAACCATGGGAGTCCCAGCAGAATCTGATGAGACATACGCGGGAGGACGTAGAAGGTGATCTTCTCGGTGTGCAGAGCACCGATCCGTACTTCCACAGGCTTGGTGATCAGTGAGACGGTGTCAGAGAGGGGTCTCCCATCTACAGAGGCGATCACCAGCGGTTTCTCTAGTGGGAGGACAGGCACCTGGTACTTATCCACCGTGGCCTGCTGGATGAAGTTGCCTGCTGCTCCGGAATCAAGATACGCCTCTGCCGTGAACCGGGTCTCTTCTGTGGTGACTTGAATAGTCCAGGTAACGGAGTCTGAGAGTGTCCCAGCACCTAGGGTGGCCTCTCCTACCAGGCCTAGGCTTTGGAGTTTTCCGGCTTCTCGGGACAAGAGCGTAGCAGGTGTGTGCCAGCTCCGCAGTAGAAGCAGAGACCTTTTGCTAGTCGTTCTGCTATGCGTTGCTCAGACTGCCTCAGGCGGTCAATCTGCATGGGCTCGTAGGTAGAAGCGCCAGGTGACGCCGACTGGGGAGCGATGGGCTTCAGTGGTGGGGAGGCGTGCCGCATCGGACGCCTCTCGCGGGACACCTCTTTGGATCGTTCCTGGAAACGAAGATCCACTCGAGTCGCTAGAGCAATCAGGGCATCCAAGGAGGACGGCACGTCCCGACCCGCCAGCTCATCTTTAATCCGACCCGAGAGTCCCTCCCAGAAGGCGGCGGTTAGGGCCTCATTGTTCCAGCCGAGTTCCAAGGCCAAGGTGCGAAACCGAATGGCGTATTGGCCCACCGTCAGAGTCCCCTGACGTAGCCGGAGGAGGGATGAGGCAGACGCGGAGGCGCGTCCGGGCTCGTCAAAGATGGTACGAAATGCCTGCAGGAACTCCTGGATGTTGGTAGTTACCGGATCCTCCTTCTCCCACAAGGGGTTCATCCAAGCCAGTGCCTCTCCTTCCAGATGGGACATCATGAAGGCGACCTTGGCTTGGTCAGATGCGAAAAGGTGCGGCAGCTGCGTGAAATGGAGGGAGCACTGATTAATGAATCCCCTGCAGGTCTTGGGATCACCGGCGTACCGGGGTGGTGAGGCCAAACGGAGTTTGGAAGCATCCGAGGAGACTGCCACGGGAGCTGCGGTCGTGGGTTGTGCAGTGGGAACCCAAGATGCCACAGGCGTGACCGCTGCTTGTAGCGCATTCAGACGGGCATCCACAGAAGTCATGAAGTTCAGCATGCGGGTCTGGGTCTCGCGCTGTCGTGTGAGTTCCTGCTGCAGGGCCGCTAGTGCTTCGGCGGGATCCATGGCCTGTTCTAACTGTAACGTCCGGGTGGTGGAACCTCTGGGCCGTACACCGGTTTCCCTTGAGGAGGCAGCCAGGCAAGGTCACCCCACCAGAGGGTCTGGGTGCACGGTAGCCGAAGCACTGGTGGTAGTCACACAGTCCGTAGGGGAGCAGGAAAGGTGGATGGAGTTCTGGACGGTGGTCCGGGTGACGAGGCTCAGAGTCCGAAGCCAGGTGGTAAGGTCAGGCGGGATCCGAGACTTGCTGAGCGATGGAACGGGTCACCAAGCGGAGCCAGGGACTGGAGACTGGCGGAGCTGCAGAGGTGGTGGCACATCCGCCGAAGTCACCGTCAGGATACGGGAATGAGTGTGGTTCGGAGCGGCTGGCGTGGCAGGACAGGCTCTACGAGACAGGACAGGGTTAATGCAGGCAAGGTACAAGACAAAGCAATAGGGGACCTGAACACTAGCTTACTAAACACGTAGAACAGGCCCCGCCCACCAGGAAAGTGATTCTTAATATACCCTGTACCTGTCTATGTAATTTCCTGTTTCTCAGTGCTGGCCCTTTAAGAGAGGGTAAATGACCGCGCGCGCGCCCTAATGCGCATGCGCGAGGCCCGGGTGCCAGAAGCCAGAGGAGGGAGCGGTGAGGAGGAAGCAGGAGAGCCGGGCTGAGGCAGAGATGCCGACGGGCGCCGGGAGCGGGGACCGGGCTGCCTGGGGACCGCAGGCAATGGGACAGGAAGGCTCTATGGAGCGGGGGACCGGGAAGCCTGGCACGGGAGCGGGTAAGCAAGGCAGAGGGACCGGGAAGCATGGCAGGAGAGCCGGTGAGCCTAGCAGGGGAGCCGGGGAGCGTGACAGTAAGGAACATAGTAAGGAAATGGAAGAACACGGGTACAGTTCTTGTTAAGCCCAGAAGTGGCAGGCCAGGAAAAATATCAGAATGGCAGAGAAGAAGAATGGTGAGAACAGTCAAGGACAATCCACAGACCACCTCCAAAGACCTGCAACATCATCTTGCTGCAGATGGTGTCAATGTGCATCAGTCAACAATACAGCGCACTTTGCACAAGGAAAAGCTGTAATGGAGAGTGAAGCAAAAGAAGCAGTTTCTGCAAGCACGCCACAAACAGAGTCTCTTGAGGTATGCAAAAGCACATTTGGACAAGCCAGTTACATTTTGGAAGAAGGTCCTGTGGACTGATGAAACAAAGATTGAGTTGTTTAGTCATATAAAAAGGCATTATGCATGGAGGCAAAAAAAATACGGCATTCCAAGAAAAGCACTTGCTACCCACAGTAAAATTTGGTGGAAGTTCCATTATGCTTTGGGGCTGTGTGGCCAATGCCGATACAGGGAATCTTGTTAAAGTTGAGGGTCACATGGATTCAACTCAGTATCAGCAGATGCTTGACAATAATGTGCAAGAATCAGTGACGAAGTTGAAGTTACGCAGGGGATGGATATTTCAGCAAGACAATGATCCAAAACACCGCTCCAAATCTACTCAGGCATTCATGCAGAGGAACAATTACAATGTTCTGGAATGGCCATCCCAGTCCCCAGATCTGAATATCATTGAACATCTGTGGGATGATTTGAAGCGTGCTGTCCTTGCTCAGCGACCATCAAACTTAACTGAACTGGAATTTTTTTTGTAAACAGGAATGGTCAAATATACCTTCATCCAGGATCCAGGAACTCATTAAAAGCTACAGGAAGCGACTAGAGGCTGTTATTTTTGCAAAAGGAGGATCTACAAAATATTAATGTCACTTTTATGTTGAGGTGCCCATACTTTTGCACCAGTCAAATTTTGTTTAAATGCGGATTGCACATTTTCTGTTAGTACAATAAACCTCATTTCAATCCAGAAATATTACTGAGTCCATTTCAATCCATTTCATTTCCAATTCAGTTAATAGATATATGAAACTGAAATAGCTGTTGCATAAACCCAAATTGTTATAAAGAAAAAAGGTTAACATTAATAGGGGTGCCCAAACTTTTTCATATGACTGTATATGGGTGCAAGAAGATCCGCACCACTCCCTATCATGCGCAGACCAATGGGATGTGTGAAAAGATGAACCATCTGGTGAACAATTTGTTGAATACCCTCCCTCTTGAAAAACGGAATCGATGGCCCGAAAAGCTGCCAGATTTGGTTGATATGTACAATAACATCCCGGTAGGGTCAACCAAGTACACCCCAGCTTATCTGATGAGGGCTCATCCGGGGAGGCTCCCGATGGACTTAGAAATGGAAGTAGAGTTACCTGAAACTCACGAATCTAGAGAAGATTGGGAGTCACGTCGCCAAGCTCAGTACAAACAGATCCAGAAATGCGTCGAAGAAAGCTTGGATCAGGCCCGGGAGCGGCAAGAAAGAAATTTAAATAAGCAGGCTAAGGCATCCGCCTTCACTCCTGGTGAGATCGTGTTAAGGAGAAAAAGGAAGCAACACAAGTTGGACGACCAGTGGGAGCGGGAGACGTACGTGATACAGCCTTCCAGTTTCGACAACCAGAAGACTTGTTTGATTAGCAAAGATGATGGGCGAACTGTAGCTGTGTAGAGACCACCTGAAGAAGTACCCAGAACCTTTGAAAAGAGCAGAAGAACCTCAGCCCCAGCCTCCCGTGAGAGAAGAAAGAAGGAGGGTGATTCACACTATTCTAGGTGATTTTCCAGAGAATTGGCCAATGCAGAATGGAGCAGTAATAGTCCCTGTGTTAACATTCCCACAACCCGTGGAGGAATCAGAGCAGGAAAGGCTTACTGACACTGCACCCACTCCAACACCTAGAGTACCCCAGTCCCCTTGCCACGCACACGAAATGTTTTGCCAGATACACCCAACATGGGGGGCGAGGGACCCATAGAGAGTGTAGATGCTTCCCTAGAAAGAAGCGAGAGTCCAGAACTGAGGCGGTCAACCCGTGCAAACTTTGGTCAACCTCCACAGAGGTACAGGGAAGAGTGTTAAATGTTACAGTACTAACAGTTGCGATGCCATATGTCACGCTCCCCGGGTCCTCGGCTCCCCTCCCCGGGTCCTCTGCTCCGCTCCCCGGGTCCTCAGCCCCGCTCCCCGGCTCACCTGCCACGCTCCCCGCTCTCCAGCCTCCGGTGCCCGTCCTTCCCAGGTTCCCTGGCCTCCGATCCCGGCGTCTGACGGCTTCCCAGGCCCTGGCCGGCTCCCCTGCGTCCTCCCCTCAGCTTCCTTCCCTGGCTTCTGGCACCCGGGCGGCGCGCATGCGCATTAGGGCGCGCGCGCGGTCACTGACCCTTTCTTAAAGGGCCAGCGTCCATTAACAGGAAATGAAGCTAAACAGGTACAGGGTATATAAGGGTTTATTGTCCAAGGGGGCGGGGCCTGATCTTCGTGTTTTCCAAGCTAGGAGTCAGGTCTCCTTGTGTCTCCTTGCCATACTCACGTATCTCTCTTCTAGAGCTGATCCTGCCTCGGCATCCGGTCCTGCTGAATCCCGAACCCCGCACGCTGTCCGTCTGCCATCTGACAGTCCGTACCATCTCGGATCCCTGCGGTGACCCGTCATCTCGCTCCAAAGGTTCCGGACCCCGCCTGACCTCATCTCGGCTTCCGAACCTGAGCTACGTCACCCGGACTACCATCTGTGACTCCGTGGTCCCAGGGACTTCTCCGTTACACTCACTTGCACGGACTGTTCTGCTGCCCATAGTGCTTCAGCTACCGGACTCCTTACCACCATCTTAGAGTTCGGACCAGTGGATCCACCTCCTGGGTCTGCCCGACCGCCTGGCCCTGACACCATAGAATGTTAGGTATCGGTGTTTCGTTTATTATTTTTCACAGTTTGTTATTCTTCATATAGAGAATGTTAGTGAATCAACCAGTTTTTAATAAAAAGAGTGAAAGTTACCAGATTTTCTAGAAAAATTGTCAAAATGAGTACACCGGTACATGGACTTCGTTCACTTTATATATCTTAAGTAAAAATGGACCACGGTCACAGGACTGGCATGACCAACACAAACTTGTGTCTTGTATAATAGTTGAACCTCCTGTGCCAGCCAGAGTCGTCAAAGTTACAACACTCGGGACCCTAACCCGGTCACGGACTCACCTTAGGTTTCCAGGGGGAACAGGTTGTTTGGGTGGCGGGTTATTGGGATTCGGGACATTGGGACTTAACTGTCGCAGGAAGGAGCTGCAATGGAGTAGGTTGAGCCTACGTTACCACAAAAACCGGTAGCGTTCCACCATTGGGCGACGAACTCTGCGTAAAGTAGTATTTTAGTAACGTTAAGCGCATTACCTCCCCTATGTGGGATGGACCTGTTAAATAAAAGTATGTTAATTTATATTTTTCCTTTTCCAGTTCCAGCAAAAATAAACCTCTGTCATCCTGTAGCTCGCGGACTAGCTACGTTTAACCAAGGGGGAATGTGATGCCCTGGCCTATCAGGTCGTCACAGGGTATTGTGCAATCTGCCCTTCTGCACAGTATCCACCCTCCTTGGTTACGGATCCTGGTCCTTTGGTGTTGCTAACAGCTTGGCCAATTAAAATCCTAGGAACACTTTAACCTACCAGACACACCATTGGGGGGCCTGAAGGGAATAGGGCCGCCCACATGGGGGGTTGGTGAGGAGAAAGTGAGGATAGTGACAGTTGAGTGTGGAGAGCTGAGAGTTGACAGTGGAGGAGAGAGGAGGTGAAGTGGCTCTCGTGAGGAGAGGCCATGGAGGAGAGCTCCTGTGTACTAGGTGGCAGATGTTGGTCTTGGCCTGGTAGGAGCTGGAACCCGGTCACAGGGGACAGTGTCAAGGGGCACGGACTGCCGAGGAGGGCAGCCGGCGGCCTTGAGATATCACCGGGCACGGGCCAGGGCACGACGGGGTACGTGGACCCCAGGCCGGAAAGTAGCTTCACGCGTTCCGGTAATTTACCCGACGGGGGTGAAGACTTCAAGTGTCATCCCCAACCCGCTACAAAATCAGGGCACTAGCACGCCGATGGGATAGGACTTTCCCACTACAGTCCAAAGAAATTCTACGCGTGAACCCTGAGACCAAGCTCACTCTGTTAGCCAGACAGGTGAGTGGGACCCAGAGAGTTTCATACCAACGGGTCCATTCAAGACTTAGGTGCCAGGGACAGGGCCACGGACCAACAGCAACACCAAGGGCACGGATCCAGGCTTGTTCCCGGCAGTAGTAAATAGCTGAATCCGAGAGGAGCAATAAAATAATAAGAAAAACAAAGCCTAAAACATAACGTTTACTAGATATGCATAAAATGAGCGAAAGCTCACAAGGTGAGTAAAAACAGTAATAAGCACACAACAAATAGTGGTGCTATACACAGGGCATATAGCAAAGCCCAAGTCAAAACACCCTTGGTAAAGAGTTATACTAGGTGACAACCTTCAGAGCAGCTAAGGAGCATCCTATGATTTACCCAAAGGATAATTAGACAAAAATAAAAACACATACCTCCTTATTGCCCAAAAATGAGGGTCACAGCGGAGAACAATTGTGTCCCAAAACAGCTTCTTATCATGAATCAAGAAATCGTAGATATCATTAAATCCCTTATAGGGAACGATCTTACCAGATCCTGAAGAGGTGGCAGGGCGACTATACCAGATAATTCAGGTCTCCTAGGGGAGCTGTCAATCAGCTCTTCAAATCCCACAGGAATGCCACGAAGGAAAAAACTCCATATATATGTCAGAAACACTCACTCCCGCGGCACTTTTGAATCGGTTCACTATGACACACGCTGTGTGCGTGTCTTGGGCATGATATTACTGCACTATCGGATATAACTGAGCAGTACCCAAGGCTTTTCACCCATACTCCCCTGATGATTGATCCCCAAGAAACGTGTTGGGAGTGAGTGTTTCTGACATATATATATGGAGTTTTTTCCTTCGTGGCATTCCTGTGGGGTTTGAAGAGCTGATTGACAGCTCCCCTATAAGACCTGAATTATCTGGTATAGTCGCCCTGCCACCTCTTCAGGATCTGGTAAGATCGTTCCCTATAGGGGATTTAATGATATCTACGATTTCTTGATTCATGATAAGAAGCAGTTTTGGGACACAATTGTTCTCCACTGTGACCCTCATTTTTGGGCAATAAGGAGGTATGTGTCTTTATTTTTGTATTATCCTTTGGGTAAATCATAGGAGGCTCCTTAGCTGCTCTGAAGGTTGTCACCTAGTATAACTCTTTACCAAGGGTGTTTTGACTTGGGCTTTGCTATATGCGCTGTGTATAGCACCACTATTTGTTGTGTGCTTATTACTGTTTTTACTCACCTTGTGAGCTTTCGCTCATTTTATGCATATCTAGTAAACGTTATGTTTTAGGCTTTGTTTTTCCTATTATTTTATTGCTCCTCTCGGATTCAGCTATTTACTACTGTTGCTACTGTGGATCCCCAGGGCATTTTGCTATTTTTGTATCTTGTTTCCGGCAGGCTGCAGTGGTGCTCAAAATTCTGATTTACAAGTTGTCGGTGTAGTTATTCCAGGACTGAGTACCTTGAAGACCCCTGTTCCTATCCCCCACGGCACCCAAATACCAGCCGGTCCATCATCAACGGGCCCGGGGATACAAACCCCCTGCCCATGGAGGAGTTAGACAACAGGCTGCCACACCATTGTCACCGAGCTCCCCAACGGTACCAGTGGTCCCTCACATTACCACGCACCGTGGGTGTCATCACAACCTTTCCAAAAAACCCCTGTACATACCATCCCCCCTTCTTTTAAACATGTCTGGAGACCCGGATCCGGATCCAAGCGGCAGCCGCAGCCCGGCTGCTCGCACGGGGGCGTTACACACAAAGCCGAGGGTCGGGTGATCACTGTGCTGCTATTACTGCTCTTGCCGCCTACAAGCCCACCCACCTCACAGTAGCTGCTTCAGTGGAAAGAGGTGGGTGGGATTATTGGCGTGGGGAGCAGTGCACTGGCTTCTTTGTGGAGCCTGAAAAAAAAGCACAAGCAAAAAAAAAAATGGCGTTACTTTTTTAAATGTAGAGTCAAAGCTTTTCTGTAACATTAAAAAGCATTAAAAACCCGGATTCACATCTGCAACAAACATGGATCAAATATTAGGGAAAATGCATAAAAAATGCAGCAAACGCGCAATAATCAGAGAAGATTATTATTGCGCTGCGTGATACAGAAAAAACGCAGCATTTACGCTTCAGCGTTACATTTCTTTATGGGTTTTAATAGAGAAAAATAATTGAGCCATTTTTTTCTCCATTTATCGATCTACATAAATGATCTAATCGCTGCTTTGTTTGGGTCATTTTGATTACAGGGACACCAAATATGTGCATGTTATTTGCTGATTTTTTATATTTATTATTTTTTACAAAAAAGCGTAATCAAAATTTTAATATTCTATTTTTTTATTATTTTAAGAAATTTTACTAGAAGAAAAAAAATCTTTATTCTTCCTCTAGAATACAAGACCTAGAGATTCTGCTCTTTACAATGGATCTCTATGTCCTGTGTAATCTGCTGTGGAGTCAGAGGCTGCAATGTGGCTCCACAGCTAGGGCTGGAGTAATGTGTTTAAAGCAGCTGTGTTGATTCAAAGTGTTGGAGAAAAATAAAATTATACTTTTGTCATTTTATTCTCATTTTTTATAGTAATTTATAGAAACAAAAAGAATCTGACTTCTTCCTTCACCTACATAGAGATGAAGTATACATCGATCTATTTCTCCATGTGACTGAATAAACTGTTTCTTGCTTGTCAGCCTGCAATACAGGTCAGGATTACCAAATCCTCCTGCTATTGCCTCCGTATGGACAGTGGCTCAATGGTACAGCTGCTGCTTGCGGCCCAAGGGTACATGAGTTCCTTGTAGGAAACCAGATCAGAAGAGAAAGTTATATTTATTTATGATTATTAAACAGATTTTCTTATACATTAATATTTTACTTCACTCATAGCCTAATCTCATGTAATGTATCATTTGATATTATGAAATCCCCACCACACGTTATTTGTATGTTTTAACAATACCGGTTTAATCATTGTCTTCGTTTTCCACCCCCAATAGCACCAATCACCCCTTTTGGCCGCAGTTTTCTACTTTCCCTCACAGCACAAGCTGTGGTTCTGCCATCTCACATTATGCTTCACTGATCATTGCTGGGTTCGAGTCCTCTTTGGTGTTTCCAGACAAATAATATTGTATTTTTTTAGTTTCCCATTTTTTTTATTTCTGTCGTTTTCTTCTTTTTTCTCCTTTTAGTTTTTTCAGGCTTTCTTTACGCTTCTTTGGTTCTTTGTTTATTAAAATGATATTAAATAATGTAATTTTAATTATGCACAACTGTTCTTGTGATAATTGACTCACTTAATTGAGAGGAGGAGTCGGGAGAAAAGCAGTGAACAGCTGCAGCGAGGCAACAAATCGTACGTCCCCCAGACCCGGAGCATTGGGAGGTATGCGCATGGACCTCTGCCCCTGCGATCACTGCTGCAGCATGTTCTGCAGGGGACAACTACTATAGATTATAGGGGAGATCATTGCTGTGAATGAGGAATGGCTTCTGATACTGATCAGTAGATACTGAGTATTGATAGAAACCTCTGCTTCAGCTCTGAGCATTGTCAGAGTGCATACATATTGGCCAGGATTCACATTGGTTCCACTTTCTGGGCGGCACCGCACCGTTTTTGCATCAGTCCTGGTTAATTACTGGGGTTAATTTCTGACGTTTACACTTCTGTGAGCCTGCGACTGGGCTGTGTTCTCTTAAACTCCTGAACCTCTGACAATCGTTTCCCTACTTTGTCAGTATTTTCCAGCTCTTGCTTTGCCTGTTTCTGTATTACTGTTGTCTGGCCACTGTTTTGTTTCCTGACCATTTGTATACCTTCTGATGTTGCACCTCTTGGTTCTGACCCACCTATATGGACATTGCTGCCAGCCTGCACCATCAGAGAGCAGCTAATGCCATGATACAAGCCCAGGAGCTCCTATGTAAGTCCAAATCACTACAAAGGGTGAAGGTGAGTGCAACCCCTGGGTCTGGTAAATGGAGGGGTTTGTACCAAGCCTATCCATGGTAGCCCTTTTTAAAGCTGCTAGGCATTGGGAAAACTCGAAGTTTGAGGGCCTCAATGCAAACTCTACAACAGGGACCCAACTGTCACAGATCTTTAATATTCAGAATCTTTTTGTATGGGCCAAATGGACTTTTTGACTCCACCATAGGCATTTGAGTTCAGGCGTGATTGCAACACCTGCACCTATCATAGTTACAGCCCTGCTACAAGGTGACCACAGACAGGGCATCATTAGGCTGCTTTCACACATCAGGCTTTTTCCATCAGGCACAATCTGGCAAAAACATGAAAAAACGGATCTGGCGTGTGTTGCCGCCGGATCCGTGTTTTTTTTTTTCCCCCATAGACTTTCATTAGCGCCGGATTGTGCCGGATGGCCTTGCGTTTCACCCGTTTTTTGCCGGCTCCGGCAAAATTTACTTGTCCAGCGGTTGGATGAAACGTTCAGGCTGCTTTCACAAATCCGTTTTTTTGTAGTGCAGCTCAATCCGGCTCAAAAACCTATGCAACGGATGCGGCGAATAAACTGAATCCGTTGCATACGTTTTTCCATGCGTCCCATTTTTTTGATGGATGCGGCTTGATATTGAGCATGCGCAGTGCAAAAAAACGCATCCGCGATGCATTTTTTTTTTTTTAGCCGCACAAAAAAACGTGCCAGGCAACATTCCATCCGGCCACCGCATGGGGTAAATATGCCGCATCCGGCAAAAACCGGACGCAATGCAAGGCCATGCAGCACAATACGGCGCTAATGCAAGTCTATCCAGAAAAAAAGCAACCAGCGGCAAAAAAAAAACGGTTGCAGTTTTTCTGCAAAGCGCTGGATTGTGCCGCTCAGCAAAAAACCGGATGCGTGAAAGCAGCCTTAAGTGAACGTTTTTGTGTCCGGCAAAAAAACCCAGATCGCACTGGATCCGGCGCCATACGGCTGTTTTATAATGGAAGCCGGATCCGTTTTTTTTAACTGAGCATGCTCAGTATCACACCGGATCTGTCAAAAAACTGAAGGAACTGATGGAAAAAACTGATGCAACTGATCCGTTTTTTCGATGGATCCGTCACATCAGTTTTTTCGCCGAATCGTGCCTAATGCCAAAAAATTAATGTGTGAAAGCAGCCTAAGGCTTTTACACATCAGTTTTTGGCATCAGGCACAATTCGGCGTGTGCCTGATGCAACGGATCCGGCGCAGAATATGCAAAAACTGATGTGCCTGATCCCTTTTTTTTTTTTTTTTTTTTTGACGGTTCCAATATACCTGATCCGTCAAAAAACTGATCCGGCGCATCCGTTTTTGCATCCTTCTCGTCTATTTTTTTTTTTTTTGTGCTGGATCCGTAGTTTTCAATACATTGGCGCATGCTCGGTTTACAAAAATGGATCTGGCGGCCGCATCCGTTTTTTACCGCATTACGCCGGATCCGGCGTCCATAGGCTTCCATTGTAAAACACGCCGGATCCGGCGCAATACGTTTTTTGCCGGACAAAAAAAGTTACAAGATACGTTCCCTCCGGCCGCCGCTTTAGGCAATTATGACGGATCCGGCAAAAGCCGGATGCAACGCAAGGCCATCAAGCACAATCCAGCGCTAATACAAATCAATGGGGATAAAATGGATCTGGCGCCGGATCCGTTTTACCCGTTTTTTTCCGGATTGTGCCTGAAGGAAAAAAAAATGTGAAATTAGCCTAAGGCTATGTGCCCACGGGACTCTGTATCTGCGGATTTTTCTGCATCAAAATCCGCAGCTTTCCCCCGGAATCTACCTATGAAAAGGTGCGGATTTTGTGATTTTTTTTTTTTTTTTTTTTTCGTTTTTTTTTAATTCAATTGAATAGGCAAAATCCGCAAGAAAATCCGCAACAATAATTGACATGCTGCAGATTTTTCCGCATGAAAATCCGCACGATTTCCGCTGCGGAAAAATCCACAGCGTGGGCACAGCATTTCCCAAATGCCATAGAAATGGCTGGGGAGTAGCTGTGCTGCAGATTTCTGGAAAATCCGCGGCTTTTCTGCGAGAAATCCGCGGCAAAATCCGCACATTTTCCGCAGCGTGGGCACATAGCCTAACGGTCATGGCTTGTTCAGCACTTGTTTTGGAGTCTGAATTTGCATAGCTTCCTTATGGCCAGTCTATGAGCATGAAGGGAAGCTGTGACGAACAGAAATGTTGTGAATTAGCAAGCATAGATCATGAGGAAAATTGGACACGTAGCGCACAAATGATGAAATGACATTAGACGCACATAACATCAGGCTTGGTAAGGCCTTGTGCGCACGGTGCATTTTTGTGCATTTTTTTTGGGGTGGAGTTTTGGTCTCAAAACTGCATGAATTTCCTTCCCCAGTAAAGTGACATATTTCATTTTTGCTGTCCGCCCATTGCAGCTTTCTTTTGGCTGCGTCTTTGTGGTGACCACAGAGATGCAGCATGTCAATTCTTTCTGCATTCTTGCCAGCGTTTTTGAGCTCTTCCTGTCACTATATTTGACTTAAAAAACACACTTGGCAAAAACGCTGTAATAGGAGCCAAAAGCAGACCTTACCTCTTGATCTGTGACAGTGTCCCAGAGGGGTGGGGGAACACTTAGGATATGCATTTCTGTAAGGTTGAATAATGCTGAATAGCACATACTGTGACAATTGGAAACCTTTCTAGAAATGTGAGCCTTAAGGCCGCTTTACACGCTACGACATCGCTCGAGCGATCTTGTTGGGGGTCACGGAATTTGTGATGCACATCCGGCCGCTTTAGTGATGTCGTTGTGTGTGACACCTATGAGCTATTTTGAATTGTCGCAAAAACGTTCAAAATCGCTAATCGGTGACATGCCCCCCTATTCACAATTATCGTTGCTGCTGCGTGTACGATGTAGTTCGTCGTTCCTGCTGCAGCACACATCGCTGTGTGTGACACTGCAGGAACGAGGAACCTCACCTTACCTGTGGCCGCTGGCAATGAGGAAGGAAGGAGGTGGGCGGGATGTTACGTCCCGCTAATCTCCGCCCCTCCGCTTTTATTGGGCGCCCGCTTAGTGACGTCGCTGTGACGCTGAACGAACCGCCCCCTTAGAAAGGAGGCGGTTCGCCGGTCACTGCGGCGTCGCTAGGCAGGTAAGTAGTGTGACGGGTCTGAGCGATGTTGTGCTCACAGCGATTTGCCGGTGTCGCACAACCGATGGGGGCGGGTACACACGCTAGCGATATCTGTAACGATATTGCAGCGTGTAAAGCGGCCTTTAGATAGTTTTGTTAATGTAAGAAAATATATATATATATATATATATATTTCACATTATCTCCTACTTTTAGGCTATGTTCACACTAGAAAAATGATTTTTCTTAAGAAATTTCTTAAGAGTGAAGGATTAGTGCACCTGCGTTAAAAAACGCATCAAAAACGCACCTGCGTTTTTGCCGCGTTTTCGGTGCGTTTTTGGTGCGTTTTTACCGCTGGTTGCTCCCTGCGTTATTGTGCCAATTATCTATGGCAAAAAACGCAGTTAGCTGCAGAAAAGAAGTGACATGCTCATTCTTTTTCTTAAGAAAATCTACTGAAAGAATTTTCTTACGAAAAAAACGCAGTGTGTGCACAGCTAATTTTTTTTGCCATAGGTTTTGCTGGGGAATGTCTGCAGAAAGGTTACAAGAATTTCTCAAGAAATTTCTGCAGCAAAAACGGACCCAAAACGCAGGTAAAAAACGCAGTGTGTGAACATAGCCTAACAATGCGTAAACATACTCCATTTGACTCTATTATATCACAAGTGTAATGATTCAGTTCAGTTTTTGGCTGCTCAATTTTCACAGGTGAAGTATATTACCTGGAAACTGCATTGAAAAAAAATGCTGTAACTTACTCTACTATAACAGCAAAAACAAGATCAATGCATAGATACAGACTCTATGGTCTAGGCTTGCTTTTGGTACTATATGTACAGTATGTCCTAGACTTGGTTATGTCACTGTTTATATGCACTTCTCGACATTGGACGTGTGCCACAAATTGATGTACTGATACATCCTGGCGAGCTGTGCACGCCAGATTGCCACCAAGAGCTTGGCTTCAGTGATTGCCTAGCTCTGGCTGTAACAGCCAGGGCCTGTGCCCGTCGTGCCCATGCTGCACCTGGCTCTTTAGCCCCATAAATGGTGCATTCAAAAGCGATTGCAACATTTAGGAGGCTGGGAGAGGGAGGGGGCTGCCTCTTGATCAGAACTCCCACGACGTGATCACGGGATCCTAAAGTCCACTTTACACAGAGAGATAAATCTGTGGCAGATCTGTGGCTGCAGTGAAATCATGGACATATTGTTCCATTTGTGCACAGCCACAAACCTGGCACTGATTGTCCACAATTTCACTGCAACCACAGATCTGCCGCAGATTTATCTGTGTGTAAAGTGGCCTTTAAGAGGTGTTCTGTAAGTGTCAAACTGACTGGTGTAATGCATTGCCATCCTTGTATTACACCTGCGATTAGACTATTAAAAGTTAATGTCTTATAGGGTGACCAAGAAGAAAATGTAGAAATGCAAAATCAATTTATATATATTTTTTTTTTTTTTTTTTTTTTATTAAATTGTTTCTATTATGTGAAGGAGGCAAAACTTAAAAAAATTATAATGTGGTATCATTGTAATTGCACGGTGAACTGCATAAAAAATATATAAAATAAATTCTTGCCCTCCTGTTGATTTTTGTTCTGTCTCTGAAGGATTGCATTAAGGCCCCTTTCACACATCACTTTTTTGCCATCAGTCACAATCTGTTGAATTTTGAAAAAAATGGTTCTGGCGACTGATGCCGCTAGATCCGTTTTTGTTGTTATTTTTTTTTTTTTATTTTTTTTTTTCTCATCGACTTGTATTAGTGACAGATGGCCTCATGCCTTCGAAAAATGTTTGTCCATCAGCCTGAGACGACGGCCACAGTAACGGTTTTGGCACCTTTCTCACCAGTTTTTTGCCATCGGTCACAATCTGTTTTCTCCACGGATCGACGGATCCATCGCAGAATGTGGTTAAAACTGATGCAACTGATCAATTTTTCAATGGATCCGACTAGCTGGGGGTTAAATAATAATTGGAGCACGCTCCGTTAAAAAAACGGAATCCGTCGCCGAATTCCGTCATTTGACGGATGACAACGGATCGTGCGCCCATAGGCTTCCATGCTATGAAATGACGGACGCCGACGGATCCGTCGATGTCCGTTTTTCGACGAACACAAAAAATGTAAGGCTACTTTCACATCAGCGTTTTTGTAATTGCGGCACGAATGGATTTTTTTGCCGCACAGCCAGATCCTTTACAAATGCTTTGTCATATCAATGCATCTGCAATGGAATTGTGGCAGTATGCGGTCACATGCGATTGCATGTGGCATACACTGGATACATTGCTCTGCGGTATTTTACCTATTTTCAAAAACTCTACTAATAGCGCTTTTGTCCTTGGGCACCATACTGCATGTCAATTGATCCGTTAGATTGCGGTGGCACCGGATCCTGCTGTACCGGAAGTCTGTCTGTCTGTCTCTTTCTGCATTGACACAGCAAGAAAAGAAGTGTGACAGGTGAGTGGGATAATGTGGGGATGGGGTGTTAGGGCCACAATTTGGGAATGATGGTCCATTTGGAGGTCTTTAGTACCCCTCAGCTCATGACATGTGGTGACATATTGGGCGGCGATCTCCACCATTGATTCTTCTTCCCCTAGTAGGATACAGAGTTTCCTCTCCTCGTCCATGGATGGAAAGTCCGGGGTATGAGCAGTAAGTATCTGGAAGTGGGAGACCCTCACTGCTGAGTATTTGTTACAGTGCAGCAGGAAATTCGCCTCATCCTCCAGAGTCCCCTGCTGGCACAGTCTGTTCTCCCGCGGCTTGTATGTCTATCGGTACCACCCTGTTTCCCCCTCTAGGCTGTGGGCACTCAGTCTGTACAGGCTCAGTGTCTGCCTTTCTTTGGGGTGGCGTAACCTTTCCAGATATGGGGCCAGAGTGTAGTCCCTCCGCAGTGACCGGTAGATGGTGAGTTTCTGGGAGTTCTCTAATTCACTCTTCCAATCCTCTATGTATTGCATCTTTCTCGTTTGCTTTCTCTTTCGCCTTCTCTCCCCAGAGAAAGAGAGAGCGAAATAAAGATGGAGTCCCTAAGTGTGTCTGTGTATTTATTTTGTAATAAAATATTTTCTCTGTGTGGTGGTTTGTCTTCTTTTTTTTTTTTTTTTTTTTTTTTTTTTTATTTCATGAAATTAAAAAAAGGGCTTCCCTATATTGTTGGTTCCCAGCCGGAACAGGCAGCTGGGGGTTGGGGGCAGCCCGTACCTGCCTACTTTACCTGGCTAGCATACAAAAATAGGGTGAAGCCCACGCATGTTTTTCTCTTTTTTTTTGGGGGGGGGGGGGGGGGGGTTTGCAGTTTAAAAGAAAAAAAATAGACATTGGCTTTGCCCATCGAGCACCCGAGCATTTTATTGCTCACTCATCCCTACTCCTGACCACACAGCCAGCACAAGAAGTAATCAGATCAGCTGACTCCAGTGTCGGCCGATTACTTGTTCTGTATCCACCACAGTGTGTGCGGGCTGGAGTTCAACTGAGTTCTGATCAGCGGACCAGCCGGCCGAACTCAGCTAAATTCCACAGCCCGCACATGCTGCGATGGATGCAGCGGGACACAGAACAAGTAATTGGCCGACACTGGAGTCAGCTGATCTGAACTCCTGACTACACAGCCCGCACACGATCACATGTGATCAGCAGCATGCAGTGACTGCTGTTAACCTACATCAATCGCAGCGTGTGCACGCTGTGAAATCAGGAGTTCAGCTGACTCCAGTGCCGGCCAATAAATTCTGTATCCCGTGGCATCCGTTGCAAGTAGAAGAATCCGGTAAAATAACAATTGCGGTTGCATATTCAATCCACAAGATCTGGTTACATGTGGTTTGCGGTTTTTTTGCCTACAGGGAAAAAAATGCTGATGTGAAAGTAGCCTTATTGTAGGTAACGTCTCCATTCAATGGACAAACATTTTTCAACGAATCCGTCGAACGACTGATGAAACGTGAAGCTATCCATCACAATACGTTGCTAATACAAGTCAATGAGAAAAAACGGATCCATCGGCATCACTCGCTGGATCCATTTTTTTTTTTCCTTTTTTCAAAATTTGATGGATTGTGACTGGCAAAAAACTAATGTGTGAAAGAGGCCTTTTGTGTACGTCGAAAAAAACGGACAGTGACAAATCTGTCGCCGTCCATCGTTTGGTGGAATGGAAGCTCATGGGTGCAGGATCCGTCTGTGACTGGGTACTTCTCCCATATCACACAATCAACAGAGCGAGAGATGAGGGAGCAATCCAAAGCATATTCTATGCAATCCAGCATGTCTATCAAATAATCCACCACACAGGGTAAAATATTCCAGTAATGGCATAAATGTCCCGGGGATCAATCACAATCTTTCAGTAGTCCTTTTCCAGGGAAATTGGGGTGTCTCAGTCTCTTTGGGGTGTCAACTTTCCCCTCAGAGGTTCAATCTTGCTTCTTCTCTTGTCGTTCCCAGCCTCACTGACCAATTCTTCAGGTAAGGCTACGAACACCCATACGGCTTTTCTGCTGTTTGTCAGATCCGGCGCGCTCCCGTACAGTCTATACACTACAGTTGCTGCGCGACAAGCTCTGGTCACGTGCTGTCATGTGACTGGAGCATGTGACCAGGAAGTTGCAGTGCAGCCACTGTACTGTATAGACTGTGCGGGAGTGCGTCGGATCCGACAAACGGCAGAAAAGCCGGGTGGGTGTTCGTAGCCTAAGCGAGAGTTTAGGTGATTCCCAAGCCCTCTCCCCCAGACTTAGGAACAAAAGCCCGGCAGAGGAGGGATTAGATCTGCAAACAAGACAATATACACACAAGGAATACAGAATGGATAGTGAACCACGCCTAAAATATGAACCTACACAACATGATACACAGTACACCATATCCCACCATCAAACCGTCGTAATCCGTCAAATGACTGAATCTGGCGATGGATTCGGGTTTTTTTAACTGAGCATGCTCCAATTTAGTATTTAGCCCCCAGCTAGTCAGATCCATCGAAAAATGGATCAGACGCATCAGTTTAGCCACAGTCTGCGACAGATCCGTTGATTCGTGGAGAAAATGGATTGTGACTGATGGCAAAAAACTGATGTGTGAAAGGGGCCTTAGGCTCAGCTCACATTTATTCTGTGCTCTTTGCTAAGCATTTACAAGAGGTAAGGCTACTTTCACACATCAGGTTCTTTCCATCAGGCACAATCTGGAAAAAAACAGATAAAACGGATCCGGTACCGCATCCGTTTTATCCCCATAGATTTGCATTGTTACCGGATTTTGCCTGATGGCTTTGCGTTGCATCCGTTTTTTTCCAGATGCGGCAAAATTAAAGTGGCGGCCGGAGGCAACGTATCTTGTAACGTTTTTTTGTCCAACAAAAAACGCATTGCGCCGGATCCGGCGTGATACAGCGTGTTTTACAATAGACGCTGGATCCGGCGCAATGCGGCAAAAAACTGATACGGTTGCTGGATCCATTCTTGGAAACTGAGTATGCTCCAATGTTTTGAAAATACAGATCCAGCAAAAAAAAAAAACGGATGCAAAACGGATCCGTTTTTTACGCATCCGGCATAACGGATCCATTAAAAAACTGATCCGGTGGATACGGGTTTTAAATTTTTTTACCGGATCCGTTGGATCAGGAAGAAAAAGGATTGTGCCTGAATGCAGAAAACTGATGTGTGAAAGAAGCCTTAGGCTATCATCACCGCACATACACCGGCACTCCCGCACATACACCGCCACATATACCGGCATTACCTCAGTCACGTCACCGCTGACAGCGTGACTCCCTTCAGTTGCTGCGTGGAGCTCCCGGGAGCAGCGGTGTTCTATGGCCGCTCCTGTCAACTTCATGTAGCAGAGCTGAAATCGTCGCGGGACCTCGTGGATTACATCGGACCTGGAGGGGTATTTGGGGATTTTAATAAAATGGTGAAAGAGGGTTTTTTTTTTTTTTGTCCTTTATTCCAAATAAAGTATTTTTTCGGGTGTATGTGTTTATTTCCTTTCACTTACAGGTTAATCATTGGGGGTGTCTCATAGACGCCTGCCATGATTAACCCCTTATTACCCCAGTTGCCACCGCACCAGGGCAATTCGGGATGAGCCGGGTAGAGTCCCGGGACTCTCACATCTAATGCATGCGGCTATTCCGGGCGGCTGCTGGCTGATATTGTTAGGCTGGGGGGCTCCCCATAACGTGGTGCTCCCCATCCTGAGAATACCAGCCTCCAGCCGTATGGCTTTATCTTGGCTGGTATCAAAATTGGGGGGTACTGCACGTCGGTTTTTTTTTTTTAATTATTTATTTATTTTACTGCAAGATATAGACCCGCCCACCGGTGGCTGTGATTGGTTGCAGTGAGACAGCTGTCAATCAGCGTGGGGGCATGTCTGACTGCAACCAATCATAGACGCCGGTGGGCGGGGGAAGCAGGGAATACGAGATTGAATAATGGGCGGCCGGCATTTTCAAATCAGGAGAAGCCGCCAGCAGTGTGAACGCCGTGCAGCGTCGAGCCGGTGAGTGAATGAGTCAGTGAGTGTGTGAGAGAGGCTGGGGCCACAAGAGTCACTAGTGTGATGCTCGCATGACACTCGGCTCATGCTGGCAGCACAGCAGAGCAGAATGTCATGCTAGTGTGCCTGCATCTGAGGTCTGACCCTGAGAGCGGTCCTCAGCTGCGGGGGGCGGGCAGGCTCTCAGGAGGGACAGGCTGGCACGGAGGTGGGGAGGGAGGGATTTCTCTCCCCCATCCTCCGTAGCCGGCTATTGCGATTCTTGCTCTGCACGCACGGTACACCGGTGTACCGCGAGTGCTGTGCGATTTTTCTCTCGCCCCATTCACTTGAATGGGTGCGAGAGAAAAGAGTCTCGCATTACAATCGCATCATGCTGCGATTGTTTTCTCGGTCCGATTAGGACTGAGAAAATAATCGCTCATGTGTGCAGACACACAGGCTAGAATTGGTCCGAGGGGAATGCGATGTTTTATCGCACTCCACTCGCACCGATTTTCTCAGAGAAACACTTCTGGGCATGCTCAGAAGTAAAAACCGAATCCGGTACATGCTTCCGGCATTTGATGCATACCACCAGATTCGGCGTGTATAGACTTTCATTATGCACCATGCCGCACAGCGCCGCATCCGGCGCTGTGCGGTTTTTTTTTATGAGAAAAAAAAACGTTGCATGAAACGTTTCATGCGGCCACTGCATTCATTAAGCCGCATCCGGAATTATCTGGATCCAACGCAAGCTCATCAGGCACAATCCGGTGACAATGCAAATCAATGGAGATAAAACGGATGCGGTACCGGATTAGTTTTAACCGTTGTGATGTGATGTGTGAAAGTAGCCTTACACTGAAATATGTGATTCAGATGTAACCCCCTTCAGAACATTCACAATGAGGCAGCTGAAAACCCTGTGGACGGTCTCTAGCTTATAATCCAGCAGTGTCTTGCTTTTAAGGCTATGTGCCCACGTTGTGTCGAGGTAGTTGCAGTTCTAAACGCATCCTCTGGTAGAAATGGTATTTGCCAAAGTTGCTTTTGACCACAAAAACGCTATAAATATGCTTGCGTTTTTGCCGTGTTTTGGATGCGATTTAAATGCTTTCTCATTGCTTAAAGTGAGATGCGTTTTGATGACAAATACACTTATATAAAGTTTTAACATTCAAACACTGAGAAAATGGGTAAAAAATAACAATTATCAAGAGTAAAATCATAAACAAAATAGCTGATTTTATTAAAATGATGTTTATGTATAAAATGGCTAAGTTAATGTTTTCCATAATTTTAAAGGGAACCTGTCAGCAGAAATTTCGCAATAAACCTAAAAGATTCCCTTCTGCAGCTCCTGGGCTGCATTCTAGAAAGGTTCCTGTTGCTATTGTGCCCCCTTTGAGTCCTAAATAAATACTTTATAAAGTCTTACCTTTTTGTATGCAAATGTTTTTTTATGGTCACAGGGGTGGGCTGTCTTGCATCTGTTATTCGCCTCCTGCTGCTTTACGCCGTCTCCCATTGCTCATTTCCATACATGAGGACGCCGCCCAGTGCTCCCGAGGTCTCGCGCATGCCCAGTGGCACAATCGCGGGACGGCACTGTGTAAAGCATGACCCCTGGTGAGGTGATTGCGCAGGCGCGAGATTATGGGTGGCGCTGTGATTGTCCTCAGCAGCGTCATCTAAGTACCCGCCCATAATCTCGCGCCTGCGGTAATAGGTGACGTGGGTTCATATGGCCAGCGATTGCGCATAACGGTGGAGGCAGAGGGAAAAGCACGGGCACGAGATTATGGGAGGGTACTTGGATGACGCTGCTGATGACAATCACAGCGCTGCCCATAATCTCGCGCCTGCGCAATCACCTCACCAGCAGTCACGCTTTACACAGTGTTGTCCCGCGATAGTGCCACTGGGCATACGCGAGACCTCAGGAGCACTGGGCGGCGTCCTCATGTATGGAAATGAGCAATGGGGGACGGCGTAAAGCCGCAGGAGGCGAATAACGGACGCAAGAAAGTATTTATTTAGGTCTCAAAGGGGGCATAATAGCAACAGGAACCTTTCTAGAATGCAGCCCAGGAGCTGCAGAGGGGGAATCTTTTAGGTTTATTGCGAAATTTCTGCTGACAGGTTCCCTTTAATTGTCGGACTGTGTGTGTGTGTTAAGGGACATATCATGCCTTTAATGTCAAAAACGCATGCAATTAAATTGTCAAAAATATATGTTTTCTGCATTCAAAAAGCATGTAAAACGCTAGGATTTTGATGTAGAATGCGTTTTGCATCTTCTCATTGACTGTTAGTAAAACGCAGCTCAAATGGCAAAAACAATTGACATGCTGCTTCTTTAAATACTGAGCTTTTGCCCAAAATTATGTAAATTAAACGCAGCGTTTAAAACAGCAAAGTGCGCACAAGAAATCCCTATTTCCCATAGACTTTGCTTGTAAATCCAAACGCATGCATTTTGGCATTAAAATGCTGCAGTTGAAAACGCTGCTGAAATGCATGAAAAAAAAGCAACGTGGGCACATAGCCTAAAACACTCATGAAAGAGTGGTCGGCCACAGTATTGTGCACTTCTGTAAAGATGGACACTGCTGCACAGAGGCCAGATTGAATCCAGAGTAACTGTACTGCCTCACTATAGTGAATGGATCTCTGGGGGATGTCATCTGAATCTCGTCATTCGAAGATTTAGGGCTGCTTCTCACTTGCGAGTTTCTCGCAGTAGAGCAATGCGAGAAAATCTCGCATTGGAATCGGACACATGTTAGTGAATGATTCAGCTCTCATATGCGATTTTTTTTTTTTTTTTTTTTTTTTTTTTTTTTTTTCTCAGTCCAAATCGGACCGAGAAAAAAATCGCAGCATGCTGCTTTTTTGCGAGTTTCTCGCACCATTTGTCCCAATGATTTCCTATGGAAGGGGATTAAAAGTAGCATCACACACGCGCACCACCGTTCACATTTGCGAGTGTGGCAGGAACTTCGCTCATTAAATATTCAACAGATGAATGTGACATCACATTTCCATAGGTTAATTAAATGACACATGTGTAATAGCTTTTATCTAATTAAGATGTTGCATGAAACTAGCATCGCAAACACGACACACACGCGAGCAAAAAGCATCGCACTTGCGTTGCACTCGCACCTAACGTGAACTAAAATCAGCCGAGTATTTTTCAGCCCAGTCGGACCGATTTTACTCGCATAGATGTGTTTCCAGCCTTAGAAGTAAATGCTCAGCATAGAGCGTCTGATATGTGATCCAAAATGTCATGTAAAATGTTCCCAAAAAAGCTTTAATTTATTCCACCCAAAAAAAAAACAAGCCACCACTCAGGTCCGTCATCTGTCAAGGGAAATATAGGGGTCTTCCACATTGAGTCTGGAAATGCACCATGGCTTTACCCAAAAATTAATCCAACAAAATCTGCACTCAAAAACAAATGCTGCCCTCCCTCCTGAGTCTCACAATGTGCCTAAACCACATTTTGTGTTCACGTTTTCACATTTCTGTAGTGAGGGGAGCCCACTTAATTTACCAGGTGTGTATCTCCAGAAGCACGAGCTGAACACAATCTATGGACACAACAATGGCAGATTTTCAATTTTCATTGAGCAGCGTCTTTTGCTGCAAACTTGTGGAAAACGCCTAGTGAGCCAAAATAGTCAGTACCTCTGTGGATAAATTCAGACAGGTGTCATTTCCAAAACAGTCAGGGGATTCTGCTATTCTGGTACTTAGGGGCTCGGTATATGGAGTTCCCGAACTATTGTAGGAAAATCTGTGTTCCTAGGATCGAATAGTGCTCCTTCCCTCTCTCGAAAGGCTTGCTGTGCATCCAAGTAGAAATCTATTGCCACACTCAGCATAAATTGAGTGACATATTTTGATGCCGTTGTTATTCATTTTCACACGTGAAAATGTAAAATTTGGGGCTAAGGCAAAATTTTAATGGAAAAAATGTAATTACTTTTTCTTCTCCACCCAATGGTTTAAAATTCTGTTACACACCTGCAGTGTCAATATGATCACTGCACCTCTAAATTAATTGAAAAGTGTGTTTTGTAAAATGAAGTCACTTATGAGGAATTCAGCTGTTCTGGCACCTCATCTGCATTACAATATGGCACTCCTTCTCTTCTCAGCTTTCCACTGTACCTGAAAAGTAGTTCTCAATTTAAATGAAGGGTATTGCAGCACTCAGGAAAACTTGCACAACAAATTATGTGGTCCATTTTTTCATTACCCTTGTGAAAATTAAAAATGTAGGGCAAAAGTAACAGGTTTTTTGGTTTTTCAGTTTCCCAGCTCCTTATTATAAAATTCTATGAAGCTCATGTGGTTCATGGTGCTCACCACACCTCTAAACAAATTCCTTGAGGGGTTGTTCGGACACCCTCACTATGTACTTAAGAAGAACGAGTTGAAAGACAGCTAAACTCTTTTCCATCGATGCATTGACTTTTATTGATAATATCTGTGTAAAACTACAAGAAACAAAAGAAAGTACTCAGTACAACATTCAGCATATCTGAGATACCTAGCATTCCATTTGATACAGGACATGTGGTGTAAATGCACTACATGGCAAAAACACAATAGCTATAATGACAGAAGATTAACATGCAGAACAGAGTAGCTACATTATACAATTTGATGAGCTCTAGAAAGGGGATCATAGCAACTCACTGACTTCACTATGTAGAGACAAACAAAACCGAAGATCTGAAATCCAGAGAGATCAGCGTGAAGGATGTCAGTGTCAATGAGGCTATAATGGCTGCTGTTGAAGGAGCATGGCCAATGCAAAGGCTGATGGGAAACTACATAAACCTTGGTGGGATAATTTACATTGCAGAATAACCAATGAAACAAGAGATAAACAAGTTGCAGTAAGAGAACATTGTCAACAGATAACTTATCCAACAGTGCTATCATTGGACAGTAAGTTATGGATGTCAAAACTAAACTCCATTTTATCTCAAGGCAAAGTAAACTAATTATAATCGTTGGCATGACACTCCCCGTCTGCCATCCAGGGGATGCCACATGAACTTCATCTAGAGCAATAGAATAAATTCAGAAACAGGTCTAAGAAACAGCCTTTTCCTTTGCTTGGTAATCCTGATTTCCACCTTCCTGAGCTGTCCATCTTGACTTGGGAAGACTTCGGTTACCAATCCTAGAGGCCACTCGTTCCTTTTAGACTGAGTGTTCTTTACTAGGATGACATTTCCAGGATTCATCTTGGGCCTACTATCTTGCCATTTGCCTCTTATCTGTAAGGGGGAGAAATATTGTTTTCTCCACTTGGTCTAGAAAAGGTCTGCTAGCATTTGAACTCTTTCATTGAGATATTTACAAGTCTTTTGTAGTAAATTCTCAGGAAGTCAACATGCTCACATTCAACGTCTGGGTTAGGAGCGTTAGGGTACCTTCACACTTAGCGATGCAGCAGCGATCCGACCAGCGATCTGACCTGGTCAGGATCGCTGCTGCATCGCTACATGGTCGCTGGTGAGCTGTCAAACAGGCAGAACTCACCAGCGACCACTGAACAGCCCCCAGCCAGCAGCGACGTGCAAGCGACGCTGCGCTTGCACGGAGCCGCCGACTGGAAGCTGCGGAGACTGGTAACTAAGGTAAACATCGGGTATGGTTACCCGATGTTTACATTAGTTACCAGCGCACACCGCTTAGCTGTGTGTGCAGGGAGCAGGGAGCCGCGCACACTGAGCGCTGGCTCCTTGCTCTCCTAGCTACAGTACACATCGGGTTAATTAACCCGATGTGTAATGCAGCTACATGTGCAGAGAGCAAGGAGCCGCGCACACTGCTTAGCGCTGGCTCCTTGCTCTCCTAACTGCTGTACACATCAGGTTAATTAACCTGATGTGTACAGCAGCTACATGTGCAGAGAGCCGGAGCCGGCAGCACAGGCAGCGTGAGAGCTGCGGAGGCTGGTAACTAAGGTAAATATCGGGTAACCACCTTGGTTACCCGATGTTTATCTTGGATACAGCTTACCTCAGCTGTCAGACGCCGGCTCCTGCTCCCTGCTCGCTTCATTTGTCGCTCTCTCGCTGTCACACACAGCGATCTGTGTGTCACAGTGGGAGAGCGCCTTTGAAGAAAACGAACCAGGGCTGTGTGTAACGAGCAGCGATCTCGCAGCAGGGGCCAGATCGCTGCTCAGTGTCACACACAGTGAGATCGCTAATGAGGTCACTGCTGCGTCACAAAAAGCGTGACTCAGCAGCGATCTCGGCAGCGAGCTCGCTGTGTGTGAAGCACCCCTAAGGTCATCAGGATCACTGGATATGAGAACCAGTGGTCTAGCATTAAAAATGGCTACTACCTCGGCCATGAAGGTTGTGAGACTCGCATGAGTGAGCTTCAAAGAACCAAGTTATAGAAAGATGGAATCGAGGATTCTGCGAGCGATGCCGATCATGCGCTCCCATACGCCTTCCATATGACATGAGTGGGGTGGATTAAAGGTCCACGTGCAACCTAGTTTGGAAAGACCTCTTTCCACTTGATAACCAAATTTGAGAGAATCTTTAATTCACCACATGCTCCTACAAAGTTAGAATCTCTGTCGGAGCGAATATGCTTTACATGTCCTCTGAGAGAAATTAATCGTCTGAAGGCATTTATGAAGCTGGGTGTGTCCATTGCCTCAATGACTTCTATGTGTACAGTTCTAATACTCAAACATGTGAACAAGACAGCCCAGCGCTTGCTGTTTGCATGTCCTCCCCTAGTTTGACATGCAACAACTGACCAGAGACCAAACACGTCGAGGCCTATGTTGGTAAAAGGGGGTTCGGTACTGAAACGAACTGCTGGTAGGTCTGCCATTTTGTGGAATTGACATGAACCATGGAGTTTCCGGCAGGCAATACATTTGAAAATGATTCTACTCATGAGTCGCTTAACTCCGATTACTCAGAATCCCGCTTCCCGTAGGGCTCCTTCAGTTATCAAGTGTCCTTGATGTCTAACCTGTGCGTGATAATACTCGATCAGCAGTGAAGCAACATGACCGTGAAGAACAATGATTGGAGTATACTCATTATTTTTAAGCTTTGAATTTGAAATTCGTCCCCAAATTCTCCGCCGTCCCTGAGTATCAAAAAACTGGACCAGTTTGTAAAGGGGACTATGTTTAGGGATGCCTCTGTGATTTCGGAGGGACTCTAGAGTCTGGGTATAAGCTTTGTGCTGTACACAATGGATGATTGTGTGTTTTGCTTGCGTGAGCTCGTCCACTGAGTAAGGTTTATTTCAACGATGCCAGCCTTTGCAAGGAACTGGTCCCAATTGTGTGTTTTTAAAGGATCATCAACATGGATCAGGCAAGCCAAGGCTCTGTAGGCTGACCTCCAGGTCTAGCATCTGAAAAAGCGGCTGGAAATGAAGGCACGTGTTGATCGTTGTGTTAAGTGCGGAAACATGAGGCCGGATCTCTACATATCATTCAGGTTCGAAGAGTTCATATGTATGTGTCTCGTGAGCAGTGGGTACTGGTTGATACACTAGTGAAGGCTCAACTAGCCAGGTGGTGTCCTTGAGACATGATGCCGGTACCGCTCTGGTTGCATGGTCTGCAGAATTCTGGTCAGTTGGTACATATGTCCACTGAGAAGGCTGTGAAGAATTCCTAATTCTAAGTACTCTGTTATTCACGTACACCTAGAATCTCCTAGTCTTGTTATGAATGTAGCCTAACTTTGTTATCAGTGAAGAATTCTGCATCTTCAAGGTGTAGGTCGAGTTCTGATGTGATAAGTTCCACCATTTCTTTGGCAAGGACAGCAGCGCAGAATTCTAGTCTGGGTATGGTGGATTCGGGACATGGAGTTAACTTGGTTTTTCCCCTGACGAATAATATGTGGAAATTACCCGTGACATCTATCATTTTCAAGTAGATGACTGCGGCTATGGCTTTAACTGAATCGTTGCTAAATACAGCTTCCTAGAGAGCACTTTCTTTGAGGGAATACATGTGTATATGCAGGTCAGATAATGACTTTAGAGAGTCCCTTCAGGTTACCCACAGAGCTTCTTTCCCAGGGGAGAGTGGGATGTCCCAATCAACCGAGTCTACAATTAATTCTTGTAGCAAGGTCTTACCTTGAATGATCACTGGTGCAGTGAATTCGAGGGGGTCATATAGATTGTTCATTGTGGACATGACTCCTCGTCGTGGGAAGGGTTTTTGCTCTTGGTCGACCTGAAATGTGATGGTATCAGCTTTTAAGTCCCAATATTGCGTTGTACAGGAAGAGAGTCTATGGATAAATCTAGGTCTTTCAGATCGGTGGCGTAAGTCTTCGGTAGAAAAGGCTTCCATCACTGTTTGCATAAAATAGCTTCTAATAGCAAATCTGAGATTAGAACAAGCAAGTGCATTCTGAGTTCACTTAAGTGGGCTGATTGCAGCCTGTGGCGATGGAAGAAACTTTAGGCCGTCATCTATGTAGAAGTCTCTTTCAATGAACCGTCTAACATCTTCATCAAAGCCTTTTTCACTTCCTCGCACGGACCGCTTAAAACCATAGAATGCTATCACAGGGAATAGGCTATTGCCAAAAACATGCACCTTCATACGGTATTCTACAATGTTTTTAGTAGAAAAATGCCAATAAAGTAACCAGAGTAAATAGCCAAAATTATAAAAATGAATTTTTATTGAAAATTTCAAAGGAAATATTTTTAAAACATTTTGAAGACACAAAAGGGGGGGATTTAGCCAGTGAACAATCCTTCCATTAGCCACTCCACTTTATACACGTGTGTTTAACATAGACAATACAGATAATATACTCTAAAATATTCCACAAAAAACAGAATATGAAGATGAAAAAACACATCCTGAAAAAATATATAATGGTTGGTATTGTCAAAAAAAACTAATATTTACTTCATATATGTTATGATTTTTCCAACAAAGATGCTAAAAGCATCAAGACCCTATAGAGAAGTATTGCACAATCCACAGGAAAAGGAGAAAAAGACAGTGGTATAGCTTATTATAAATAAAGGCCCAAGACAAGGGACACAAAGATATTGCACTCTCCCATTGATATAAACATGAATAAAAGCAAGTACATGTTGTAAACAATACTACCAATAGTGGTTTAAATATAACACAGTAAAACAAAATTTCAAAAATGGAGCCAAAGATGGTGCTCACTTACCCACTAAGAGGGATATAATGCCCAAAAAGGGTTAAAAATATGTAAAGGGGTAGTGAGACGGCTGCTGCTAGGAATAGATGGTACTGTCTGATATAATAGTACAAGCCATAGAGTACAAAAGGATACAAGCCAGAGAAGTAAATGAAACAAGAAGTGGATTCACAAACAGTCAACAAGGGCAAGTGCCTGGCTGCCAAATACCGTGCTGAGAGCAAATAGAAGGAGACAATAAACCTGACGGCCATTTAGCCTAGGGCTTCTTCATTAGGGTAGAAGAGGGTGTGTGCAAAGGAGCTTTTATAGCACTCACCCAAGCGGTAACGTCGGCGCTCATGTCTGCGATCCCGGACTGGAAGTCCATGCTGCAGCGTCTGATGTCACTTCCGCCCACTCTCAAAGTAGAGGGGAGGGAAGTAAGTAGCCAGATGCGTTGGCATAGCAACTGTCACGTGGACCGCAGACCAGAGCGCACACCGCCGGCAGTACAAGGTGCAGCATGATTCACCGCCCCACTCCGATAATGGGAGAACTTTAAGAGAAGCAGGCAGCATAATGTCATCCAAATTACAGTATTAATTAAACAAAGGAAGAACCAGTACCTTCCTAGCAACAAGCTAGCATATTTTGGGGGGGGGGGCTTCATATTTTACAGAACCTACATAGTGGCTTAGTCTTACTAAAACACAGTCTGAGTGCCAAAAACCAATGCTAAAATAAGTGTTGTCAAACCCTGTTTTCTTTTGGGGTTGAAAGACCTTCACAACATTGTCGACTCCTCCAAGTGGTAATTTGTCCAATAAAGGTACCTTTTGGTTTTTAGACTTACAGAAACAGCTATTGTGAGAAACTATTAACACAAGTTTAAAAACCTGGCATAAGTGTTGTTCCACTGCCTGTAGAAAAGGTCACGTTACAGTATTCACCTTCAAATAATCAAACTCAAAAAATGGGAAAAAGAGGGGGTAAGGGCCGTGGACGAGGTGGTCACCCAAGCAGTGTGATCGAGCCAAAGAAAAAGCTTCCTGCTTTATCTACCTCTGCCTTCCTATCCCTATTTTCTTGTCCACGTGGGAAAGCACTCTTGCACCCTGAACAGTGCGAACAGGTAACGAGTTGGATAGCAGAAAATGTCTCCAGTTACTGGTCGAGTAGCAAATCCCAAGGGTCCACACAGACAGACTTGAGTAGCCCAGAGGCTGGCCCATTGAATCCTCAGCCTGGTCCTCCTTCCTCACCACGGTCCCTCTTCCTCACCACAAAAGTATTCTAAGGAAACAAATGACACCAAAGCAGGTTACTCTGAAGAACGGTTTACGGGACCCTTTGACCTTTCTTGCCTCTCACCGCACAACACCACCAACACAGGTGAGGCTGTGGTGTGCAGTGATGCACAGATCTTTGAGCACCCAAGGCCAGAAGAAAGCCATGTTGTTGGCTGTGATATGCTGAGCAATCAGGTGGAAGTGTTGGAGGATGATGAAACACAGTTGCTCTCAGGTCAGCCCGAAACCTCCATTCCCGAAGATATTGACCGTCAGGAATTTGAAGATGACCTAGTCGATGATGTGACTGATCCAATATGGATGGGTGGCATGGATTACGAGAGCAGCAGTGCAGAGGAGCATGTGCCCATAGTCCGCAATAAGGCTGTAAGACATAGGGTTTCGACCACTGCCAGAAGTCAATCAACTCTGCACATGACACCACCACCTGTGGCATCTCCGAGTCCAAGGGTCCGTAAACCACCTCAGCCATCACAGAGTCCAAGGGTCCGTGGTGCGATTGTGTGGGAGTTTATTTCCCAAGAGTCCTTGGACCAAACAGTTGCTATTTGTTAAATCTGTCAGACCAAGCTTAGCAGAGGCAAAAATACTTCCAGCTTGGGCACCTCCAGCATGAGAAACCATATGTTATGCAAGCACACCACTAGGTGGTTGACAGCTCTAGGTGAAAAACACGATTTCCAGACTCAAAACTCTGCCACTTCCCCTGGGCTGCCTGCTTCCCAAACTGGTGTGTAAGAAGGTGATGCTGATGCCTCCTTATCCCAACATGATGTTGGCAAAACTCAATCATCAACGACATCAGCTTCAGTGTCCCAGTGTTCCGTTCAGTTGTCCATACCACAGACCTTCGAAAAGAAGCAAAAATACCCCGTAACGCACCCAAGGGCAGAAACAATAACTGCACACATTGCATGATTGATAGCCCTTGAGATGTTGCTGTATCGGCTTGTGGGAACAGAGGCTTTCCACGACCTTCTGGTGGTGTTAGAACATCGGTACTCTGTGCCTAGCCGCCACTATTTCGCTCGTTGTGCCTTCCCCGTGCTCCACAATCACGTGTCTGAAAAGATCAAACGGGCTCTCCCCAACGCCATAACAGGGAAGGTCCATTTTACCACAAACACGTGGACAAGCGGAAGTGGACAGGAACGCTACATCTCACTGACAGCACACTGGGTGAATCTGGTGAAGGCTGGTACTGAGTCTGAGCCTGCAAGATCCCATATAATTCCCACACCCAGAATAGCGGGGCCCACTTCAATCACAGTTTCAGTAGCCTCCTACACAGCAACAACTCCCTCCTCCTACTCTTCATCTGGCTCCTGTGCATCCTCCTCAACATCCGCCGGTGTCCAACCGTCGATATCGTTCCCTAGCTGGGATTTCTGCAGCACTGCCTCGGCTAAGCGTCAACACACTCTACTGAAGCTCATTTGTATCGGTGACAAATCGCACACAGCACCTGAGCTTTTGAAAGGAATAACTGAGCAGACAGATGAGTGGCTTGAGCCTTTGGATCTCCGTCCAGGGATGGTAGTGTGCGATAATGGTCGTAATCTGATGGCGGCTTTAAAGCCTGGAAAGCTTGTACACGTTCCTTTGTATGGCCCAAGTTGTAAATTTAGTAGTTCAGCACTTTCTGAAGAAATACCCTGGAATATCAGACCTACTTATTAAGGTATGACGTATTAGCGCCCATTTCTGCAAGTCATCTCCCTTTTTTGCTGGCCTGGCAGTGCTGCAGCAGTGCTTACAATTGCCTCGTCACAGACTAATATGTGACCTCCCTACGAGATGGAATTCAACCTATCATATGTTGGCCAGGATCCATGAGCAGCAGAGAGCAGTATCCCAATTCCAGCTGAAACATGCCCGTCAGACGCAGCTGCCAGACAAAAGTACTGCCGAGTGGGTGTGGATTGCAGACATTTGTCAGGTCTTGGAGATTTTTTATTACTGTACCAACATTGTGAGCAGTGAGGATGCTGTTATCAGCATTACCATTCCACTGATTTGTTTATTGAAATTCTCTCTGGGTGGTCTGACTGACCAAAGTGTTCATGCACCAGAGTTGTCTGTGGATCCAGACTTCACAATGGTTGCTAGTAATCAACACAACCTCGGCCAACAAGCTCAGGCCACCTTTGCTCAGCTACATGAGGATGAGGAGGATGAAGAAGAACAGGGATGCTTTCAAGTTGGTAACCAAGGGATTGACAGCCCAAGCTTAAGGGCTGTCCAGCATGGATGACCTGAGGAGGAGCAGGAGGAGCAGAGAGACTGAGGAGGAAAGGAGGTTTAGGGAGACAAAGTATTCTTAGCAGTGACACCAGAAAGGTTTCCAGTTCGGCGTCTGGGACACATGGCACAGTTAATGTCACACTGCCTTTCTCATGACTGTCAGCTAGTCCACATTTTGGCAGACAACAAATACTGGTTATGTACCTTCCTTGACCCACGCTACAAAGACAAATTTGCTTCGCTACTTGTGAAGGCAAATAAGGATTGTACTACGGAAACATTCAAGAGGGCTAAAATGGAGCAGTTGATGAAACGATTACCCTCAGATCATGCTGGCGTCAGAGGCAGCGTGTCAGCTCACGCAACAGAATTACAAGAGAGGGCTACGCATAGTAGGAGAAACACAGGCGGGGGACTAATGTGCCAAAACTGGTCCATTTTCCACAAACCATCAACTGCGAATCAGATACCGGTTGGGAGAACGATGACAAGGAGGGAACAGTTAAGTAACATGGTGAGGGACTATGTATCAGCGTGCTTTCCGAGTCTACTGTTCCCTTTAACTATTGGGTTTCCAAGCTAAACACTTGGCCAGACCTCGCGTTATACGCTTTGGAAGTGCTAGCTTGCCCTGCTGCGAGTGTGTTGTCTGAACGTGTTTTCAGCTCAGCGGGGTGAATAATAACAGTCGCACACGACTATCCACGGAAAGTGCAGACAGTTTGACCATGATCAAAATGAACCATAGATGGATTGCCCCAGAGTATCTCAGGCCGCCTGTTAACAAGACCCAATAATAAGTGTAGCCCTAAAATTTGTATTTAAGTTCAAATAAGTTCCATTGTTTCTCATTCAAGACTATTTTGTCTTCTATCATCTAATGACGCCGCATGACTAATGTAACTTGCTATGCTGCTGCCATGTAATTGTTTGGCCCAATCACAGAGGGCAATATTTTTCAAGCCTTTGTACATTATGCACTGGCACAAGCACTGTCGAGGCGACACTATCTAGAACAATTGGTCAGGCAGACTCTATTTGTGTTCTTTATTGATGCTATGCTCCACGGTGTGTTACACATGGCCCCCTGCCAAATCAGAATTTTTTTTTTCGCTCCTTCCCATGTTATGCCCTGTTGCTTATGCTACCATTTTTTTTAATAAAAAGCTGTTGGTAGTACCTACTGATGCAGTGCTCCATAGTGTCTGAACCATTATCCCCGGGCAAACTGAATGTATTAAACTCTTTGGCATGTTATGCCCTGTTGCTTGTGCTACTGTGTCGCCGCCACGTCGGCAGCCTGCTGCTGCTGCCGCTCAGATCCGGATCCGCGGTGGCTCGAGGGGTCGGGGGTCGCGCAGCCACCTGGATTAAAGGGGATTTATTTACAGGGGAAGGTGTGGAAGGTTTGTGATGTCACCCGTGGTGTGTGGTAAGATGGCGTACCACCGCTGCGATTGGGAGTACCCGGTGGCGATGGAGCGGGCAGCCAGGTGTTTAACCCATCCACGGGTAGGGGGGATGCTCCGGGACTCTGTGATGGTGTCGGGGACGTGCCGTTAGGCCAGTATGGGTTAATTGAGTACTCACTCAGTCCAATGACGCTGAAAACCATGGTAAACCAAAGTTCTTGATGCCACTGCAGCAGGGAGGGAGCACGCCTGGATCCCGTGCCCATTGGTGTTGCTTGTTAGCCTGTGACCTTGACCTTGGCACCTCTTTTCTGTAGTTGGTCCCTTTTTAGCATAGAACTAAACGGGTCCCGCTCACCAGTATGGCTAACTGGTTGAGCTTGCTCTCAGGTTTCATGCTTGGGATTTTCTGGACTATGTAGTGGGAAAGTCCTATCCCTCTCGTTGCGCTAGTACCCCAATTTTGGAGCGGGTGGAGAACGGAGAAGGCTCCATCCTCATCGGGTAATTTACCAGGACGCCTGAAGCTACTTCCTGGCCTAGGGTCCACGTATCCCGTCGTGCCCTTGCCTGGTGATGGCACAAGGCCACTGGCTATCCTCCTCGACAGTCCATGCCCCTTGTAACGATCCCCTGCAACCGGGGTCCATCTCCTACCAGGCCCAGACCGTCTGCCACCAAGTAGTCTCAAGGAGCCCAGCTCCTGACCTCTCCTCTCGAGAGTCACTTCTCAACTCTCTTGTAACCTTTCCTCGAGAGTCACCACACAACTGTCTACTGGCACTCCTGACCTCCCCTTTCCAACCCCCCAAGTGGGCGACCCTATTCCATTCAGGCTGTCCACTGGTTTGTCTGGTGGGTGTGGTGCAGAGTGTTCCTAGTGTTTTGATTAGCTTGTTCTTAGCACCACCAAAGGTCAGGGACCCGTAACTACGGAGGAGGTGGATATCATGCAGAAGGGCAGATTGCACAAAACCCTGTGATGACCTGATAGGCCAGGGCGTCACACTACCAATTTTTTTAAAATAACTTTTGGGAGCTCTTGGGAGTACCTTGTGATGCTTAGCTACATGGTGTCTGAACCACTACACCCTAGAGTAGAGGTCTCAAACACGCGGACCGCATGTGGCCCCTCAAGCTGCTTCATGCGGCCCCCAGGCCCGTGCCCTCGGTGACTATCGCGGTGCAGGGGCCACCCACAGCCACTGTCTGCGCTTTATGTCAGTCCAGCTCTCTGTGCACAACTATTCCTCCAAAGCTGCATTGGAAACGTTGAGCACACAGATCCTGACTCTGCGTGCGCAGCGCCGGCAAAACTATCATCTGACATAAATCGCTGACAGGCTGCGGCCCCTGCACCTGCCAGGATAGTCACCAGGGGCACGGGCCTACAGACAGCAAGAAGCAGAGATGAGGCACCCGAGGGAACACGGGACAGGTGAGAATAATGGTGGGGTTTTCTTTTTGTTTTTATTTTTGTTTTTATTGTTTGGTTTTTTTTGTGTGTGTGTGAAGGACGGCACATTAACCCCTTAGCGACCTATGACGTATATATAATATGGTACCAATAAAAATGTCACTTTGTTCTGCAGTGAATGAGGCCCCCCAAATTATTTTTTTTCCTCTGTGCGGCTCATACACCCAGCCGAGTTTGAGACCCCTGCCCTAGGGGAACTGAATGTATTAAACTCCTTGCCATGTTATGACCTCTTGCTTATCCTACCATTTTTTTAAAATAAGCTGTTGGGAGTACCTTCTGATGCTGTGCTACATGGTCTTTAAACCATGACGCATCTATATGGAATAAGCAGGTTTACAATGCCAAAAACTCCCCTTCCCCTCCATATCTACCTAAAATAAAAACGATAACCACGACTTTATTGCACGAATGGCCACAGCTTTATTTAACAGTATATATGTATCCAAACTCGTGGCTCAACATGCCACCCATTGTTAAACATAACCTTTATACATATATACCTTGATAACCAAACCACCGATAGATCCGTCCGAGAGGCCAACCATCATTCCTATCCCCCGGCCGTAACCTCCAACCAGCCCAGAGGACAACCTCGGCCGTGACCAACCGACCCGAGGTGAGGGGTAATAACGTTCCATCGTTAATTATCCCTCCCCAGAACCTGCAGGACCTCCGCCCACAAGTTCCAATCCAATCTGAAGCCACTCCCCCTGAGCGACTTCGTACCAACAAACCGACTGTCGGTACTCCCAATCTCTCTGATGGACCTATCACTTCCCCACAGACCGGCCAAGTGACACCTTACTTGGCCCGGGCCTTCCACACCCCCAGAGCTTGCTCCAAACCATCCCTCAAACCCAACATCCACAAATCTAACCCTACGTTCGTGAGATGGACCCCATCTCGCCTCAAATACTGCTCGGTGGACTCCTCCAGTTCTCTATATCGCACCACCAAACCCCCATTTCGCGCCACAAACCTGCCAATCGCCCGGTTCAATTTTCTCCGGGCCCTGTTGATACAGTCCACTGACCTCGCGAAACGCCACTGCGTCCGGGCTGATATCCGACCAGACAATCACAATACTCAGGAACGCCCTCCACAAATGTAACAAATCCAACTTTATATCTCTCTTTACTTCTCTCGCCGAGCTTACTCCCAGATCATTCCCTCCCACATGCAAAATCAACACATCCGGGTCGCGATCAATGCGGCTATAATACGCTACCTCAGGGCGCACTCTAGCCCAGGTCATGCCCCGAATTCCAAGCCATTTCACGCGGGCTTCCGTCACCGGCTCTCCGAGCTGCCGACCGTCACGACGAACATTCGCCCGCAAAGCTCCCCAATACACATAGGAGTGCCCGAGAATCCACACAAGGCATGGACCTACAAAATATAAAGACCATGAATAAGACAGCAACTGAAACAAGAAAAATTGTGCACCAGAATCATAACTCAAACAAGGAGACCCAACTCTCTAAACCGTCACCTGACCAGGTGAGGTCTAACATACAAACGAAACCTGGAATATTCCCATCTCCCAATCCGTCGGATCAAATCCTCACTCAAGCCCCACCTAGCGGCTTCAGTTGCTGCCCCAATCCGGAAGGAGTGAGATCCGTACTCACTTGGCTCCTCCCCCACCCGTGCTAAAGCCGTCTTCAGCACTACAATGAACTGGAATCGCGATAAAGCAGATCCATCCACATGCCTAAGGAAAACGCCGGGGTAACCACCTCGCACCCTTAAAAACTCCGTCACCTGTACCACTGGGCATAACTGGTGCCCTGGCAAATCAAACAACACCACCAGGCACCCCCGGCCCCTCTGATCCGTTTTTGAAAAACGTAGCCGACATTCCACTCTATCCACCCCAAGCATTACGTCCTCCATCAACAAACCACCTATCGCTTGCCTAGTTGGGCTGACCAATTCTACAATGCGAAAGGCCCCAAAAAACGCCAATACAAAAGCTACCGTGAACAATGCCCGCTCATAAGGGGACGAACATACATCACCCAAACACCCCACCAAACGAACCAACAACGGCAACGACACCGGCCGCCTCGTGTCACGCAACCGCGCCCCCTTTTCGAAAACCCCTCCGCCTGCCGTACCAGGAAATCCTTTGTCGCATCCCGAACCCCTTGCATTTTAAACAAGAAGGCCAGCGCCGCCAACTTGTAACCTATCACCGAAACAGACAGACCTGCTGAAAAATCCCCACTAATCAACCTCAAGTCAGTGTAACCAGGCTCCATGAAGTCCCCACTTTCCAACTCCTCCCATTCCTTCCAAACCGACTGATATCTGCACCAAGTAGCCTCGGCCACCAATCTCCTAATTCCCTCAAACGCTACACCGATGCCAAGTCCCACAGCCATTCCGGGCAGAGTTCTCCATCCACGTCCGCTCCCGGCACCAGCCTCCTGAACCTGTAAAACTGAAACCGAGAGAGCGCATCAGCCACCTCGTTTTGAACCCCGGGCACATGCCTAGCCACCACACAAATGTTTAACTCCAAGCAACGCAACACCAGATGTCTTAAATATCCCACTACCGGTGGAGATTTTTCTGAGATTGCATTGATAGAATGCAACACCGCCATGTGGTCACAATGCATGCAAACCCTCTTGCCTGCAAATGCGGGACCCCACAATTCCATCGCCACTATAATGGGAAACCGTTCCAGCAGCGCCAAGTTCTTTACCAACCCTTTTTCCACCCAAAGCAGTGGCCACTTTCCCACGCACCAGTGTGATTGAAAAATTGCTCCAAAACCCGTTGCTCCGGCCGCGTCCGTAAACAATTCCATCTGGCTGTTGGACAAAGCCTTGCTCATCCATAGTGTCCTTCCGTTGTACTGGTCCAAAAAAGCATCCCAGACCAGCAAATCCCCTTTCATCGCCTTGGTCACTCTGACAAAGTGATTCGGAGCTGTCACCCCCGCGGTTGCGCTCGCCAGTCTCCTGTTAAATATCCGCCCCATCGGCATAATGCGACAGGCGAAATTTAATTTCCCAAGCACTGACTGCAAATCCCGCAACCGCACCTTCTTAGCCCGAGACAAAAACTGCACCGATGCCTTCAGATCCACCAGCTTCCCCTCCGGCAACTGGCATTCCATTGCCACCATATCAATTTTGATGCATAAAAAACACAGAGCCGTCACCGGCCCTTCCGTTTTTTCCTTCGCCAACGGAATACCCAGGCTCCGCGAAATCCGCTCTAACGTAAATAACAACAAGGAGCAAACCGAGGAGCCCGCCGGTCCAACGCAAAAGAAATCATCCAAATAGTGAATCACTGAATGGACTCCTGCCACATCCCTGACTACCCATTCCACGAAAGAACTGAATGCCTCAAAATAAGCACAAGAAATGGAACAGCCCATAGGCAGGCAACGATCCACATAGTAATCACCATCCCACATGCACCCTAAGAGATGAAGACTCTCTGGATGCACCGGAAGAAAACGAAAAGCTGCTTCCACGTCCACCTTCACCATCAGGGCCCCCCGCCCTGCTAACCGTACCAACTCCAATGCCTTGTCGAACGATACAGAACAGACCGCCGACAACTCGGGTGATATCCCATCATTCACTGACAACCCTGCCAGATAAGATAAATGATGAATGAGCCGAAATTTGTTCAGCTCCTTCTTGGGTACCACCCCCAGGGGCGAAATCCTTAAGTTGGAGAAAGGTCGGTCCTGGAACGGGCCCTCCATCCTCCCCAATGCCACCTCCTTTTGCAGCTTTTCCCTCATCACCTCCGGATGTTCTTTTGCGGACCTCAAGTTACCAGGGCGAAACACCAGCGCCTCAAATTCAAACGGAATCCGAAAACCCTCAGTAAAACCACTCGCCAACAGCTCAGCCGCCCGAACATCCAGATATCTATTTAAATAGGGAAGCATCACTTCTACCCTCACTGGCGTCCTCCCTTTTTCCAGACCCCTCCCCTGACTTTCCTTTACCTTTCTTGAAGCACCTGGCCAAAGAGAGGGAACCTCCACAACTGGAACACTCAAGTTGAACCGACACGAGGCCCCAAACTTACTGTCCCTCATTAAATTGCCAACATGCCCCTTTTTTCTGGCCAGCCGGGGACCCGCCACTCACACCCGGGCTCCCGGCACCCCCTCGAAAGGGCTGAGCCGGAGCCGTCATTAACCGCATCCACAAGGAAATATCCTTGTGATCCCACCGGACACCAGGCCGCAGAGCCTTCCGTTGCCGGAACTGCTCGTCATATCTCAGCCACCCTAAACCTCCGTACACTCTATACGCATCGCCTATCGAGTCCATATAACCAAATAGGGCGGAACAATGCTCTGGCTCCTTTTCCCCAATCACGCTGGCTAAGATCGCAAAGGCCTGTAGCCAGTTTGTAAAAGTTCTCGGGATCAACCTATACCTCCTCTTCTCTTCATCCTCCTTCTCCTTCTTTGAATCACTTGGCTTCACTTTGTCCAAGTTAAACTTCTCCAAGGGAAGCAGGGAAAAAAATTCCACATACTCCCCTTTCCATATCTTCTCCCTCACTTCCTTTTTTAAATGTACCCCTAACGGACTTTCAAAGCACACATAAATTTCACTCCGCGCCCTATCGTCCAACCGCACAACCTCGTCCTCCTTTTCTTTCTCTTTTTCCGCATCCTTACTCGCAACTACCTCAGCCGCCCCGCCGGCCGCCTGTCCCGCAACTACCGGCGATGCAGCTTCCTGCGCCTCTACCTCGCGCTCTGGCACCACTGTCGGCAGATCCCCCGAAGGGCCCACCCACGCCCTCACCGGAGACCCAGGCCCACTCCGTCTTAACCGCTCCGCAGACAACCCCTGCAACACCCCCAACAGCTGCCCCCAAAATTCCGGGCCAGGTAACCCCGACTGTCCGACCGCACTCGCACCCTGCATACCGCCCCCCGCGGAGGAACCCCCGCCCGCACTACACACAGCATTAAACGTATCTGTCGTCCTCTCACCGGGCTGCCTCTGAACCGAATCCGGGACAGCCGTAGCATGAACTTCCCGCTGCCGCTCCATCCGACCCGCCACCTCCACCGGTCCTTCTTCCTTGCCGGAATCTTAAGTGCTGCCGAAGTCATCAGGGGGGACCAACGAAAGGACAGCCTGCACCTGGCGGCCGTCAACCCCCACGGTCACCGCACCCTGCTCCTCCGGGCGTCTCCTGCTGGGCTTCTTCCTCTTGCCGCCGTCCTTCATCGCTGCTCCCATGCCTGACTGCTGCGCTGCCGCTCCATCTGCTGCTCTCAGTGGTGCCCCTCCCTGCCGACTGCAGGAAGTCCTTCCTGCTCCTCATGTGTGCTGGGAACACACCCCACTTCAGCAGGGGCTGCCGCTGCCACTGCTCTGGTCCGGGGCCGTGCAGGCCGCAAACCGGAAGTAGGCCTCGCCGAAGCTTTGCCCACCTCCGACCCGCGGGATCTCTGGCGAGGAGTCCTCCCGGCGGCCGGCAACTCCCCAGGATGAAATGGAGGGCTCCGCTGCCCCGGAGGGACCCCCGAAGGGGCTCCCTGATCTTTCTCTCCTCCCCCCGCCGGGGGAGTAGCGCTCCGGTGGACGCGCCCGCCGAGCACGTAGTGTAGGCCCGGGTGCAGGAGCAGCAGACAAAACCGCTCGAGCCCCACAGACCGCCGCCAGCTGCTCCCGCAGCGCGTCCACTCCGAGGATCTCAGAGGCCCCACGCACCATCTCCAGCAGCGCAGTCAGATCCGCCATCTCCGCAAGGCAGCACGCACGTCCTGGAGACACAAAACTTGCAACGACAAAGAGGAGGTAACCTAGGCACAACCCCCTTTATACCTCCTACAACACCCCACTCCTTCCCTGCTCTCCCCCAATTTCCCATGCAGTTCTTGCTACCAATCCTATGGCCCCATATACAGCCCATTATAAACACCCAACTTAACCCCTTACTACCCTGCACCCTCCCGATTGTCATGGGGCCTATTCACCCCTATGGGGCTCACTGCCCATCTTTATCCCCTGGGGAAACTGATTTTTTTTAAATCCTCGGTGTTAGCTAGTGGAATAAAGCCTGAGTTCCAGAGTGAAACAACTGCCACTTCCACGGTGCTGCATGCTTCGCAAACTGCGGTCTAGGAAGCAGGCGATGATGCCTCCTGCTCTTAACCTGCTTTTGGTCAGATGCAATCATCATCAACGACATCAGCTTCAATGTCCCAGCGTGGCGTTCATTTGTCCATAAAACATACATTACAGAATCATTTGAATAGAGGGCCACTGGAGCCGGTGGTGGTGGAGGAGGAGAAGGGCAAGGCCAACACCCAAATGGCCACATTGGCAATAGCACTGTAAAGTATTATGGAGTACGTATTCCAACTTTCACACTAATGATAAAGGGGACGCAGAACACTACAAATGATTGCCATCCCTCCCCAAAGTATGTTACAGGGCCCACCTGAGAGCCCTAAGAAGTCTGAGATTTGAGAACAGCCAGTGGCCCTTAGATGGCCACTGGTCCCGGTGGTGCTGGTGGAGGAGTAGGACGGCAAGGTCAACATCCCAATGGGCACATTGTAGCTGACCTTTTAAAGTGCTGTCAAATTTGTCCCAAAAAAGGTGAGACAGACACCAATATAATGAATAAGTTACAGCCCTTTCTAATCGAAAAAGAAGGAAAAATGTAAAAAACAAAACGTGTGAACATACAGTACAGACCAAAGGTTTGGACATATCTCATCTCTAGAATAACTACTAAGAGGAGACTTTGTGCAGCAGGCCTTCACGGTAAAATAGCTGCTAGGAAACTACTGCTAAGGACAGACAACAAGCAGAAAGACTTGTTTTGGCTAAAGAACACAAGGAATGGACATTAGACCAGTGGAAATCTGTGCTTTGGTCTGATGTGTCCAAATTTGAGATCTTTGGATCCAACCACCGTGTCTTTAAAGAAAAGGTGAACGGATGAACTCTACATGCCTGGTTCCCACCGTGAAGCATGGAGTAGGAGGTGTAATGGTGTGGGGGTGCTTTGCTGGTGACATTGTTGGGGATTTATTCAAAATTGAAGGCATACAGAACCAGCATGGCTACCACAGCATCTTGCGGCGGTGGGCTATTCCATCCAGTTTGCATTTAGTTGGACCATAATTTATTTTTCAACAGGACAATGACCCCAAACACACCTCCAGGCTGTGCAAGGGCTATTTTACTAAGAAGGAGAGTGATTGGGTGCTACGCCAGATGACCTGGTCTCCAGTGTCACCAGACCTGAACCCAATCGAGATGGTTTGGGGTGAGCTGGACCGCAGAGTGAAGGCAAAAGGGCCAACAAGTGCTAAGCATCTCTGGGAGCTCCTTCAAGACTGTTGGAAGACCATTTCCGGTGACTACCTCTTGAAGCTCATCAAGAGAATGCCAAGAGTGTGCAAAGTAGGAATGAAAGCAAAAGGTGGCTACTTTGAAGAACCTAGACTATAAGACATATTTTCAGTTGTTTCACACTTTAAGTATTTCATTCCACATGTTTTAATTCATAGTTTTGATGCCTTCAATGTGAATCTACAATTTTTAGAGTCATGAAAATAAAGAAAACTCTTTGAATGAGGAGGTGTGTCCAAACTTTTGGTCTGTACTGTATGCTAAAGTGTTTTTTTTTTTTTTTGGGAGGTCGGGGCTTGATTTGACGTTTTCTTACAGTTATTAGGCACTAGAAACTGTTTCGAGGTGTACCGCCCCCGTGTCAGCGGCCGAGCCGCTTTGATCCGGAACCGCAGTGGCTCGAGGTTTCTCCGGACCTGGGGGGTCGTGCGAACACTCGAATTTAAAGGGGGGATATGTACAGGGGGGTTAGAAGTTCGTGATGCCACCCACGGTGCGTGGTAAGATGGAGTACCACCGCTGCTGTTCGGAGTGCCCGGTGTCGGTGGTATGGCAGCAAGGTGTTTAACCCCTCCGTGGGTAGGGGGTTTTGCCCCGGGGCCCGGTGATGGTAGTGAAGGGGTGCCGTTGGGGAGGAAGAGGGTTTCTGCATACTCGCTCAGTCCAAGAATACTGACACCGACAACTTGTAAACCTGAATTCTGAGCACCGTTGCAGCAGGGAGGGAGCACGCTTGGATCCGTGTCCTTGGTGTTGCCTGTTAGCCTGTGACCTTTTCCGTGGCACTTTCTTCACTATTTGGATCCTGTAGTATGGAACTAGTCGGGTCCCGCTCACCCGTATGGCTAACGGAGTCAGCTTTCTCTCAGGGTTCACGCTTAGGATTTTCTGGACTATGTATTGGGAAAGTCCTACCCCCCTCATTGCGCTAGTACCCCGATTTTGGAGCGGGTAGAGGATGAATCTTGAAGACTTCACTCTTGTTGGGTAAATTACAAGGATGCATGAAGCTACTTCCCGGCCTAGGGTCCACGTACCCCGTCGTACCATGGCCCCTGCCCGTAGATGGTTCAAGGCTGCCGGCTGCCCTCCTCGGCAGATCCATGCCCCTTGACACGATCCCCTGCGACCGGGGTTCCAGCTCCTACCAGGCCCAGAGCAACGTCTGCCACCTAGTATTTACAGGGAGCCCTACTCCGGACCTCCTCTCTCCTCAACTTCACCACTCCCAATTCCTCTGTCTCTTCCATACCAACCTCCAAGTGGGCGGTCCTATTCCCTTCAGGCCCCCCAATGGTGTGTCTGGTGGGTGTGATGCAGAGTGTTCCTTGAGTTTTGACTTGTTTGGCTCTCAGCAACACCGAAGACCAGGGATCCGTAACCAAGGAGGAAGAGGATACTGTGCAGAAGGGCAAATTGCACAATACCCTGTTGCGACCTGATAGGCCAGGGCATCACATTAGCAATTTCCCCTCTTTTTACTTTGGCTTGAGAGCTGTTCTGGCGACTATGTAAACGCCACGTGCTGCTCTGAGCACATTATTCCAAGACACCAGAAATGCAGTGAGGCACCTTCTACAGGCTGTGCCCATACTGTTTTAGCCTTTTCCTATCCATTTCAGCCTTTTCCTCAGTCACCACAGGTCACCGACCGGTCCGATGTAAAATTATTCTGGTTTCCCATAGACTTACATTGTGGGTCGAATATTCGCGAATACTCGAATAGCGGCGAGGTATTCGCCGGATATCCGTAGAAGCGAATAATAGGGTATTCGATCATCCCTAGTAGTTCTCCTCTGTGATGAAAACATGGGTGCAAGCTCTAGTACACTTAGTACTAAGAGAGTTCTTAGGGCGCATCAGGTCTGTGTTTTACAAGCTGCCAAAGAGATGGGGGGGTCTGTCTGCTCACAAAGTATGGTACATTTGTTAAAAAAGAGACTTTTTGTCACACACATGATGTATGTGGAGGCTGCTACATGTCCAGTGGGACACCTGTGTAAAGGAAATGTGCCGCCCCCGTGGGAGCAGCCAAGCTGCTCGGATCCGGATTCTCTGTGGCTCGAGGGTCTTCGGATCTGGGGTCGTGCGGCCACTCGAAATGAAGGGGGTATTTACAGGGGAGTTGAAGTATACAGTTCGTGATGCCACCTGTGATGTACGGTAATTTGGGGAATACCGCCGCTGCCATTGGGAGGACCCAGGGTGATGGAGTGGGGCAGCTAGGTGTTGTAGCCCTCCACAGGTAGGGGGGATACCCCGGGACTCGGTGATGGGGATGTCATGGGATGCAGAGGTCACTTTTGTACTCACTCAGTCAATAAGTGGACGCTGACAACCGGGTAAACAAAGTCTCTGGGTGCCGCTGCGGGGAGCTCGTCCGGGTCCCGTCCCCGATGGTGTTGCCTGGTGATCCGTGACCTACCTCCTGGCTCTAAGTTTGACTTCAACGTCGTGGCCCAGTAGTATGGAACTTGCTGGGCCCCGCTCCCCACTATGGCTAAGTGTGGGAGCTTGCTCTCAGGGCTCACGCTTGGAATTTCCTGGACCGTTTTGGTTTGGAAAGTCCTATACCCCTCGTTGCGCTAATGCCCTGATTCTGGAGCAGGTGGGAGCGGAACATAAAGGCTCCGTTCTACTCAGGTAAATTGTCGGGTTGCCTGAAGCTACTCTCCGACCTAGGGTCCGTGTACCCCGTCGTGCCTTCGGTCCTGGACTGGTAATCGTGCTTGGCTGCCGGCTGTCCTCCTTGACAGATCCAGGCCCCTTGCCACAATCCCCTGCGACCGGAGATCCGACTCCTCTAGGCCCAGACCACCGTCTACAACCTAGACAGTTTCTACAGGAGCCACCACTCCCGACCTCCTCACACTCATTCCCTCACTATTACTGCTCCTCCACACACTGACTACACTCCTCACCTCCCCTTCCTGACACCCCAGGTGGGCGACTCTATTTCACTCAAGCCGACCACTAGTGTGTCTGGTGGGTGTGGTGCAGGGTGTATCTAGGATTTGATTTGCTGTTGGAGGCAACACCACTTAGTTAGGGACCCAGAACCATGAGGGACTTGGGAAACCACGCAGATGAGCAGTTTGCGTATCATCCTGTGACGACCTGATAGTCCAAGGGCGTCACAAAACATGTCTTATCCTGAGCCGGTGATCTGATCTTGCAGCTAAACAGCTTATTTATATCCTATACTGTATTTGAACCTCCATGCCGGAGAAAGGTGTTTTTTTGGGTTTTTTTGTGAAGTGGATTGTGGCACTTGAAATAACCATTTAAATTAAAACGGTTCCTGTTGTGCAGCCGAGTGAGGAGCATCATCACACCACATAGTGACACTGGTCAGAATTGTAAACTTTGGCCTTGCCAAGAAGGTGAGGCCATACTTTGGCAGATAGGAATTAATGAAAATGATTCATATTTTGACACCTTCTGTTATAGTAGATTTTCACTATTCTCAATCATGAATTGTCTGCAATAGATACACCGTTACTCTAGGATCAATATGCAGGTTACGTCAATTGTATCTATGTCGCCCAGGGATAAGGGGTACTCAGATCTGGGGGCCAAGGGGTCACTTTTGTAGGTGTATGGTGGTGTGACCCGGTCTGTGATCCCAGGCTCCACAGCAAAAAGGGGATTATGTACAGGGGAATTGTCCGTGACGCCACCCGTGGGTTGAGGGTTGCGGTGAGGAGATGGTGGCACCACCGTTGCCGCTGGGGACCGTGCCCGGGACTGGTGGTGTGGGGCACCAAGGTGGAATCCCCTCCACGGGTAGGGGACGTGTAATCCCGAGGCCTAATTGGGAGTTGTGGTGGTGGCAGGGATTGCAGGGAATAGTACACTCACAGTTTGGTTATCGTGGTGCTGGATGAAGTTGGATTGATGTGGAGGGTCAGGAACGGAGATGGAAGAAATACAGAGTCTTTTGTAAACCAAATTGCTGGTAACTGGTGCCCACAGATGCTGTGAGGACGGGTACCACACCCGTGCGTGTAATTCAGGTGTTGTTCTCCTGCCTGAGGTCTGTGTCTGTGTCTGCTCAGTACACAGGTCCGGACGGGGTCCCGACAGCTGGCACCGGGAGGGGGGCCACTACCCTCTCCCAGTCCACTTCGGGTCCCCACAAGCGGCTGGCCTATTCCTGAGGCCCTCACTACCACTTCTCCTAGCCCCACACAGGGGCTACTTCCGGACTCCTCTCCTCCTGCAGACTGACGGAAACTAAACTCTGCTCTCTCCAAGCTCCTCTCTTCCCCCCTCCCATTTTCCTGGGGAGTAGGTGAGTGGGGCCTGATTGGCTGGTGTGTGTTTGTGTGGGAAACTCCCCAAGGGACCGTGAGATCTGCACTAAAAAGATAGATGCAGACCTCTGTGACACCCTGGTTTTGCCAGGGCGGTACATATCTTTTAAAGCCATGACCATTCATACTTTTTATTTGATGTAATCGTTTCTAGCATAAATGTTCAGCTGAGGTATTTCAGCTATTACATATTGAAACACCCAATAAATATAGTCTTGGGTCGCACATGTGTGCAGGAGTCTGGTTCCTCCTTGCAGTTCCACTGCATGTTTCTCCTGTGGATCTACAGCAATGTCCACTGAAAGTAGCAATATGTGTAGCGCCCCACGAGGCAGGTGTTTTAACCTACTCGTTGCCGGGCCAGGGGTGCAGATCCTCTGCGTTGTCACGGGGTGGCCTGGCCTGGTTCCGTTACCCTGAGGCATACAGGAAGAAGGATTGGAGGGTGGCAGGGATGGAGGTAGTAGTCAGAGGTTAGGAAAGTCTATTAGGATTGTGACGCCACCTGTGGTACACGGCCAGGGATTGGGGCCGCCGCTGCAGGGTCTCTCACCGGGGCAGATGTTAAATGCAGCCGGGATGGTGTCGCTCCCCACAGGCAGAGCGGGATTACCCCAGGGAGGATGGCGAGGGTGGAGGTAGTCCTCGTTGGAGCCGCAGCACTGGGCGCTGGTAAAGGAGAGTTAGAGACAGGGGCTGCTGTTCCAGGTGTCTTTACTCACAAGTCTTCCAGACTCTGCCCGAGGTACCGTTCACTGCCCTGATGGGTTCCAGCCGATCCCGGATACGTGAAAGGTACAGTCCAGTGTGTGTGTCTGTCTGTGAGCTCTCTCCTCCTTTTATGCGCTAAGTATTGGACACCTTGGCGTGAAGCACTTGAGGGTCCCGGTGTCAGTAGTGTGTCCCGTTCTGTATGCTGATGGCTCAGTTCCGTTATGGGGCAGGTCCTTAACCCCGGATCCTATGTGCTATTTGCTGCAGACTCATGGAACGGGTCCAGTGACTTTTCCTAGCAGTTCTCCGCGACCCTTGCAGAGTTAGTAGAAAGTAAAGTATACCTGCCCTAGGATTCTGTATCCCGACAGCGCCAGTCCTGTGGAAACAGCTGCCCTGCTTCTCCCCAGCGACTGTATTGAACTCCTTGGCCCACAGAGCTGCTCACGGCACGTCCGCTCTGCTCTGTCTGAAGCTGAACTGTCCTTTCTGGTTGTGTGTTCCGAGCTGTTGCCCCCAGTCGCTGCCACCGGCTGGTTCACTATTCTCACTAGGTCAACCTGCTCTTCCCACTGTGTGCTCCTGACTCCCCCTGGTTGCTTCTCCCTGACCCTGAGTCACCAGTCCAGTGGATCTGGGGAGCCCCTGCTGCGGTGGCGTCCTGTAAACCCACCGCCGCTGTAGTGACCCCCCTACTGTGTTCCGACCCTGGCTCGGTACCTATTGGGGAGGGCAACCCATTGACTGTATGTTTGTGTATGTGTAAATCGGTCTCAACCTTCCTTGAACCCAGGTTGAGTACTAAACCCTAATGGGGGTGCAGTACCCTGCGGTACCTGAAGTCGCAGGGGCGCCAGATATGCACCAATAGGGAACCACTTTTTTGTAATGTTCTTTCTGTACTGTATGTTTGTACTTTATTCGGTAATATTTCTAATTGAAGATTAAACTTGTTACGTGTTTCAATTTATATGAAAGTTTAGAGAGTGTGAGACCACTGTATTTACTATGGTTGCTGATTTTATTTATTTTTTTTTATTTTTATTTTTAATCCATTTCAGCTGTTTTCTTGAAACCTGGCTGAATCCTGGAAATGATTCTAAGGCCACGTAAAATTTCAGCTCAGCCTTCAAAAAAGCCTTTCACTTCAAAGAACAGAGCAGAAAATATCAATGTCCAGACCACACAGTCTTCAAACAGAAAACTGCGAAAGGTGAGGGTTTAAGAGCACAACTGCGTATTATTTCAGGAGTATAGTTGGTATCAAACAATCGTGCTACTATGTAAAGTGATGGTGCTGGTACATAGTGATTTGCTGCCGTTCATGTCTGAACGGTGTTATATAAGTTTATATTGCTGAGTAAGAATATGACTTTGGTTTTGCCAGAATTACTCCAGTTTCTGAGAGATTTAACCGTTAATTTATGCAACACAATTGAAAAGTATTCCGAATTACAAAAATATTATTTTCATTTCAACTACAATAGTAAGTAAACAGTGTAAACCATACGAAAAATAACAAATATCTAACAATGACAGGAAAAAGATATGCATGATTTCCTTAACACAATATTTGTTATTAATTGTTCTTAACCCCTTTACCACCTGGCCTGTTTTCACCTCTCTGACCGGTCCTTTTTTTTTTTTTTTTTTTTTTTTAATTCTGACCAGTGTCACTTTGAGATTATAATTCTGGAACACTTCAATGGATCTCGGTGATTTGAGGACTATTTTTTTGTAACATCCTGGATTTCATGTTAATGTGTTAATGGTAAATTTAAGACAATATTGTTTTGCATTTATTTGTTAAAAAAAAACTGCGCAATTTTCAAACTGAGTTTTTTTATACCCCCTAAAAAACCTAAAATAGTTAATAAATAACATTTGCCACATGTCAACTTTACATCAGCACAATTTTTTTGTTAGGAAGGTTAGAAGTGTTCAAGGTTTTTCAAGAATTTTTCATTTTTACAACAAAATTTAAAATAACCAATTTTAAAGGACCACATCACATATGAAGTGACTTTGAGAGGCCTAGGTGACAGAAAATACCCAAAAGTGACAGCGTTCTAAAAACTGCACCCCTCAAATGACTCAAGACCACATTTAACAGGTTTATTAACCCTTCAGGTGATGCACAGGAACTAAAGTAATGTTGAAGGAAAAAATGAAAATTTTACTTTTTCCAACAAAAATATTATTTTAGCCTCAACTATTGAATTTTCACAAGGACAACAGGAGAAAATGGATCCCAAAATGTATTGCAATACTTCTCCTTCGTACGACAATACCCCATTTGTGGTGGAAAACCATTGTTTAGGAGCACAGCAGGGCCTGGAAGGGAAGAAGCGGCGTGTGATGTTTTGAATGGGAAATTAGCTGTATCATTAGCGGACTCTGTCGTGTTTTGCAGAGCCCCTGAGGTGCCTAAACAGTGAAACCCCCCCCCACTAGTGACCCCATTTTGACAACTAGACCTCCAAAGGAATGTATCTAGATGTGTGGCAAGCACTTTGAACCCACAGATGCCTCCCTGACGTTTACAATGAATCATGAAAATGAAAGTATTTCTTTTTCCCACAAAATGTTAGTTTAGCACCAAATATTTTCATTTTCACAAGGATGGCAGGAGAAATTGGATCCAAAAATTAGCTGTACAATTTCTCCTGAGTACACTAATTCCATATTTGTTTGGGTGCACGGCAGGGCTCGACAGGGAAGGAGCAACGTTTTGGAGCGCAGACTTTGATGGAATGGTCTGCAGGTGTCATGTTGTGTTTAGCCTGCACTTGATGTAGTTGCATCAGGTTGGCATGTGTGAGTTGTATAGAGTATGTTAGGCTGGAATATATGAGCTGTGTAGAGTCCGTCAGATTGGCACATGTGAATTTAGTAGCTCATCGATGTGTGGTAGAATTTGAACCATTCTGTTATACAAAGGCCAGGTTTGTTGGGGCAGGTGTCCATTGCCAAATGGTGTCCTTCCTTATCCCTCTTTTGTAGCACACAAAGCTCGAGGGCTTGATCAGAAAGATCAACTTTCCCCATGTTTTTATTGTACCACAGGACACAGTCTGGTTTATTGACCTGTGCAGCGGTACCTCACACAGTGATGGAGTGCTGCTATCACCAAGGATTGTGATCAACGAAAGGACATCCCTCTTGTCCCTGAACTTGACCATGACGCACCCCAGGGCTGTGGGGTATTCGGTCCCGGGCAGTGTATTTACTGGGACAGTTCCCTGAGTGGCCATTTCCCGGTTCCATGACCCTGGGGGGGTCACTTGAAAGCGGTTATGTATAGGGGAATAATAATAAAGGTTTTGTCGTGATGCCACTTGCAGGTGGCGGCTATGTGGATGGAGCTGCCGCTGCACAGTCTCTCACCGCTGGGGCTGATGTTAATGTCAGCGTGAATGTTGCAGCCATCCGCAAATAGGGCTAGGCCCCAGGGGATAAATGATGGTGTTTGATGTTTAAGTCCAGTAGCGGTACCAGGGCGCAGAAAGAAGGTAAACCACACAAGGAATTGCAGTGTAACTGCTTCTTTACTCACGCTGGTGATGCTTTCAACCCGATGGAGGCTGGTCCTCACCACTGGTACCCTTAGTCCCAGTGGCGGTGTGGTAACCTGGTGACTTCTTTCCCCTGCATCTGTATTTCATTGGTGGGTCACCGTGGCTTGGAGCATCTGGGGGTCCCCTACTGGTAGTCTTCCAGTCTAAGAACGGCGGGCAGATTGAACCCTGTAGGGTCAGTGTTCTCTTCCGGTCCCTGGTTGGTTCTCCCTTCACTGCTGATGCCCCAAACTTTACGGTCGGTGAGGTCCTGGATGGTCACCTCACCGTGTAGATTTTATCAGGTCTGCCTGGAGCGTTTGTCTGACCTAGGACTTTGCACCCCATTGGTGCTATGGTTCCAAGAGTACTCCATCGTACTCCTTCGGCAACCACACGCCTGCGCCTGACAGGTCACTGTTACACACTCCCATCAGTACGGTTACGTCCGTCTCCTTCACTTCCACTTACTGACTGTCTGACCCCTTCTACCTGGTTGTCGTCTAGTGGACTGGATTGGTTCCACCCCTAGGTGGCCATTCATTGGGTCCAACCCTAGTCTGTCACCAGTCCTTGGGGAAGGAAAAAACAGGCATTATCTGTGTGTTTTGGTGTTACCGTTACTGGTCTTCTGGGTCCCTGGGTGTAAGCCCTGCATCTTTGACAAGATGCAGTTCCTTGTAACTCCTGATGGCTTAAGGGGGCGCTACAACCACAAGCAGATTGTCGTTACATTGGGCGCTGCTCTCAACCTTTCTGAGCAGCTACCCAATTAGTGTATTAGGGAGGTCCCTCTAATTTCTGCGCATAGTGAGGAATCAGTGTATTGTTTGACCCTCCATAAGATTGACCAAATGATAAGAGAAAAGGACTTTGAAAAAGTCGATTTTGCTTAGGCCAGCAATGTCAAATTGGATTCCTGATTGGGGCACAAAATCGGGAATCTCTGGTGCAAAATCTTCAGGGGATGAGGTCCACAGGGAGCAGCTAGTGTTGGGTTTGGGGTCAGTAGTGCTGGGTTGGGGATCACTAGTGCTGGGTTGGGGTCACTAGTGGCGGACGCTGGCTCATGTGGTGTCCTACGGCATCTCCGTGGTGGTTCAGGATCACTGGAGGAGTGGGAGGAATACAGGAAGGGAAGATCCTTTCCTCACTATCATTGTCAGATGCCACAATAGCATATGCCGCCTACGCTGAATACTGTCTTTTGGACGAGTGTGATATTTTAGTGTGTGTGTGTGTGTGTGTGTGTGTGTGTGTGTGTGTGTGTGTGTGTGTGTGAACTTTTTTTTTTTTAATTTATTAGAATAGATGAAAAGGATAAAAATAAAATAAAAATATAAAAAATTAAATGGACGACAGTAAAAACAATTACTGAGTAACCGCAACTAAACTACACTAAGCGTAATTCTATGAAGTAGAAAAAACTGTTGTATACGTACTACAAGATTTTTAAACTACAATTACTAAACAGACGCCAGTAAAAATAAATTACAGGGCCGTCAACTGTCTGATGCTAACACTGACTTTATTCAGTAAAAACTACGGTAGTAAATGGCAAATACTGCGGTGTAGTTTTACTGTCCCTTATGTGGGTCTATCAACTATATGACGTTAACCCTGGGTAAAATTCAGTAAATACTATAGGGTTGAGGCTGATCTCACAGTTTCAGCCTATGATCGGTGCTGTTATAGACCCGACCATAGCCTCACATCTAGGTTTCAGGCAATTTTATTGCCTGAGACCTTGAGATCACTACGATTCGCTGTTCAGAATTGAAAAGCCAATCAAAGCGATCATCGCTGTGGGGGATGACGAGACCCCTGTGAGGATGAGGGCAGGAGCCGGGCTGACAGAATCAGCAGGCTCTTTCATGTAATCACTGCCACCGCAGCTGCAGGGATCACATGAAACCATGAGATACCCTGTATGTCATAGGTTGGAAACGCACCGACTTGACTGATGTACAGGGCCCATCAAGGGTTATTAAGGGGTTAATGTCAGTGATATAAAAAAAACTTGTTTACGCGATTTCCTTTCATGTGTCATCAGGACAATCATGTTGGGGACTCCAGCAGTCGCTTAACATCATGTGTTTGTCCCATCTACCTTGATACCTCTCCTCCATCACCTTGATATCCTGGTTGAACCTCTCACCTTGTTCCTCATTTAAGTCTCCAAGGTTATCTGGAAATCTGAAATAATTATTTCCTTCACTGTATGTGTGTGTCTGCTAAAGGGATTCGCACCGTCGCATTTACAATAACGAAATTTTGCACAGCCTCCTCGTTTTACTCAAGAAACGTCATCGACTATGCTTTGAGGGAAAAATTTAACCCAGTGCTTTAGTTATTTGCAAAAAAAAAAACTGCTTACAATAAAGTCAATGGAGCTGGAAACCTCTCTATTATAGACTTCTATTATGGACAGATAGAGACATACAGAGACCCAGAGACATACAGAGACCCACACACACACAGACAGAGAAGGAGACCCCCACACACACAGACAGAGAAGGAGACCCCCACACACACAGACAGAGAAGGAGACCCCCACACACACAGACAGAGAAGGAGACCCCCCACACACACAGACAGAGAAGGAGACCCCCACACACACAGACAGAGAAGGAGACCCCCACACACACAGACAGAGAAGGAGACCCCCACACACACAGACAGAGAAGGAGACCCACACACACACAGACAGAGAAGGAGACCCACACACACACAGACAGAGAAGGAGACCCACACACACACAGACAGAGAAGGAGACCCACACACACACAGACAGAGAAGGAGACCCACACACACACAGACAGAGAAGGAGACCCACACACACACAGACAGAGAAGGAGACCCCCACACACACAGACAGAGAAGGAGACCCCCACACACACAGACAGAGAAGGAGACCCCCACACACACAGACAGAGAAGGAGACCCACACACACACAGACAGAGAAGGAGACCCACACACACACAGACAGAGAAGGAGACCCACACACACACAGACAGAGAAGGAGACCCACACACACACAGACAGAGAAGGAGACCCACACACACACAGACAGAGGAGACCCACACACACACAGACAGAGAAGGAGACCCACACACACACAGACAGAGAAGGAGACCCACACACACACAGACAGAGAAGGAGACCCACACACACACAGACAGAGAAGGAGACCCACACACACACAGACAGAGAAGGAGACCCACACACACACAGACAGAGAAGGAGACCCACACACACACAGACAGAGAAGGAGACCCACACACACACAGACAGAGAAGGAGACCCACATACACACAGACAGAGAAGGAGACCCACATACACACAGACAGAGAAGGAGACCCACACACACACAGACAGAGAAGGAGACCCACACACACACAGACAGAGAAGGAGACCCACACACACACACAGACAGAGAAGGAGACCCCCACACACACACAGAGAAGGAGACCCCCACACACACAGACAGAGAAGGAGACCCCCACACACACAGACAGAGAAGGAGACCCCCACACACACAGACAGAGAAGGAGACCCCCACACACACAGACAGAGAAGGAGACCCCCACACACACAGACAGAGAAGGAGACCCCCACACACACAGACAGAGAAGGAGACCCCCACACACACAGACAGAGAAGGAGACCCCCACACACACAGACAGAGAAGGAGACCCCCACACACACACACACACACACACACAGAAAGAGACACATACACACACAGAAAGAGACACATACACACACACACACACACACACAGAGGGAGACACATACACACACACACACACACACACAGAGGAAGAGACACACACACAGAGAATGAGTGACACACAGACACAGACACACACAGAGAAAGAGACACACACAAAGACACACAGAGAGACACACACACAGAGAGAGAGACACACACACACACACACACACACACACACACACACACAGAGACACACAGAGAAAAAGACACACACACAGAAATTGTTTTGATGTTTGAGGTAACATATCGGCTTTTTTCACAGTTCCCCTGGATATTTATCAGGTGGCCTATAGGAACTAATCACAGCTCTGCTTCTGTTTTGCTACTAGTCATTAATGGCAGTGGCGTAACTACCGCGGTCGCAGCAGTCGCCATCGCGACCGGGCCCGGGAGAAGCTGCGCTGATCTGTCACAGTGCACGCGCCCACTATATGACCCACTGCCGCCCCCGACACCGGGCCCTCCTGCCCGATGTCAGCGGCGGCACCGGGGCCCCCCTCCCCCGTCACCGCGCACAGTAATAATGAAGCATAGAGCGGCCGGCGCCGCTCTGCATCATCATTCTCCCCCTGTGGATGCGCGGTGACGTCACTCCTGTGCGACTGCTGTGCTGAGTGCACAGAGCGCAGGGAGGGAGGACGCCGACCGCAGCACCGGGAGAACGAGGAGAGGGGAGGACGAGCAGCAGTGGAAGGAGGAGAGCAGGGAGTACAGCAGCAGTGGAACAAGGAGACGTCAGGACAGAGCAGCAGTGGAAGGAGGAGAGCGGTGAGTACTTGTTTTTTTTTTTTATATATATATAAGTGAGTACACGGTGGTCAGAGGCCTGGAGTGGGGAGGCTGCATTATACTGTACATGGAGGCCTGGGGTGGGGAGGCTGCATGATACTGTACATGGAGGCCTGGGGTGGGGAGGCTGCCTGATACTGTACATGGAGGCCTGGGGTGGGGAGGCTGCATGATACTGTACATCGAGGCCTGGGGTGGGGAGGCTGCATGATACTGTACATGGAGGCAGCATTATTATACATGAGGCCTGGGGAGGCTGGCAGCATTATTATACATGGAGGTCTGGGGAGGCTGGCTGCATTATTATACATGGAGGCCTGGGGAGGCTGGCTGCATTATTATACATGGAGGTCTGGGGAGGCTGGCTGCATTATTATACATGGAGGTCTGGGGAGGCTGGCTGCATTATTATACATGGAGGTCTGGGGAGGCTGGCTGCTATATTATACATGGAGGCCTGGAGAGGTTGGCTGCATTATTATATATGGAGGCCTGGTGAGGCTGCATAATAAACATGAAGGACACCTTATACATTGAATATAGAGGTGTAATATACATAGAGGTCTATGAGGCTGCATTATACTGGAGGTCTATAGGGCTGCATTAAAATGGAGGTCGGGGGGGGCTGTATAATACAAAATGAAGGGACACCTTATACATGGAATATAGGGGTGAATTATACATGGAGGAGTATGGGGCTGCAAAATACCATCTGAAGTTTTATGGGGTTGTGTTATAATACATATAGGACTATGGGGGCTACATTATAATATATGGAGGACTATGGAGGCTACCTTATACACGGACTATGGAAGTGCATTATAAAACATGGAGGACTATGTGGTGCAGTATAATATATGGAGAACTATGGGGTGAATTTTAATACATGGAGAACTATGGGAAATGCATTATAATTGAAGGGCTACTTTATACATGGAGGATTATGGGGGTGCATTATAATATTGGAGGGCTATGTATCTGCATTCTAATATATGAAGGGTTATGTGGGACCCTTTATACAATTATTTGGAAGGCTATGTGGGGGCTGTTATAGTATTTTGAGAACTTTATACAGGGGGGACAAAGATACAAGTATGGGATGGAAATGTTTTGTGCTGAGGGAAAAAGGCTCTTTCCCTCAGCAGCCAACTTTCCCATGCTCTGCTATACATCTCTCAGCACCCAGCTTTCCCATGTTCTGATATACATCTCTCAGCACCCAGCTTTCTCATGCTCTGATATGGGAAAGCTGGGTGCTGAGGACAAGATAAATATCAGAACATAGGAAAGCTGGGTGCTGATAGAGGGATTTCAGGGTGCTGTGGGTGAGAGCCAAGTGTCAGCGTCATTATCCTGTACCCAGAGTGTCAGTGTCATTATCCCCTACCCCAAGTGTCTGTGTATGTGGAAGGGGGGCCCAGGTCTAAACTTTGCACCGGGGCCCATCCAACTCTAGTTACGCCACTGATTAATGGGATATATATCTGATCACAAAATCAGAAAAGATGCATAGAAATTCTCATAAATAAAATACATTTTATTCAATGTAATATATAACATGTTTATTACAATTTTTAAAATCGGCAGAATTTCCAACAAGGGCCCCACCTCACAAAATCACAATACTATCAATATCTGTAATCACACCTTTTGCAGTTATACACTTTGTAACTTGTGCTAGACAAAGTAATTTGTTAGACATAATGTGGCACTGATGGTTATATATTACTAATAGTGAACTCATATATTTATACAGTGGGTCCAGAAAGTATTCAGACCCCTTTACATTTTTGTTTCATTGCAGCCATTTGGTAAATTCAAAAAAGTTTATTTTTTTTTCTCAGTAATGTACTCTACATCTCATCTTGACAGAAACAGAAACATAGCCCTTTTTGCAAAGAAAAGCTGAAATATCAGTCATAAGTATTCAGACCCTTTGCTCAGTATTGAGTAGAAGCACCCTTTTGAGGTTCTTGGCAATGATGCACACCTGTATTTTTAACACCTGGATTTGGGGATCCTCTGCCATTCATCCTTGCAGATCCTCTCCAGTTCTGTCAGGTTGGATGGTGAACGTTTGTGGACAGCCATTCAGGTCTCTCCAGAGATGCTCAATTAGGTTTAGGTTGGGGCTCTAGGGTTCTGGCTGGTCCAGTCAAGAATGGTCACAGTTGATCTGAAGCCACTTCTTTGTTATTTTAGCTGTGTGCTTAGGTTCATTGTCTGCGTTTTCTTCCAGGCTATCTCTGTACTTGGCCGCATTCGTCTTTCCTTCAAGTGCAATCAGTTGTTTTGTCCCTGCAGCTGAAACTCCCCCTGCATAGCATGATGCTGCCACCACCATGTTTCACTGTTGGGATTGTATTGGACAGGTGATGAGCAGCGCCTGGTTTTCTCCACACATACCGCTTAGAATTATCACCAAAAATTTCTATCTTCGTCTAATCAGACCAGAGAATCTTATTTCTCATAGTCTGCAAGTACTTCATGTGTTTTTTTGAAAATTCTGAGGGCTTTTATATGTCTTGCACTGACAGGCTTCCGTCGGGCCACTCTGCCATAAAGGCCTGACTGGTGGGGGGCTGAAGTGATAGTTGACTTTGTGGAACTTTTTCCCATCTCCTTACTGCATCTCTGGAGCTCGGCCACAGTGATCTTGGGGTTCTTCTTTACCTTTTCCCACCAAGGCTCTTCTCCCATGATTGCTCAGTTTGGCTGGATAGCGAGGTCTAAAGTTCTGGTGGTCCCAAACTTCTTACATTTAAGGATTATGGAGGCCATTGTGCTCTTATTAATCTCAAATACTGAAGAAATGTTTTGTAACCTTGGCCAGATCTGTGCCTTGCCACAATTGTCTCTGAGCTCCTTGGGCAGTTCCTTTTTGACCTCATGATTCTCATTTGGCCTCACATGCACTGTGAACTGTGAGGTCTTATATAGACAGGGGTGCGCCTTTCTAAATAAAGTCCTATCAGTTTAATTCAACACAGCTGGACTCAAAGTAGTAGAACCATCTAAAGGAGGATCACAAGGAAATTGACAGCCTGTGATTTAAATATGAGTTTCTGAGGAAATGTAAAAGGAAAATGTATGGTCACCAAGTGTAGATAATAGCCCTTTGTGGTATTGTATATAACGGAGCCCACTTCTTCACTGAAGACCAGCGGTAATGCACAAGGAAACAACGAAGAAATCCAGGTCTTACATAAAATAAAACTTCTTCTTTATTTAATCCAGAAAATATGGGCAGAGAGGAATATAGCAATTCATACGCATTTCGGGCAGTTGCCCTTGCTCACTGAACATACCCAAACATGAATAAACACACTTTTAAAACCAAAGAAAACTCCCTAGTCAAAATTTTCATGACCCATTAGTTCATGTCACATGTTATGCTTGAAAACCCCACAATTGGACAGAGCAAACCAGAATATATAGCAAATACTCACAATCAAATACAAAAGGTAGAAAATCTATACTCCAGAAACATTGGATATTTTTAAATTCAGGAAAACATGGTAATAATCAGCATTTCTTATAATATAATATTATACAAAATATAATATAAAATATTTTTCCGTAATAAGATAATATCCACAGAAAAACTGGAACAATGTCTTGTTAATTCACATATAGATAGTTTCATTATTGTGTAATACCGATGTACTTATAGAACTGTTCAACTTCTTATACATTATTGGATATGATATAACCAATAAATAAAACATCCCGTGAGAATTATCATCATCATGAAAAATGTACAACAAATGAATGTATATGAATTCCAACAATAATGTATTCAAAGCATCAATAAATAAAATAAGTATTATCCTTGTACTTAATTCCACATGGATATTTAGTGTTGAGATCCACAATCCAGAAAGCTTCTCTCAGTAACAACTTTTTTTTTCCAATCTCCACCTCTAATAGGACATTCTATTTTCTCAAACCAAACCAGATTACATTTTCTATCCAGCTGTTGTGTTTTTCTGCAAAATGTCTTTTGACTCATGAATATTTTACATTATTTTTTAGAATATTGGCAATATGCTTCGCTATTCTCCTCTTCCCTTTTCGGATAGTGCATCTAGGGGCTTGGGGAATCAGACATGGGGTGTCTCGTACCTGCGTTCCTAGTCACCAGGCCGGTGTGATGATCTGGCATGTCGCGGTGGCCTGCCCGGCTTCGTGCCCTGAGGTGTATACCAATAAAGAGGAAAGTTGATTGGGGGTTGAAGTAGGATGAATGTCATGACGCCACCTGTGGTACACGGCCAGAGATTAGCCACCACTGCTGTCGCTGTCCTCCAGGGCGGATGGTAGTAGCAGCTGAGATGGTATTGTGGCGTCCTGGACAAGCCAGGGGCCACAGGTAACTACACCACCACACCCTACACCCTGGTTAGGTACATCGAAGCCAGACACCAAAATCCTTGTTGCCTTCCCCAGGGGCTGATGTCCACACCAGGGGGTGGAGCCAAGCGGTTGGTCTCCACCCACCAAGGAGTTCACAGTCCTGGAGGAGGGAAAAGGAGCAGTTAGTGTTGAGGAGTGAAAGTGGAAGGAGGCAAAGTAGTAGTGGAGCAACTGACTGACAGAGTCCGGGTGTGTGGCCAGGACGGAACAGCAAGGTTGGCAGACGGTGGTGACCGTCTGCAGGAGTGGCCTATTGGAGTTTACCGTAAGGACCGTGGACGGGCGGTGGCCCGTCGGTACTGGACCGGTACGCAAAGAGAAGCCAGCACCAGTGGCAGGGGCTTTTCGGACCCCGGCAAGGCTAAGAGTCGCCGTGAAGTTGCCAAATCCGTTAGTGAAGGTTCCCTCCTGGGTTTCCAAACAGTCAAGTCCCGACAGAAGGCAACCGTCCAACCGTGCAGGGGAGACACCGCCACCGCCAAGGGCAACCATCTCCCAGGGCCAGCGCCTGCGGGCAAAAAGGGGCTCCTCCGGCCCATATCCAAGTCGGGGAGCGGGTTACCGGTGGGAACCCATCGAAACCAACGTCTGGGGGAACCCGTCTATCCAGCCGAGTGTTTACCGAGAACTGTGTCCTGGTTTCTGGCTGAGTGAGTACTACCGTGCCGTGCGGCACAGCGCTGCCCCCGTGACCCTGCACCTCACCAGGCCCCGCAACCCGCCTGCCATCCATCCCTACCTACCCCATCACCGGGCCCCGGGACAACCAACCCCCTACCCACGGAGGGGAGAACTACCAACAAAGCTGCTCCCTGTCACCGCTCCCGGGATCCCTGTCTAGAGCAGCGGTGGTGTCACCAATATCACCACAACCGTGGATGGTGTCATGGACAATCTATCCAATCCCCACAATCAAAACCTCCCTTTTCACTCACGGGCGAGGAACGCCGCTCGAGTCCCTGGGATCCGGCCCACCACCGAGCAGCAGCAGCCGCAGCAGCCGGACCCGAGCAGTGGGAGAGCGCAGCGTCCCCTCCTCCGCCCGCGACAGTATCGCTCCCCGCAGGCGGAACGGGCCCCAGGAAGGATGATGAGGGGAGTAGTGAAGGCGTTTGAGCGCCAAGGTATGGGGCGGTGGTGCCGGTAATAAGAGTCCGAGTCAGTGGCTGCGGTTCCAGGTATTTTTACTCACTCTTTGTGCTGTGCCGCTCGCCCGGATAGTACTGGTCACCTGCTGTGATGGGCTCCGTCAACCCAGGATAAGTTAGGAGAAGTCACCAGTGTTTGAAAGAGGAAGAAAGTCCTTTTTCAGAGTTGCCCTTTCCAGCTATTCCGCTCCAAGCCACAGGCCCCGTGAAGAGAAGAAAGAGGTGGTGGTGTCATATCCCAGAACTGGTGTCCTGGGTTAGACTGACTGAAGACTGTGTGAGTGCGCTCCTACTTCTACCCCAAGTAGAACCCGCCTCCCCCAGGTGGCCGGCTTCAGTGACCGGGGAAGTCCCATGACTCATGATGGCCACCCCCCTGCTTACCCTGAGCCACCCCCCCCTCCTTCCCGGGAGAAGGCTTTTAAGCTTTATGGAAAGTGTGAATGTGGAACACTGGTGATTAACCTGCTCCTTACCTGAGGCGAATATATATCGCACCTAAAATAAAGTGCAATACTCTGTGGCGACTGTAGCCTCAGGGGTGCCACACATCCAATACTAAACTGCATAATGTGCAGGTACTGCAATACACAATGTACTTGGTACCACAATTTATGTAAGCATGTATTTTTTTTATCCGTGGAAAACACGCAGATTTATCTGAATTTTCCAGATAAATCCAAAGGTTTCAGCAAGTACAGACACTCCCCATGTTATACTATGGGATTTGGGGAGTGCTGTATCAATGCTGTGGTGTGTGCGGCTGCGGAAAATGCTGCGGATTTCCCGAAGCTGCAAGTAACTGCATGTCAATTATTCATGCGGAAATATCTGCTGATGTCCTGCCTTTCCACTATGGCGATAGAGAGGGTGGGACTTCCACAGGAATTTCCGCACTTGTCCCACTGGTTTATCGCAACAAAAATGCTCGAATCCCACAGCAATGGATAGCTGCAGATTCTGGGGAGCAGCTGCGGGAAACCTGCAGAAAGGTCCGCGGGTACATTGACCCGTTGGCACATGGCCTTAAAGAAACCGCTGCTGGTAAGCCATGCTCTATTTTTATCTTCCACATACAAACTAGGTGACACCATGTCACCCAGGGATCTCCCCCTTCTAGCAACAACTGAAATGCCATTCTCAAGTATTTTATTATACGAAAGATCTTTGGAAAGGATCGGAATATACCTATTAACAATGTTTTTTATTTGTATGAATTGCCTGCTATATGCTGTACTTAACGTAACTAAAAATCTTTCATTTTTCTTTCCCAAAAAATGATCTTTTCTGTTCTTATAATTATTTTTATTTTTACCCTTATTGATCCACCATTTTGTTCACTATAGTATCTTTTGTTCTTAACCACTGTATAGACTTAATTTATTTTACTATATTGATATCCTCTCTGTTTTAACCGTTTTGATGTTGAAAAAAATTCTCTCTGAAAAAAAGATTCCTTAGAAAAGTTATGGCCAATCCGTGTGAATTCTCCAATAGGAATAGATCTTAATGTGTGCTCAGGGTGATGACTGCTCTTAATGTGGTATTACCACTGATAGATTCTTATAACTTTAGGAAACCTATTTTACGTGTCACACTATTGTGACGCCCTGGACCCCAGGGGTCACAGGTAACAACACCTACCACACCACACACACACACACACATCCTTTGTGAGGACACATCAGTCACCTGAAAGGGAGACCTGATGCCTCCCTCAGGGCAAGAAGGGCACACCAGGTGGGCGGAGTCAGGCGGAAAGGCACGCCCACCGAGGAGACTACTGTCCTGAGGCAGGAAATACAGTTCAGTTAGTTTGGAGAGTAGTTTGGAGTGTGACAGTGATAGGAGGTGTAGAGGATTAAAGCTGTCAGGGACACGGGTTGGAGCCTGGGATCCCCATGACGTCAGGCAGGCAGACGGTGGTGGCCGCCTGCAGGAGTACCGGTATAGCGACTGGCGGAACCGTAAGGACCGGGTCAGGGTTGGAGCCCGCCGGACCTGAACCGGGGAGTCAACTGCTATCCGGAGCACCAGTAATTGGGTACTCAGACCCCATCCTAGCTTAGAAGCCACTGAGTTTAGGCAAATTCACTGATTGCAGTCTGGACCTCACGGGTTCATCCTCACCCAAAGTCCCGAAAGAAGGCAACAGCCCACCGATACCAGGTGAGAGCCATCGCCAAGGGCCAAACATCCGACGGGCCAGCGCCTGCGGGCAATCGAGGGCTCTTTCGGCAGCTGAACGCCGGGGAGCAGGCTACCACTGCCCAGGCAGGGGAGCCAGAAGTCAAAACAAGCGGTGCAAGGGAAAGGGGCCACCATCAGCCTCACAAGGGACACAAGCAGCCGGCTGTGGGACCCGACCATACCCGAACTTTGGTTTACCAGTGACAAAGAGTGTGAATTAATAGTGAGTACACCAGTGCCATCCGGGCACGACACCGCACCGCAGCACGGCACCCTGCACCCCGACAACATCGCCCGTCCCACCGGGCCCCAGGACACACCGCCCCTACCCACGGAGGGGCTAACATCCAGGCTGCACCCTCAACACCGATCCCAGGATCCCCCTTCACTCCCGCAGCAGCGGTGGTGCATCCCGTCACCACGACCCATGGGTGGCGTCACGACCCGTTCAACGACAACGCGGCCCCCGGCTGCGAACCTCGTCCCACACCTCCACCTTACTGCCTCCCCTTAACAGAGCGACGTGGCCCCAGGCCCGGAGGCGCTCGAGCCACCGACACCCCGAGCCCGGACCTCAAGCGGCTCTGCCCGGCAAGGGAGCAGCCGAGCCCTCTCGGGGTGGTTCACTATCACCAACTAAAGTAAGGTCCAATAAAATAATTTAGATTCAGGGACACAGCAGAGCTGGGAGCTTTCCCTGCCCATACAAGACTCTCACTAGAAATTGTGCATTGACTGTGAGGTGTCAATCAAAGCAGAGGGCGTGTCAGACTGGTGTGCACGTGAGTTTCTACTTCTGCAATGTACTTCTGCACCATCTTGGTAAGAGGTGACGTGGAGTCATCTGGCCAGCGCTTGCGCATAACGGTGGAGGCAGAGGGGAAAGCGCGGGCACGAGAATATGGTCGGGTACTTGCTGATGAAAATCACAGCGCCGCCCATAATCTCACGCCTGTGCAACACGTCACCAGCAGTCACACTGTGCACAGTGCAGTCCCTCTAGAGTGGAACGGCGCATGCGCGAGACCTCGGGCACACTGGGCGAATGAAATTGAGCGATGGGGGACGGCATAAAGCAGCAGGAAGCAGAATAACGGACACCAGACAGCCCGCCCCCGTGTACGATTAACAAGATTTGCATAGGAAAAGGTACCACTTTATAAAGTATTTATTTTGGTATAAAAGGGGGCACAATAACAATAGGAACCTTGCTAGAATGCAGCCCAGGAACTGCAGAAGGGGAATCTTTTAGGTTTAATGCAAAATTTCTGCTGACAGGTTCCCTTTAACTCTTACGGCATGCTGTCCTCAGCTTACATAGCAAAATTCTGCTGACAGATTTTGCTTTAAAGAGGACCTTACAAGACACTTGCTACAAAAACTGAGTGAACTACTTTTAAATCCCTGAGATTTCCTTATTCATTGGTTTCTTTCTGTTTTAGCGTAGTATTAGTCCATTACACAGCTATTCACATTTGTTGCATTCTGAAGTATATTATGTGAAATCTCTGTTTGTAGATCAACTGGTCCTTTCTCTTGTCTTCTCTGGGGATGTGTGTTTTCACCCCTCCTTCCCAGATGCTGCCAATGACAGCTCAGCAGTTTATCTAGCATTTTCAAAAGCAGGCTTTACAGGCAATGACATCGCTAACGAGATGTCGTTTGGGTCACGGAATTCGTGACGCACATCCGGCCTCGTTAGCGACGTCGTTGCGTGTGAAATGCAGGAACGACTTGTTAACGATCAAATTTACTTACCAAATTGTTGTCCAGTCGTTCCTATCCCGATTATCGTTGCTGTTGCAGGACGCAGGTTGTTCGTCATTCTTGCGGCAGCACACATCGCTATGTGTGACACCGCAGGAACGACGAACATCACCGTACGTGCGGCCGCCTGCAATGAGGAAAGGAGGAGGTGGGCGGGATGTTCGGCCCGCTCATCTCCGCCCCTCCGCTTCTATTGGGTGGCCGCTTAGTGACGTCGCTGTGACGTTGAATGAACCGCCCCCTTAGAAAGGAGGCGGTTCGCCGGCCACAGCGACGTCGCTAGGCAGGTAAGTATGTGTGACTATTCCTAGCGATGTTGTGCGCCACGGGCAGCGATTTGCCCGTGACGCACAACCGACGAGCGCTTTCACCAGCAACAAAGCTAGCGATGTCGCTGTGTGTAAAGCCCGCTTAAGTCCCTGAATTTGTGGAGTTTTGATTTGACAGTGTCTGGGAGGGAGGGGGTGAAAGAGCACATCCCCAAGAGAGGACTGAAGAAATACCCATTTGTTCTGCAAAGCAGAAATTTAACATAGTATATTATAGAATAATCAAAGGTGAATATCTCTGTAATGAAATGACGCAGCACGAAATGGGGAAAAAGTGGAACATGCTCTGGTATTTTTACAAGGTATTTAATGAAAATGTTTTGATCAAAGAGGACCTTTCACAGGGCTAAAGAGTTAAGGGAATCCCAGCAGGGCCTAAAGATCTGAATCTGTCAGAGCATGCTGGGAGTTGTAGGTCCAAACAAACATATGGTGGAGAAGATGAGGATAAGCAAAATAGATAATTTCTACTGTGATATACTTTTTTTTAGCGAAGACTTGGCCCAAAAACTAGAAATGTTATCCCCCCCCCCCCGTTTGACCTTTAATAACTGGCATACATAAACACTCCAAATTTTGCATCTATTAAATAGTCGCATTTAATGAATGTCTAAAACATCTGAAAAACCCTCATTGAAACCAAAGTCACATGGGAGAAGCAGTGCTGCCACCGCTGGAATGGCACCTGTGTAGCGCCCCATGGGGCAGGTGGTTAACTTACTTGTCACCGGGGCGTTTCGGGACGGGTCAGGCGTTGTCACGGGTGGCCTTGCCCGCTTCCGCTGCCCCGAGGCGTACAGTAAATGGAGGGGGAAGCGGAGTATTTGTGAAAGTTTGTCGTGACGCCACCTGTGGTATACGGCCAGGGAATAGCCGCCGCTGCTGGGTTCCTCGCCAGGGCAGGTGCTATGGCAGCCGAGATGGAATCTCTCCCCAGACGCGGAGCAGGCCCTGGGTGGATGATGAGGGTTTTAATGGCGGTTGGCGCCTGAGCGCTGGGCAGCGGCGCCATTAAGGATGAGCCAACACAGTCTCTGTGGGTTCAGGGTGTCGTTTACTCACAACTTTAGCTGCCAGCCTGGTCACACTGGTCACTGCCGTGATGGGCTCAGGTCAATCACAGATCCAGTAAGGGGTCACCACCAGTGTTTTGAGAGAGAGAAGGAGAGAGAGTCCTATTTCTAGGGTGTCCCCCTCCGAAGTTAGGTGCCCTGGCTGAGCTCCCGCTCCAAGCCCTGGGCCCTGTAAAGTCCATGTTTTCCAGAGAGGTCTCTCCAGAACTATGGTCCTGACAGGTCTGTTTTTTGAGTGTTACCCCCCCAGTGGCTGGCATCAGTGACCGGGATGTCCCATGACCGTTATGACCACCCCCCTGCCTACCCTGAGCCAACTCACCCTATATGAAGGCTCCTAAGCTGTATGTAGTGTGGGAATGTGGAACACCGGTGATTAACCCCCTCCTTACCTGAGATAGATACCGCACCTTAAGTGAAGTGCAGTACCCTGTGGTGACCAAAGCCTTAGGGGCACCACATTCCCCCACGGCAAATGGCAGAACTCATGGGCTGCAACAAAACACAGTTAACACCGCAATTTTTATATGCATGTAACAGGTTAACAAGAAAATCATCTTTTCCACATTTTTGGGAAGCAGCATTGACTTCAAACATTTCAAACATATTCAACATTACCGGTCACAGGTCATCAAAACAGTTCAAGTCAGAAAATATCAGCAATGAGAAAACATTCTACATAATAAAACATTAACAATTCTTGTTTGGTTGCTGGTGTTTCCAGAGGGCCGGTCCCGACCCCCCCACCCCTGGCTTAGCACGATCACTAGACATCCTCAGTCATAATGTATTTACTTGCCGCAACGGCAGCATATGGGCTGCCTGTCGGCATAATAAGGGTTGACGGCGGCGGGTTCCTTCCACTTCGCTGCCAAGGGAGATCATCAGCACTGGAAGCCAGTTCAATGGTCACCGGTTGCTGAGTCTTGTTCTTGGTTTGCATTACTTTCATCAGGGTACTCATGCCCTTGCTCAATTCCAGGATCTGGAGTCAAAACTCGTTGATGGAATCTTTACCCAAGGTTTGCCCTTTACCTTCTGCCACCACTGGGGGTAGCTGGTATCATCCCAGGTGGTTGAAGTACAGCCTTGTTATGAGCCAGTTCATGCAGCACCCGGATGACTCTATCTTTGAACTCTGCAAAGCTGCGGTCGGAGTGTTGCATGGCCAGGATACGGAGCTGGGTGCGATGCTTATCAGACAACAGTCCCTCAATAAACTGGTCGATTGCCAGGCGGTTTTCATCAGCTATCTCTCCTGGGTTCACCTGTTGCACCACATTAATTGCTTCTTGAAGGTTGAGCGCATAATCCCAGATACTGTCCTGTACCCTTTGCTTGCATCCATAAAATCGCATTTTAATCTCGGAGGCTGTGCGAGTGTCAAAGGTTTCTTTGAGTTTAGCCAGAATATCTTTCAACACCCTCTTATCGGTCTCCGGCCAGAACTTAACTTCACGCCGAGCTGTCCCGGTTAGTCAGCCAATAAGGATGCTGGTTTTTTGATCCTCCGACATTGGATACACCCGAAATAAGCTGTACAGCCTTTCCTTGAAATAAGTCAGAGTATAGGCCTCCCCTGAATACTGGGGTAGCCAGGCTTCTTCTGGGAAGTACGGCATGGAAAACTGTATCAACGGAGCCACCATTGGGGCTACAACCTCAGCTGCGGGAGCAGCTTGATTCTCCTCCTCAGACATCCTTCCGGCAGCGGGGCTCTCTTTTTGCACGCTTATCTGGGCTCCTCCCACACATTTGCGCTTTTTTAATGGCTCCGCCAACGAAGCACGCTCTATCTTTTACCATACGGAATAATAAATGGTGACTGTTTGCAAAGGAATGGTTCAAAACCAGATTAACACAGTTCTGTAAGCGCATAGTACCTGGTTTAATTGGCACGATATCCTGTTCGTGACGCCAAATGTAGCACCCCATGGGACAGGTGGTTAACCTACTCGTCGCCGGGCTGTTTTGGTTCGGGTCAGGCGTTGTCACGGGTGGTCTTGCCCGGTTCTTTTGCCCCGAGGCGTACAGTAAATGGTGGGGAAAGCAGGAATTTTGGGAAAGTTTTGTCATGAAGCCACCTGTGGTATGTGGCCAGGGAATAGCCACCGCTGCCGGGTTCTTCGCCAGGGCAGGTGTTGTGGCAGCCGGGGTGGTATCGCTCCCCACAGGCAGAGCAGGCCCCGGGTGGATGATGGGGGTTTTAATGGCTGTTGGCACCTAAGCACTGGGCGGTGGTGCCAGTAAGGATGAGCCAACACAGTTTCTGTGGGTTCAGGGTGTAGTTTACTCACAACTTCAGCTGCCAGCCTGGTCACATTGGTTACCGCTGTGATGGGCTCAGGTCAATACCAGATCCGGTAAGGGGTCACCACCGGTGTTTTGAGAGAGAGAAGGAGTGAAAGTCCTATTTCTAGGGTCTCCCGCTCAGCAGTTAGGTACCCTGGCTGAGCACCCGCTCCTAGCCCTGGGCCCTGTAAAGTCCAAGTTTTCCAGAGATTTCTTGCCAGAACTATGGTCCTGATGGGTCTGGTTTTTTTACGCCAGTGTGTAGCGTCTATTTCTACCCCAAGTGGAACCTGCCCCCCCCCCCCAGGTGGCTGGCTTCAGTGAACGGGATGTCCCATGACCGTTATGACCACCCTCTGCCTACCCTGAGCCAACCCCCCCCTATGTGAAGGCTCCGAAGCTGTATGTTTAGCACCCCTGAAGCTATTATGAGCTACAAGGTACTGCATGCTGTCAAAGATGCAGGGCCTACCCCCAGGGACCCAGAAGACCAGTGCTGGTAACAGCCAATCACATTAAAATCCCTTTTTTTCTCTTTCCAAAGATTGTTGACAGACTAGGGTTGGACCCAATGGATGGCCACCTAAGTGTGAAGCCGATACAGTCCACTAGACAACCGGGGAGGAGGGGTCAGACAGTCAGTAAGTGGAAGTGAGAGGAGATGGATGTTACGACATGGACTCTCAGTGCCTAGCATGGGTTAAGTTCTTAAAATTCAGCCAGACATGAAGATTGTTTGTTTATAGATGGGGGATAAGCCCCTCATTGTTTCTACAAGACTCTTAGGAGTCTAGTGTTGCAGTTCTTCTTGACTCATGTAATTGCCTTGGCCAGTGAAGGTCAGACACCCAGACATATAAATTATGCAAACATTGTATTACTATGTGAATTGCTAGATGTGATGTAACTTAGCTGTCTCTCCCTTGTCTCTGGATATTTTGTATACAGCTTGAAATCTAGCCAATAAGAGCCCGGTCTTATCCACCAGTCGTGAAAACCCTAATGGTCTGAATGGAAAGCTCAGGGGTATAAGAAGGAGGACTGTCCATTGTCCGGGTAGACCATTGCTACATTATACCAATCTAGGATCTGCGGATCCGATTGGCAAGCCATAAACGAACCTGGATTATAATACTACATGGACTTCAGCATCGAATGCAAGGATTCTGCTGAAATATCAAGGACTACCTAAGGAAGGAATCCAGCTTGGGACAATCCAGTCACCTGACTACAGGCTTTGCGGTCCTCAGCTAGCTTCCTAAATCTGGTGGTGTTCCATTCTCGGTGGGTGCCCGCCAAGAGCAGGGTGCTGCTGGTTTGGAGTAAGTAGCTTTGGAATCTCTGAGGCGCGGACACTCTAATCCCTGGTGAGCCAGAGTAAGGGTGATAAACTGTTGCTGGTTACATTTTGTGGTTTTGCTGGTTATGTACTATGTGCCGTTAATTGTTTGGGGATCCAATAAAGCTTAATATTGTGATTCCCTCATCCTGTGTTGTCTGAGTAGTGTTCCGCCCACGGTTAAGGAGGTTTGGGCGTTCAGTTGGGATGAGCCCTGGGCCATGCTGTCTTTCTAAAGGTGGCCGGGCCAGCAGACTAGAGCACCCACTGACCCCCATGTCTCCACAACGGACGTAACCGCACTGACAAGAGTGTAACTGTGACCTGAGGGCCCAGACGTGTGGTTGCCGTGGAGTACTCCCGAAACCATAGTACCAACGGAGTACAGAATCTTAGGTCAGGCAAACGCTCCAGGCAGACCTGATAAAATTTGCACAGTGAGGGGACCATCCAGAACCTCGCTGACCGTAAAGTTCGGGACACAGTAGCAACGGGAGAACCAGGGAACAGGACCAGAGAAACTGTCCCCACAGGGTTCAAGATACCTGTTATACGGCCTAAGACTGAATGAGAACCAGGAGGGGACCCCCAGACGTCTAAAGGCATGGGGACCCACCAAACAGACAGGTGCAGGGGAAAGAAGCCACAAGGTTACCAAACTGGCTAAGGGGACCAGCGGTGAGGACCAGCCTTCCTCAGGTTACCAACCATAACAACACTGTGAATAAAGCAACCAGTTACACTGCAACCCCTTGTGTGGCCTACCTTCTTTCCACGCCCAACAACATCAACTGTCCCCTGGGGCCTGGCCCTACTTGCGGAGGGCACAACATCCAGGCTGCCACCAACACCAGCCCCAGTAGTGAAAACTGTGCAGCGGCGGTTCCACTTAAATAGCTGCAATCCGCAAGTGGCGTCACGAAAAAAACTTTTATTTTATCTCCCATTTTAAACGACCCCCCCTTTTTGGAGCGATCCCAGGAACCAGGCAATGGCCACCTAGTGATATCCCCGTAAATATACGGCCCGGGACAGAGTACCCCATAGCCCTGGGGCGGCACATATGTAGTGTGTGAATGTGGAACACCGATGATTAACCCCCTCCTTACCTGAGATAGATACCGCACCTTAATTGAAGTGCAGTACTCTGTAGCGACCAGAGCTTCAGGGGCGCCACACCTGCACCAGAGGATATGTTACTATTTAACAAGGGGGAAACACAGGGACTGAGAAGGCATTGTCCGAGTAGTAGACAACACCTTTAATTCAGTGCAGTTTGTGGATGGATAGGTTTTCTGAAAGTGTTACTTAATCTTAGTAGACCTTCTATTTCAATTAATAAAAATTTTGATAAACACCCTGCTGATAAAAACTTAATTTTTTAGGTTGTGTTGCCATCAGCTACTGATCATAATGTAACTGCTCAGGAAGATTCAGTGACCCCATCCAGCAAAAAACACACCATCAAACAGACCAAAAGGTTGCAAGTTTCACCAAATGATAAAGGTAAACATTTAATTTTGTCAACCAGTTTTCTTTCATGTCTGATGTAACCACAGCAATTGTTTAAAGTAGATCAACCCTCAGTATTTTTTTGGCCAATTTTGCCTGAGGAAAACAAGCTTTTTAACAATTCCTGCACAACTTGATTAAAGGGTGTTGATATCTTTAGTAGTAATGAGTGAGCATACTCAATTGAGCACAGAGGTTCTCAGACGCAACCTGAGTTTCTAGGATAATGGAAGTGGATGGAAAACTGGAGCATTTTTAAACTCTGATGCTCTATCGAGTAACGAACAGTGGCGAGCATGCTCACTGTAACGCTCACCACCAGGGGGTGCAGGTATACTGGAATGGTGTAGAGTTCCCAGGTGTATTGAGGCGCTTTCCCACTAGCGGTCACTAGTACCAAGGCGGGGATGGTCTGCGGCATAGTTGATCAAGCAGAGCATCAGAACCTGGGAGGTCACGTCAGTACAGAGGAACAAGCGTAGAAGAGGTCACGTGCAAGCCAGTGGTCAGTAGCGTCAGGTACAGAAGGGAAACAGAGCCATGATCAGAGAACAAGCCGGGGTCGGAAGCCGAGAGGACACAAACGTACAGAGGAGAGAATGTGGTCAAGGTCACAAAACAGTTCAAGGGTCAGGGAATTAGAGAGAACAGACAATACGGGAGGGATGGAAGTCTGGGAATGGGACGCAAGATAACGAGACAAGATCAGAACAACTCATGAAAACCAGAAGCTTACACTGCAGAGCAGGAACTATTGCTGGCGGTGTTCCGGATGAGACCGCTCCAAGATAAGGCAGAGCGGTCACCCGCAACGAGACATGACTGAATAAGAACCTCCCACTAAGCCTGAACCCAGAGAATACAGACAACAAGAAAACACCTAGGACACAATGGATCTGCATAGAACAGAGCCAAAAGTGAATCATGACAATCACCTAATAAGATTTATCAAATAAGCTTTCAAGTTGTATTCAGCTTAGAGTTAGGAAATATACATAGAAATGGTATAGTAAAACACTCGCCTAATTATTAGGTATACAGTATATATCTGCCCATGTGATAGATGAGACTGTTTGACGAGTGTAAAAACAGTGCCTACTTTACAGATGGCATTCACCTAACTTGACTCCATTGTGTGTTCTACTATCAAGTAGTTTTACAAGGGTCAGCCTAGGCTTCTTGGTTAAAGTGAAGGGAAATATAAATACCTCAGCATATTGAAACATTTTCGACAATTATATACATCCAATTTTGAGGAAATGCTTTGGGGATGGCCCTTTTTTTTTATCCAACAGGACTGTACCCTGTAGCAAAAAGCAAAGTCTATAAGGGGGTAGTTGAGTGAGTTTAGTGTAGAACAAATTAACTGGCCTACACATAGGTCTCACCTCTACCCTATCACACAACCTTGGAATGAACTAGAATGGAGATTGTGAGTCAGGGCCTCTAATTTACCATCAGTGTCTGGCCTAAAGGCCCCGTCACACTAAGCAACATCGCTAGCAACATCGCTGCTAACGAACAACTTTTGTGACGTAGCAGCGATGTTGCTAGCGATGTTGCTGTGTGTGACATCCAGCAACAACCTGGCCCCTGCTGTGAGGTCGTTGGTTGTTGCTGAATGTCCTGGGCCATTTTTTAGTTGTTGCTGTCCCGCTGTGAAGCACAGATCGCTGTGTTTGACAGCGAGACAGCAACAACTAAATGTGCAGGCAGCAGGAGCCGTCTTCTGCGGAGGCTGGTAACCACAGTAAACATCGGGTAACCAAGAAGCCCTGTCCTTGGTTACCCGATATTTACCTTTGTTACCAGCCACCGCCGCTCTCAGCTGTCAGTGCCGGCTCCTGCTCTGTGCACATGTAGCTGCAGGACACATCGGGTTAATTAACCCGATGTGTGCTGTAGCTAGGAGAGCAGGGAGCCAGCGCTAAGCATTGTGCGCTGCTCCCTGCTCTGTGCACATTTAGCTGCAGTACACATCGGGTAATTAACCCGATGTGTGCTGTAACTAGGAGAGCAAGGAGCCAGCGCTAAGCGGTGTGCGCTGCTCCCTGCTCTCTGCACGTGTAGCTGCGTGCGCTGGTAACCAAGGTAAATATCGGGTTGGTTACCCGATATTTACCTTAGTTACCAAGCGCAGCATCTTCCACGCGGCGCTGCTGGCTGGGGGCTGGGACACTGGTTGCTGGTGAGCTCACCAGCAACTCGTGTAGCCACGCTCCAGCGATCCATGCCAGGTCCGGTTGCTGGTGGGATCGCTGGAGCGTCGCAGTGTGACATCTCACCAGCAACCTCCTAGCAACTTACCAGCGATCCCTATCAGGTTGGATCGTTGTTGGGATCGCTGGTAAGTTGTTTAGTGTGACTGGGCCTTAACAAATGCTCTCCCTATTGAATGGACAAACATTCTCCCCCAACGCACTCCAAAATCTAGAGGAAAGCCTTGCCACAAGAGTGGAAGCTATTTTAGTTGCTAAGAGGGACGGACTCCATATTTATGCCTATGGACTTATAGTGAAATGCCAATCATAACCATAAACCACTCCAAACATAAAATCTTCTATAGGTTCTGATGTGTAGATCTTAAAATAGATTTGTCTGTATAGTGAACTTGTATTTATATTCACCGCTGATTTATGAGGAGTAGAGATGAGTGAATCGATTTGCTGTGGATAAATCTGAACCATTTGCTATTTTTATTTTTTTTCTTTTGCATTGCAAAAAAAGAAAAGTGCTTAGTGTGACGCCCTGGACTAGCCAGGGGTCACAGACTGCAACAACATGCACACACCCCCACCCTAGGCAGTTACAGCAGCCAGAACAAAAACCCTTGTTGCCTTTCTCCAGGGTCTGATGTCCACACCAGGCGGTTGGCCCCGCCCATCGAGGAGTTCACAGTCCTGGAGGCGGGAAAAGGGAGCAGATTAGTTTTAGGAGGTGAAGTGAAAGGAGTAAACTACTGACGGGTCTGGGTCGGAGCCCAGACACCCACAACAAGGTTGGCAGACGGTAGTGGCCATCTGCAGGAGTGACGGATCTCCGCAGAACCATAGGACCGGGGCTGGGCGCTGGCCCACCGGTATCGAACCGGGGACCAGAGTGAAGTTAAGCACACAGGCAGGGCCATCGGACCCCGACCAGGCTTGGAGCCGCCAGCAACGGTCAAATACCGAGTGTGACCGGAACCCTAGGGGTTTCCTAACAACCTAGTCCCGATTTGAAGGCAACCGTCCTCACCGTGAGGATATACAGCCACCGCTACAGGCTAGAGATCAAAGGGCCAGCGCCTGCGGGCAAAAGGGCTCCTACGGCACCTATACGCCGGGGAGCGGACTACCGTGTGGGAAACCATCGGAGTCAATACAGTATACAAAGGTGCAGGGAAAGACAACCACCATCAGCCGTCCAGGGAGAGCACAACAACACTGCAGCCGGCTGCGGGACCCGTCCATCCGGCGGTTTGGTTTACCAAAGACTTTGTCATCAGTTGTCTGAGTGAGTACACCAGTGCCGTCCGGCACCGCGCCGCGCTGTCCCTGCAACCCTGCACCCCACCAATCAAGCCTCCCCGTCACACCATCGGGCCCCGGGAGCACCAACCCCTACCCACGGAGGGGATAACATCCTCGCTGCCCCCTTTGGTCATCTCTCCGGGGATCCCCGTCACCGGCAGCGGTGGTGCCACCATCACCACAACCCGTAGGTGGCGTCACGGACAATCTCCCCAAACCAATCATCCCCCTTTCACTCCCGGGCGAGGAGCGCCGCTCGAGTCCCCGGATCCGGCCCACTGCTCGAGCCACCGAGCAGCAGCAGCAGCGCCGGACCCGAGCATTAGCGAGCGCAGCGCCCCGCCGCCCGCGACACTTAGTCCTGTTTCACATTCTGCAGAAGACTTCAGATGCCAGAGCTCATGAAGCCAAATGCCAATGAGCGGTCCTCCCTATTAGGGCCGGCTCCAGGTTTTTGTGGGCCCAGGGCGAAAAGTCTCAGTGGGCCCCATCCACACACAGACACACACATAAAGATAAATACACATACAGGCATACATACATATACACATTTAAGGAGAAATTCACAAAAAACATATATAAATACACATAAATCTATACACCGTCATATACACTGACATGCATAGATACTCACATTATACATGCACGCACAGACACATTAGAGATATGTTTAATATGGGGAAGCCAGCAGCAGCCTCACTTGCCTCCCCAACTTGTCTCCCATCCAGCTCCTCCAGGGCATGTGGCTGTGCCGTGTTGATTGGTGACCATCACTAACAGACATGGCCGCACAACATAGAGCACACTGACACTGCTGTATATACATCACAGAAGAGGCTGTAGACATACACATTACTGGGGGGCATACACATTATTGACTAGGGGGTATACAGCAATGGGTGGGCATAGTGCTGTAGAGGGGGCATTAGGCTCTAGGGTGGGGGGACCATACAGCTCTGTGGGGGCATACAGCACTGGGGTGGGGGGGTAACATGCAGTTCTAGGGAGTATACAGCACTCGGGTGGGGGGGCATACAGCTGGGGGGGAATATATAGCTCTGGGGGTATACAGCACTGGGGTGGGGGACATACAGCTCTGGGGGGTATACATCATTGCGGTGAGGAGAACATACAGCCCTGGGGGTATACAGCAGTGGGGTGGGGGGACATACAGATCTGGGGGGTAAACAGCACTGAGGTGGGGGGGGAAATACAGCTCTGTGGGGTATACAGCACTGTGGTGGGGGGAACGTACAGTTCTAGGGGGTAGGGGTGTAGGGGACATACAGCTCTGGGGGGTATACAGCACTGGGGTGAAGGGGACATACAACTCGGGGGGTATAGTAGTATGCAGCCCCCATATTCCTCCAGTGTTATGCATCCCCCATTTTCCTCCATATAGCATAATGTACCCAATATTCTTCCATATTATATAATGCACCCATAATGCTCCACATAATATAATGCAGCCTATTACTCCATATACTAGTATGCAGACCCCATATTCCTCCATATAGTATAATCCGCCCCATATTGCTCCACATAATATAATGGAGCCTCATATTCCTCAGCACCATACAATATTATGGACTCTCATGTAGTATTCCCCCATATAATTTAATTTGCCACCACCGTTCTCTTGCCCCCATGATTAAATACATAAATACTCACTTCTCCTCGTTCCTCGCTGCACCGGCCTCCTCAGCGTGTACACTGTTCTGCTGCTCTGCTCATCTCAGCACAGCAGGCGTGCAGTTGTGACGCTATCGCGCTTCACTGTGCTGAGCTATCAATGCGCAGACACAGAGGAGAATGGTGAACGGGCGTGCGCCACTCTCTCTCATCATTGTTTTCAATTGTATCGGCAACTGCAATACCGATACAATTGTAAGTACGATCCTCAGCAGGGGGAACAGTACCAGTCCTGGCACTAGGCCCCCTGACTCACAGGTCCCATAGCAATTGTGTCTCGGGTGGAGAAGGTGCGCTGCGCTCTCTCACTGCTCGGGTCCGGCTGCTGCTGCTGCTGCTCGGTGGTGGCTCGAGCGGTGGGCCGGATCCCGGGGACTCGAGCGGCGCTCCTCGCCCGTGAGTGAAAAGGGAGGTTTTGATTGTGGGGATTTGATTATTGTCCGTGACGCCACCCACGGTTGTGGTGATTTTGGTGACACCACCGCTGCTCTAGACGGGGATCCCGGGAGCGGTGACAGGGAGCAGCTTTGTTGGTAGTTCTCCAATCCGTGGGTAGGGGGTTGGTTGTCCCGGGGCCCGGTGATGGGGTAGGTAGGATGGATGGCAGGCGGGTTGCGGGGCCTGGCGAGGTGCAGGGTCGCAGGGGCAGCGCTGTGCCGCACGGCACGGTGGTACTCACTCAGCCAGAAATCAGGACACAGTTCTCGGTAAAACACTCGCCTGGATGGACGGGTCCCCCAGATGGCTGCGGTTGTTTCTCCCTGCAGGTTAGTGGTGACTGTCTCTCCCTGCACCTATGTTCTATGTTGATTCCGATGGGTTCCCACCGGTAACCCGCTCCCCGACTTGGATGTGGGCCGGAGGAGCCCCTTTTGCCCGCAGGCGCTGGCCCTGGGAAACGGTTGCCCTTGGCGGTGGCGGTGTCTCCCCTTCACGGTTGGACTGTTGCCTTCTGTCAGGACTTGACTGTTTGGAAACCCAGGAGGTCTCCTTCACTAACGGATTCGGCAATTTCACGGCGACTCCTAGCCTTGCCGGGGTCTGAAAAGCCCCTGCCAAGTGGTGCTGGCTTCTCTTCGTGTACCGGTCCGGTACCGCCGGGCCACCGCCCGTCCACGGTCCTTACGGTAACTCTGATAGGCCACTCCTGCAGACGGTCACCACCGCCTGCCAACCTTGCTGCTCAGTCCGGGCCACACACCCGGACTCTGTCAGTCAGTTGCTCCACTGCTACACTTTCCTCCTTCCACTTTCACTGTCAAAACTAATCTGCCAGTATTCCCTCCTCCAGGACTGTGAACTCCTTGGTGGGTGGAGACCAACCGCCTGGCTCTAACCCATGGTGTGGACATCAGCCCCTGGAGGAAGGCAACAAGGGTTTTGTGTCTGACCTTGATGTGCCTACTGGGAGTGTGGGGTGTGTTGGTGGTGTTCTCTGTGGCCCCTGGCTTGTCCAGGGCGCCACATTCCCCCTTAGTTAAATGCAGACCGTCCGCGGGCTGCCCGTCCATCACCGGTTTTATTTTTCACGAACTGGAAAGATAAAAGAAAAATGGTAACACATTACAAACATAATAACATCTTCCCACAACGGGAGGTACTCTTACTTTAACATTACGGTAACTGCTTCCGCTCTCTCCCACCCAAGCAACCTGGCCCTGATGCTGCCCCTAAGCAAATGGGCAGCACCCCTTGACCTCAGTCCAGCACCTAGTTACCCGAGCGGGATCTGTCCTTCCCCTCCAGAGGATCGCCACCGGTTCCGGTGGTGGCTGTGTAATAACCTGCAGGTAACAGGATACGCAAGGACTGCACGGAACCACGGGGGTTAATCAATGCAAATTTAATAATGTATTGCACAACACAGGTGGAGGAAAAGTGAGGGAAGGGAGCACAGCAGTAGAGATAATGCAATATACATACAACTACTTTGAATAACTTGTCAAAGATAGGAAGCCTCAGATTGTACTCCCAAAAGCAAAACACAGAAATCCTTATTAAACAAAAAACGCAGAGTCCTTGTTATCTTACTCGTATAACACAGTGCAGAGTCTTTTCCTATCTGTCCCTAACTAAAAGTAGTGTGCACACTTAACTGCAGGTTTCAGCGTGGGGTACCTCGTCACCGTTGGGGCCCGTATTCCGCCGGCAGACACCTCTAAAGTTCAGTCTTTGTCCCGGATCTGTAACTCGCACATGCTGCCTGGCTCCTCGCTCTCCACATCCAGCCTCTTTGGATCGGTAATTTGCACGTGCTGTCTGGCCCCTCGCTCCACATCCAGCCTCTTTGGATCTGTGTCTTGGGGGGGGGACACCACGCAACACTCTAAGGTACTTGGACCTCGGAAAACAGGGCAGACTGAGGCCTTCTATCTTACAGCCCACTCGAGCACACTCCACTCTGCAAAACACAGCCACAAGTCGACTCCTCCTCCTCCTGTCCCAGACTGCACCAGTCTCTCGAGCAGTAGGACTTTTTGCCCGCTGTTCTCTGTTTTGACAGCAGGTGGCAGCATAACACAAGGAAGTCCACCAAACAGTCTTTTAACCTATATATATATATAAATGTTAACAGGTCTTACATTTACCCCCCTCTTTAACCTCGGCCGTCCCGGCCGATACACTCTTGAGGCACTCTGCAAAGGGGCACACGGTGGCAACTCCTGCCCTGCTTCACAACCTGTTGCTTGGGAGCCAATGTCGTAAAACAGGATTCAGTGACAGAACTCACAAATTCATCTGCCAAGTACCGATCAGGGGGAATACCAGCATTAGCCCGCTCAGTCCGGCGTGGCTCCACAGCTAACTCACCAGACGTCGGCGCCGTATCAGGGAGTACAGTATTCCCGTCCCCATCTCTGGAGATTAGTGACTCCTGCTCTGCAGGGGTGGCACCTGTGTCTTGAAAGGATGGGGGTGTGGATCTCTCCCAGTCTGCTGGGTTGGTCGGGGCCCGCCACCATTCTTCATCGTCAGAGCCCTCTTCGAAGGTAACAGGAACAGGCACGGGCACCGTCTCCGAGGTACTTTGTCTGGTCCTGTCTTCTGAATAGCAGGGCCTCAGCATATTACGATGCAGGATGAGGGTGTCGCCTCTTCGCTCACCTCTCACTTCGTATACTGATCCGTGGGGAGAGATTCTTCTAATCACAATGTACGGCTCTGTTTTCCAGCGCTCACTCAACTTGTGTCTCGGGTGTTTCTCTGCAACTAGTACTCGGTCTCCTGGCAAGAACGGGGCTTCACACACAGGTTTCCGCTGCGGGTGTGTCTTTTCTTGCAACCGCTTGGTGACAATTCGATGGATAGTCTCCAGCCGCCGACGGTGACAGTCAACCCAGGAACCTACGCTCTGACCTTCACTGATCTCGGGGGGAGCCAGGTTGAGCTCTTCTATGCCTCTTCCGGCTCTTCCAAACAGTAGTACGTATGGGGTGTACCCAGTGGTGGAGTGGACATGATTATTGTACGCCCACACGAGGTCTGCGAGATAGCCGGGCCAGTGATTCTTACGATCATCCTCCAACGTGCGTAGCATTTGTAGGAGGGTCCGGTTAAATCTCTCGCAGGCTCCGTTGCCCTGTGGATGATAAGGCGTAGTCCTTGACTTCTGCATTCCGTAAATCCTTTGCAGCTCTCTCATGACACCGCCTTGAAAGCAAGCCCCTTGGTCGGAATGTATTCTTTTGGGGCAGCCGTACACCCGGATAAAGTCATCACTGATGGCTCGAGCAGCTGATTCAGCTGTCTGATCTCTGGTGGGCGTCACCACCGCAAATTTGGAGAAGTGATCTGTCATCACAAGGCAGAACTGATAGCCCCGGTGGGAGTGGCCAATCTTCAGATAATCGATCATGAGTACTTCCAACGGCTCTTTGGTTACAATAGTCCGTACTGGTGCTTGCTGTGGGGGAGCCTTACTTAACTCGCAGGAACGGCACAGTTTACAGGCCTTCTCTACCGCCCGAAGCATCTGAGGACAGTATACTATTCTTTGCAACCACTGGTAAGTCTTGTCCGGTCCGAAATGGGCTCCCTTCTCATGCGCCTCTCGGGCCAGTGGTACTGCCATCTTCTGGGGTATCACTACTTGCCACCGTACTTCCAACTCTGTAGCTAGGTGCACCTTCCGATACAGCATCCCTTCTTGCACCGACAGCTTATCCCACTGGCTGAGAATCTGGAGGGCCACGTGCGACAGCGTGGCCCGTATTTCCTTTCTAGGCTTGCGCTGCTGGATCACCCACTCTTTCACTTGAAGCAGTTCTGGGTCAGATGACTGAATTTTCACCCATTCCTCTCTGGTTTGGCCAAGCAGGCGTGATGTCGTGCCCGACGTAATTTCAAGCATACGAGCCTCTACCACTTGAGCGGTGAATTTACTGAAGTCCGGAATTTCGTCTTCCTCCAACTGTTCATCTCTCTCCCCCACTGGGGCTTCGGTGGTAACACGAGAAAGGGCATCCGCATTCTGATTTTCATGCTTAGAGCGGTATTGCACATGATAATTGTATCTGGAGAGTCGTGCCAGCCACCTCTGTTCCATTGCTCCCAGTTTGGCGGTGGAGATGTGAGCCAGGGGGTTATTATCCGTATAGACTTCAATTTTAGCTCCCGTGAGATATTCCGAGAACCTTTCGGTTATCGCCCATACTAGTGCCAGTAACTCCAGCCGAAAGGAACTGTAATTCTCAGGATTGCGCTCTGCTTCTCGCAACGTCCGACTTCCATATGCAATCACCCGTTCAGTACCATTCTGTACCTGGGCCAGTACTGCACCCAGGCCGTAGAGGCTCGCGTCTGTATACAACCGAAAGGGGAGGTTATAGTCTGCATAGGCAAGCACAGGGGCGCTAACCAAGGCCTCTTTCAATCGGTGTAAGGCTTTTGCTTGTCTTGGTCCCCAGCAAATTTTCTGTGCTTTTGGTCCTTTCGCAGTACCTCGGAGCAATTCGTGCAAAGGTTCTGCCTCCTTCGCGAAATCTTTGATAAAGCGACGGTAATATCCGGCTAGCCCCAGGAAAGCTCGAACCTCCCGCGCTGTGCTGGGTGTGGGCCATTGTAGCACTGCTCTCACTTTCCCATCGGAGGGCTGTACGCCGGCTTCCGACACCTTGTGTCCGAGATATTCAATCTCTTCCTGAAAGATCCGGCATTTTTTTGGTTTTAGTTTAAGCCCATGGGCCCGTAACCGCTGAAACACTTGGCCCAGGTTTTCTAGATGTTTCTCAAAGGTTGCAGAATACACTACTATGTCGTCCAGGTAAATCAATGTGGCCTCGAAGTTCATGTCTCCAAGGCAACTTTCCATGAGGCACTGAAAAGTTCCTGGGGCATTATTTAGTCCAAACGGCATGCGATTGAACTCGAAGAGTCCCATGGGTACAATAAATGCGGTCTTGGCCTTGTCTTTCTCTGCCACAGGGACCTGCCAATATCCGCTGGCCAGATCGAGGGAGGAGAAGTAACGTGCCTTTACCAACGCCGACAGGGACTCCTCTATCCGGGGCAGAGGGTAGGAATCACGAACCGTGCATCCATTAAGCTTGCGGTAGTCAACACAGAAGCGGGTAGACCCATCCTTTTTCTTGACCAGCACGATTGGGGCAGCCCATGGACTCTGACTTTCTCTTACCACCCCGCTCTTCAGCATCTGCGCCAAAAGCTCTTTTACCTCTTGGTAGTACTTTGGGGGTATTTGCCTGTACCTTTCCCTGATCGGTGGGGCATCTCCCGTGGGTATTTCGTGCTGAATCTTGTCAGTACAGCCGAAATCTTCTGCGTGACGGGAGAACGTGGCTTGATTCTCCCAAATAAAGTCCTCTATGGCTTGGGCTTGCTCCGAAGCGAAGGGGCTCAGGTCCACTCCCATCTGCCCTAAGATGACGCGACTGTTCCATTGATCAGTGGGTTTCTCTTTTCTTTCCATAGAAAGAGCCCAAGTCCAGGCTTCCCCTGCCATGGGCTGCAATTCAATCGATTCTGCGGCCGCCACCTCTTCAGGCGCCAGGTAGACATGGGCCAGAACAACTCCCGAGGTCAAGGTGTAGGCCTGTTCACCGGTGTTCACGCAACGGAAAGGGACCCTTCCATTTCTTACTGTTGCTAAAGTGCGAGCCACCAACGGTTCGTCTCCGTTCTCTTCACCACGATAAGGCTCCACCAACACCTCCATCCCCTCGAGTGTATGGTGGGCCCCGACTGGCAAGGTGAGGACTGTCTCACGATTTGGAGGTAGCGTAATTGTTGTCTGTCTTGGGACTCGAACCCTCCCCACCGGGTAGCGGCTCCCACCATTCTTCCACAGTCCTCGGGCACGGATAAGGTGTTGGAAGACCTTTTGGGCAGGCCGGTTAGCAACTGTCGTCTTCCAGTAATCACAGCCCCCCGTGTCGAAGAGCAACTGGTCTAATTCTTTCAAGATGTTCATGCCCACGATAGCTGGCACCTCTCTGTCGTACCGGCCCTCCGTTAACACAATCCCTTTTTTGCCTAAGTTCTGGCCACAGGCACGTATGTTCATCCACACGACCCCTACAACCGGAATGGGAAGATTGTTTGCAGCCCTCAGTTTGATATGTGCCCCTCTGTCAATGGATACAGAACTGTTCTGGCATGGTGGTCACTTGGGACCCAGTATCCATCAGGCATCTTACTTCTTTCCCTTCAAATTCGGCCATGATCGTCGGCGTGCTGGCTGCTATATCTTCAGGGCGTTGGTTTTCTCTAAACTCAGTTGGTCTCCCCGCCATGTGCCCATCCATGGAGGGAGGTACTAGTTTAACGGCGGTCTTTCTTGAGACGTCTTCCTCTCCGGACAGTGTCGGAATAAATGGTTCCGATTTCCACAGTTCCAACACTGGTAGTCTCCAGCGGGTCTCGGTCGTCTCTGCTCGATCTGTCCCCTCTCTTCTTGATAGGTATGCGTGCGGGTATTTGGCCGCGGTGCTGTAGTTCCTACTTCTGACGCCGAGGCTTGCATATTCTTCAGCAACTCTTGTAGAGCAGTAACAGTCTCTTGTAACTGATCCACTTTAGCCTCAAGCTGGCTCGGTTCTCGGTTTTTCTCACCCGGGACTACCTTATGCATACAAACTTCACCCCAGGCGTTCTGCGGGTCGCAATTTTCAGTTTGTGTGCGGGAGACTGCTTCTTCCAATATCTCCTGGAAAGTTAGTTTTTTTTCTACCCTGAGCCGTTCACGGAGGGCACCTTTGATCTTGGGGTTATGTAACCCACGGAGGAATTGATCTCGTAGGGTACGGTCAGCATAACCGGGGGTTTGTGCTAGCTCTGGCTCTGCTGTAAGCATTTGTCTCATTATTCTCTGGAGTGCATTTGCATACTGTGGCAGACCTTCTTCTTCACCCTGCAGCCTGTAGAACAGTTGCGCCTGTAAATCTCCTGCTTCTGGTTTCCCGCCATACACTCTCTCAAGAATCTTCACCACCTGCTCTAACGTCTTTCGTTCACTCTCAGGGCGCAATAAAATGGTCTCTTGAGCATGGCCTTCAAGGGCAATCAACAATATCTCCCCTTGATTTTCTGCAGTCACTCCTGCTACTCTCAACATGCCCCTCACTCTCTGCGCCCAGTCATGGAGAGGTACATTGCTGCCAGTAAATTTTGGTATATGGGTCAGCATAGCCCCCAGGGACAGTTGCCTTGCTGGTATTCCCCCATCAGGTTGTATTAGAACACCTCCATCAGCGACACCCCCCTGTCCGTCCATGGTTCCGTACCAGCCTGCGTATCCTGCCGACTACGCCAAATGTAATAACCTGCAGGTAACAGGATACGCAAGGACTGCACGGAACCACGGGGGTTAATCAATGCAAATTTAATAATGTATTGCACAACACAGGTGGAGGAAAAGTGAGGGAAGGGAGCACAGCAGTAGAGATAATGCAATATACATACAACTACTTTGAATAACTTGTCAAAGATAGGAAGCCTCAGATTGTACTCCCAAAAGCAAAACACAGAAATCCTTATTAAACAAAAAACGCAGAGTCCTTGTTATCTTACTCGTATAACACAGTGCAGAGTCTTTTCCTATCTGTCCCTAACTAAAAGTAGTGTGCACACTTAACTGCAGGTTTCAGCGTGGGGTACCTCGTCACCGTTGGGGCCCGTATTCCGCCGGCAGACACCTCTAAAGTTCAGTCTTTGTCCCGGATCTGTAACTCGCACATGCTGCCTGGCTCCTCGCTCTCCACATCCAGCCTCTTTGGATCGGTAATTTGCACGTGCTGTCTGGCCCCTCGCTCCACATCCAGCCTCTTTGGATCTGTGTCTTGGGGGAGGACACCACGCAACACTCTAAGGTACTTGGACCTCGGAAAACAGGGCAGACTGAGGCCTTCTATCTTACAGCCCACTCGAGCACACTCCACTCTGCAAAACACAGCCACAAGTCGACTCCTCCTCCTGTCCCAGACTGCACCAGTCTCTCGAGCAGTAGGACTTTTTGCCCGCTGTTCTCTGTTTTGACAGCAGGTGGCAGCATAACACAAGGAAGTCCACCAAACAGTCTTTTAACCTATATATATATAAATGTTAACAGGTCTTACAGCTGGGCCCCAGCCTGCTCCACTGCGGGCCCTTCCTCCAATCTGCCTCTCCGGTGGTGGTAACGGTATAGCCAACAAAACTTTATTATTTACAAGCCACCAGTTTGTGGTTGCCCTGCAAGTTCACGGGCTTGTCCATAAGTAGTTCCTTATGCAAAACTGTAGACGGTCCCCACGGGGACAACTGTGCCGGCAACGACCGGTTTCAAATCAGGGTGGTTAATCAGATGAACTTCATCGGTAGATTATTTACTTATCATTTTTCAAACTTTCAAACTTTTAACACACACTGGTGGTCCCAACGGGGATGGTGACAACGGCATTCCGCTGCCATCACTCTGAGTCCTCGGCATCACTTTGGGGAAGGGGCGCGGTGCTCACACGGGCCTCCTGACTGCCCCTCAACTTGGCATCCAGCGCAAACCATCCCTTCTCCCCGCAGTGCCGGGTGTACTGCACCAGGTCTCCTGGCATCAGGTTGCGGCCTGAATGCTCCTCTGGGAGGTGGGCATTTACATCCTGCCGGGCTATAAAGACTTCGGCCTCCAGGCCCGGTTCATATATGAAACCAAAGCATTGGCGGACATCAAACCGCCTCACCTGCCCTTCATACAGGGGGCCGCGGACTTGGAAGGTTGCTTGTCTCAAGTTTTCCTTCTCCCGGATTGTACGGGCCACCATCTCCGCCTTCTTCTTTTCCCTCTCCGCGATCTCCGAGCCCAGCGGTGTCGGCTCCTTATCCCAATATGGTGCTGCTGCGAGCTCCGGCGCACGGGTCGGGCCCCACAAGACCTTTTGGACACTGCCCACTGCTGGTGATCTGGGTGGAAGGTCCCGCGGTGACTTGGCCTGGGACGCCACCTTGCAGCGACAACCCGGCGCAACCTCAGCCGAGGTGTGGGGGATGGGCACACGGGCTTTCTTCTGCTGGGCCTTCGGCACGGAGCGGCCTGTCTGCTCTGGCTCGGAGGAAGTCTCTGTAGATGCCTCTGGTTCAGGCTTCGGGGCTTTCCACGGCAGCACCTCCGGTCGACTACGGGCTCCGGCTACAGGTCGATCCGCCTGGGCGGACATGCGGGGTATCGCTACCGGTTGCGGTGGTAGCGGGCCTAGTGGCAGGGTCACGGCAGCCGAGACTGGTAGCGAGGGAGGTAGCAGGGCGAGCGGGTTCAGACCGGGTCCCGCAGCCGCGATGACCGACCCACTTGGGGTACCGGGGCGTGGGTCACTCACCCTCCCTTCCGCTACTTCCTCCTCGCGTCTCTGCACGGTCGCTATAACCTCCGCCATGTCGGTCTCCCACTCCTCTAAGAGGAGCTGCATCTTAACCTGCAGCCTCTGTTGGAGCTGCGCGGTCCGGATCTCCACCCACGCCGCGGTTCCAGGCGCGGGGGCTACGGTGCTACGGGACGGCATGTACATCTTGCTGGCGGCCTTTTCCAGGAACAGCAAAATGGCCGCAGGGTCCTGGCGTCCCCGCTTTTATAGCCACGCTCACATGCGGCCAGCCGCCATTCCGTCTCCCTTCAGCCTCTTTCCGGCTTCTCCTCTACAGAGGCGGGGTCTAGGCCTTCGCACCTCCACTGCTCGAGGAGACACTCGAGCGGGAATTTTTCGCGCCCAAAATGGCGGCTTCTCAAAATTTTCGGCCGGACACCTCCGGCGGTCACAAGGCGCACCTCTACCAGACGGCAGAGCGGTAGGATCCTGTTCATGACGCCAAGTTGTTGCGGGCGGAGGAGGTGCGCTGCGCTCTCCCACTGCTCGGGTCCGGCTGCTGCTGCTCAGTGGTGGCTCGAGCGGTGGGCCGGATCCCGGGGACTCGAGCGGCGCTCCTCGCCTGTGAGTGAAAAGGGAGGTTTTGATTGTGGGGATTTGATTATTGTCCGTGACGCCACCCACGGTTGTGGTGATTTTGGTGACACCACCGCTGCTCTAGACGGGGATCCCGGGAGCGGTGACAGGGAGCAGCTTTGTTGGTAGTTCTCCCCTCCGTGGGTAGGGAGTTGGTTGTCCCGGGGCCCGGTGATGGGGTAGGTAGGATGGATGGCAGGCGGGTTGCGGGGCCTGGCGAGGTGCAGGGTTGCAGGGGCAGCGCTGTGCCGCACGGCACAGTGGTACTCACTCAGCCAGAAATCAGGACACAGTTCTCGGTAAAACACTCGGATGGATGGACGGGTCCCCCAGACGGCTGCGGTTGTTTCTCCCTGCAGGTTAGTGGTGACTGTCTCTCCCTGCACCTATGTTCTATGTTGATTCCGATGGGTTCCCACCTGTAACCCGCTCCCCGACTTGGATGTGGGCCGGAGGAGCCCCGTTTGCCCGCAGGCGCTGGCCCTGGGAAACGGTTGCCCTTGGCGGTGGCGGTGTCTCCCCTTCACGGTTGGACTGTTGCCTTCTGTCAGGACTTGACTGTTTGGAAACCCAGGAGGTCTCCTTCACTAACGGATTCGGCAATTTCACGGCGACTCCTAGCCTTGCCGGGGTCTGAAAAGCCCCTGCCAAGTGGTGCTGGCTTCTCTTCGTGTACCGGTCCGGTACCGCCGGGCCACCGCCCGTCCACGGTCCTTACGGTAACTCTGATAGGCCACTCCTGCAGACGGTCACCACCGTCTGCCAACCTTGCTGCTCAGTCTGGGCCACACACCCGGACTCTGTCAGTCAGTTGCTCCACTGCTACACTTTCCTCCTTCCACTTTCACTGTCAAAACTAATCTGCCAGTTTTCCCTCCTCCAGGACTGTGAACTCCTTGGTGGGTGGAGACCAACCGCCTGGCTCCACCCCCTGGTGTGGACATCAGCCCCTGGAGGAAGGCAACAAGGGTTTTGTGTCTGACCTTGATGTGCCTGCTGGGAGTGTGGGGTGTGTTGGTGTTGTTCTCTGTTGCCCCTGGCTTGTCCAGGGCGCCACAAATTGCGTAGCCTGCCACCATTGGCGGTACGCCACTGCTGTGAGTGGGCCCCCCCTACAGTCCAGGACCCTGGCACTTGCCCAGGTGTGCCGAGGACTGACGCCTGCCTTGTTCTCTATACTGCCCTACAGCAATATAGTATCACATTACATCGTCTATTGTAGCCAAATGGAGGAATATCACAGGGACTAGGTGCCAGGTGACATTACACAACTGGTATCAAACCCCATATAATACCCCGTTTGCCACCGCACCAGGGCAATTGTATGAGCTGGATACGAAGTGCCAGGATTGGCGCATCTAAAGGATGTGCCACTTCTTGGACGGCTTCGGCCTGCTATTTTTAGGCTGGGGAAGGTCCAATAACTATGGACCTCCCTAGTCTGAGAATACCAGACCATGGCTCTCTGCTTTACATTTGGCTGGTGATCCAATTGGGGGGACCCCACGTTTTTTGTTTTAAATTTATTTACTTTAAAATAACAGCGTGGGGTGTCCTCTATTTTGGATTACCAGCCAAGGTGAAGCTGTAAGCTGTAGTCTGCTTTACCTGAGCTGACTACAAGAAATAGGGGGCACCCCACATTGGTTTTTTTTTTTATTTTATTTTTTTTTTTACTAAATACAAAGCTAAGCACCCATTAGTGCGACGTGAAAGGCACTAAAGGGTGCAAAGTTACAAAATGTAGTGGAGTGGAACATTATATCTATCCGTCTATCCAGCTATCTATCTTTGTAGCTTTTGACTGTATGTAATCCTCCCGTTTTTGTTTCTGGGCGGTCCGATAAAAAAACCCAGAAAGAACACTGATGTAAAATAGACTGTATACAGAACAGAAAGGATGCGGTTGTCACCCGGATGTGTATTGTTTAAAAGATTAGTTCTATCGGCTGAGTCATGGTTGACGAAAAAAGTCCCCATGACTAGGGCTTCCAATAACAAATAGTAGTTAGTCTGCAGTAGGAGTACTGTCCTGGTTTGTCTACTGCACAATGTGCATAGTGTTTACAAAAATTAGCCCTATGGCCGGAGTCATGGTTGACACAGGAAAGAAACTGCTTAACCCCTTAACGACCCATGACGTACTGGGTACATCATGGATCATGTGCAGTTAATCCCCGGCTCCTGCCGTGGGCAGGCCGCGGCGATCCGCGCACATATCAGCTGATCTCAACAGATGACATGTGTGCCTGCTAGTCGCGAGTGGAATCTCTTCCACCCGTGACTATTAACCCCTTACATCTCGCTGCCAAAATCTGGCAGCGCGATGTATATGCGCGCTGCCATTATGCTGACTTACCCCACCCCATCATGTCGCGTAATGTGATCATGTGACTTCTGGTGGTTGCCATGGTAGCACAGGATCATGTGATGACGCCTGTAGCTAACATGAGTCACTTCTCTCAATGCCGGAATACTGCCGGCATTGAAGTAAAGCAGCATATCTGCAGATCTCAGCCCTGTAGCTGTGATCTGGAGATATGGCAGAGCGATCAGCCCCCTTTCACCCCATTGGAAATTAAAGGGTTAAAAAAATAAAAAATACACACACATTTGGGATCGCCGCGTTCAGAAATACCCGATTTTATCAAAATATAAAATCAATTAATCTGTGGAGAGGCGTGAGCGCCTATCAGTGATGATTGCCCCTGCAGAACTGAAAACACGCTCTGACATCACATTAGCAGCCGGGCAGGCCAGCACCTCCAAGGCATATATGGAGAGGTTGTGCCAAGTGTTCAGCTTGGACACCCAATAATAAAAGGGAACAGAAGCATCAGAAAGGACACAGGTATGGTCACTTAAGTACCCCTTGACCATGTTGTGAAACTTCTCCCTCCTTGGCATTATAATACAATAGAAGAAGAAATCGGATATATGCTGCGCTAATACTCGGATTCAATATTAATATTCCTTTATTGTTTATACAGGTCGACATGTTTCAGAGACCTCAGTCTCCTTCATCAGGACATCAAAGGAACAATATGTCATCAGCTCCAGAGAAGCCTCCCTATAAACAAGTGAAATGCCACTTCAGAAGACCACCCACCACAATTCAAATCTCTGGAGCTGATGACCTATTGTTCTTTTGATGTCCCTGATGAAGGAGACTCATGTCTCTGAAACGCGTCGACCTGTACAAACAATAAAGGAATCATATTCATTTTGAATCCGAGTATTAGCATGGCATATACAAGATTTCTTCTTCTACTGTATTCTACGTCTTACACCTTGGCGCTGCAGCTGATACCATCATTGCACGTTTCAAAGGGGTTGTGACTTTCACAACCTGAAAAGGTGAGTGTACCTTTAATCTCTACCTATTTGATTTCACTACCATGTAAGACCCTATTGCTCCCCTCTACTCCACAGTATTATTACCTGGATCCCTCCTTGGCATTGTTAGAGGCACAGATAGCCCTTGCTGATGCTCATCTTTTATAGAAAATAGCCCAGTTTGTGCACATTTTCCCCCCACCTCAGTTGGACCTAGTGTTGGTGTCTCTCCCTTGGTGTTGAAAAGAGTCGGTAACTCTGCCACCAGCGTTGCCTGAGGGTGATGCTTTCATCAAGTGATCTACGATTCTTTTAAAGAATTTCATTCTTCAACCCTTTGGTGACTGCAAAAGGAGAGAAGGTAATTTCTACTTGTACTGTGGGTCCAGAAAGGTGGCCAACCAGTAAAGGTTGTTGGATTAAATGTGTATCACGCAAGGGTCTTGCCACAGACACTTACAAGTGAACTGTGCCATGTCAGCCAAGCTGCAAACAGGCAACGGGTCTGTATCCCCACCAGGAGGATCAATACCCATTATCACCTCACGCTGACTCGCCTCCTCATCCACCTCCTCTCCTGCCCATCCATGCTAGACAGACATGAAGCTGGGGTTGAAAGTCCCCAGTGTAGCACTGGCAGTGCCCTGAGTAGCACCAAAAAAATATTTTTCCTCCCCATCCTCCTCATCAATCATCATCACCCAATGTTGCCTCAGAATATTGGCTGAGCTGGGTAGTATCACTCATGGGGAAATCTGGCTCCATAGCCACATGCTGGGCACTCAAAGCTTCCTCTTTAACATAATGCAGTGATATTTTCAATAGACACTGCAGCGGGATGGTTAAACTGATAATAGCCTGATCATCACTCACGAGCTTGGTGCAGTACTCAAAGTTCACAAGAACCTCACAAATGTCAGTGATCCATACCCACTCAACAGTTGTGTGGTGGCTAACTCTCAGTATGACAGGCATGTTCGAGCTGGTATTCAGCTACTGCCTTTTGCTTCTCAGTAATCCTCACCAACATACAGAATTTTCAGTTCCAATGCATGGGCAGGTCGCACATGAGTCGGTGACTTGGCAAATTAAAGTACTTTTGCAACACTGTAAGACCAGCAAAAGCAGTAGAGGAATGGTGGAAATGGGCACTAATACAACGCACCTTTTCAAGCAAGTCGGTATGTTTTCATACATTTCTGAACTAGGTTCAGCACGTGAGCCATGCATGGCATGTGTACCAGCTTGCCGAGCTTTTAAAGCCATCACCAGGTTACGCCCATTGTCGTAAATGAACAGGGGAGAGCCACTGATAGGTCTGCTCTTTTATACCTTGCCACAGCTCTGCTGCAGTGTGTGGTTTTTGACCTAAACAGATCAACTTTAGCAGAGCATGTTGTCTCTTTGCCGATGCGCTGCTGCACAGCTCTCAGCTTGGCAGTGATGGAGAGGGCAATTCAGCAAAAGAGGAGGAGGGGAGACAGGAAGTGGCCACTGACCTGGTCAGGCACCACTGAGTATTGCACCCACGCCTGGGTCAGTACAAATGGGTAATCCCAAAGGCGGAGTACAGTGTGTACACACAGGCACTCTTTGACCAGGACACACACACACACACACACACACACACACTAGAGGGAACGCCTATGCAGACCCAGAAAGGGGGTGTAGCCCTCGCATCTCAGTTAGTGTGGTGCTGTAGTGAAGCTGGAAGAGAGTTGTGCAGTGGCAGTCAGAGGAGAAGGAGTGGAGCAGATGTGTCTGAAGTGTAGGGCTGAAGAGCGGAACACTGTGGCTGCTGGCGGGGGAGAACATTACCACCAAGTCAGACTGAAAGACACCAGAAGAAAGAGGAGACTCCTGGTAATGAATGCACACACAGGGTACAGGTCCCTAGAGCCAGATATCCATTTAATGGGCTGCTAAATCCTGTAGGTGGTGGGATTACAGCTTCCATGCCAACCAACACAGATCCCGCAGCATCAACAGCAACGAGGGGGCCCATAAGGAGGATCGAGCCTGTAGCCATCTTATCCTTGGTCCATGCTGTCAGCAAACGGGTCAGAAAGGGGAGAAAGGCAGCAGCGACTTCCCTGGACGCATCCCACGATATACTTCAAGTCAGGGGTGGTCCGAAACAAAGGTGCAGAAAGGAGAGTCATCAGTCACCCCTATATCAGCCTGAGGGATGCCTGGTTCATCATAGCATGGCCCGGGTTGTCTCACTCTACCAGCTAAAAGTGAGCAAAAACTGTTGGCCTAATGCATATTGATCTGTATGTATTGCAACAACTATTGTTTGTTTAATATGATGTGATTTATGTCTGCATACATATTGTTCAGATGTTAACAAAGTTAAAAAAAAAAGGTCCTCATTCACAGACAGGATGTTCCTCCTCCTCCTCTCAGTGTGTGTATTCTAGTGTGGAGCTGGAAGCTGAAGGTCACAGCAGATTTCTCTCCCTCTCCCAGAAACCAGACTGATCCTATTCTCATGTTGTAAGCTGGATGTTCTTAATTCTCAATAAATGAACATTCTCTGTTGCTCGCTGTGGACATCACGCTGATTAACCCGCTGCTAACAGGTTATGGGCCCAGAGTCGCAGCAGTCCCAGACCTCCAGAACACAGAGATAGAAAGACAACAGCGAACTGAGAAGTAAAGATGGCCACCAGCAGCAACTCAGCAAAGTTTACAGTGCCGAGCCTGAATAACCAGAACTACCAATACTAGAAATTCAAGGTGAAGATGCTGCTAAGAGAAAGTACGTGGAAATACACTCAGGAGCCTAAGCCTGACCCAGTACCACAGGAATGGCTAGAGATGGATCAGAAAGCACAGAGCACCATATCACTCAGCATAGAGGATGATCAGATTGTGCATGTGTGTAAGTGTGAATCTGCAAAGGAAATGTGGGAGCAGCTGCAGAAAGTACATGAGAGGATAAATCTAAGTAATACAACTTTCTCATTAGATAGAGTTTATCAGTCTAAGCTGCACAATGACCAGGACATGCAGGACTACATTAGAAACACTCTAGAGACCGTAGAGCGCCTGCGGGGCATTGGGGAAGATATGAAGGACTTCCATGTAGCAGCACTACTACTTAGTGGTCTCCCAGAAAGCTATGACACGCTTGTAACTGCACTAGATACATGCCCAGATGATGAGCTTACATTGGAGTACGTCAGAGGAAAGCTTGTACATGAATATAAGAGAAAGGCAGAAAGTGTGAGCAGCAAGATATGCAATAAGGAAACTGCTTTACAAACACAGGGTGTGCCCACCAGCAGAAACCACCCTAAAGAAACACGTGAATGTTTTGTATGCAAGAAGCCAGGTCATTTAAAAGCTGAATGCAGAGTCTGGAAAGCTAAAATGAATCAGCTGAAGAAGCAAAACAGTCAACAAAGAGTTAAGAGCGCTGTATCTGAAAATAATGATCCTGTAAATACTGAGGCTGCATTCACATCAGTCAATGCATTTAAATCAAAGCATGCGTGGTGTATAGATTCTGGTGCAACCAGTCACATGACCAATGACAGAGACTTCTTTACTAAGCTTAACCAAAGCAAGTCAGAGAAAGTGATAATGGCGAATGGTCAGTGTATGAACTCAGAAGGCATAGGAGATGGTTATATTGATTGTAACATCTCTGCAACACAAAGCAGAAGGATCCATGTAAAAGATGTGCTATATGTGCCTAGTCTTGAAAGTAATCTATTATCTGTGAAAAAGCTCACAAAACAAGGGAATGAAGTTACATTTACGCACGATAGCTGCATCATCTCAAAGGAGGGTCACACACTAGCAAAAGGAAAAATCAGAGATGAACTGTATCAGTTGAAATATAAAGAGTGTGTATACACAGCTAAACAAGAACTGTATTCATGTATGGCACAGGCGGCTTGCGCATAGAGACCCAGAAGCATTAAGAAAGTTATTTCAAGAACAATTAGCTGATATTACAATTGATCGATGAAACCAGACAATGAGGTGTACCAGCTGTATCAAAGGGAAAATGTCCAGAAAGGCCTTTCCTAAGAAAAGTACTAAAGAACAGAACAACCACTAGATTTAATACACACGGATATCTGTGGTCCAATGCGTACTCAGACCCCTGGAAAGAAGATATATTTTCTTACATTTATTGATGACAATTCAAGATATACAGTTGTCCATCTACTTCACAGCAAAAATGAAGTTCCAGAGAAACTTGAAATATCTCTAGCTGAAGTATATAACAAGTTTGGGATAATGCCAAAAATTCTACATGCAGATAATTGGACTGAATATACAAGTAATGAGACACAGAACATTTTAAAGAAAAATGGAATCATATTTCAGACTACTGTACCATACAACCCTGAGCAAAATGGTGTAGCAGAAAGAAGGAACCGAACACTCTGTGAAAGCGGAAGGAGTATGTTATTTGATGCAAATCTGCCTACAGTATATTGGGGCGAAGCTATTATGACGGCTTGCTATCTTCAGAACAGACTACCAGGTAAAGCGACAGAGAAAACTCCATTTGAGCAATGGAATAGTACAAAGCCAAAACTACAACACATAAGGATTTTCGGAAGTAAAGCATTTGCACACATTCCCAAAGAAAAACGAACTAAGTGGGAATCTCACGCTGAGGAAGGCATCCTGGTAGGCTACAGTGAAACCCAGAAAAGTTATAGAATTCTAAACCCAGAGACAAACAAGGTCACAATAAGCAAAGATGTAGTGATTGATGAAAACTTCGTGTCACCCAAGTTTTATGACATTATGCCAGTAGTCCAGATGAAGCAACAACAACAATCTCAGTCACAATTACAAGACAACGAAAGGGAGAATGTAGAAGTCTGGCTAGATTCTTCAACCACTGAAGGAACAACAAAAAGCCTAAGTGAACCTGAAATCAGACGATCGTCAAGATTAAACAAAGGAATACCAGCTAAACGTCTACCCTACATTGTCAAGACACTACCTGAGTCAGAGCCACAGTCATGGGATGAAATGCAAAAACTACCTGCCTATGAAAGAACAAAGTGGATCAATGCCGCTAATGAAGAAATGAACTCGCTTCATCAACTTCAAACTTGGAAACTCACTGAGTTACCACAGGGTAAAAAGGCAATCAAGTGCAAGTGGGTATTTAAAACAAATTATGACTCTGAAGGTAAAGTCCACAGATTTAAAGCGAGGTTGGTCGCAAAAGGATATTCTCAAAAATATGGCGAGGACTATGATGCTACTTTTTCCCCAGTCGCCAAGCAGACAACATTTTATAGCCTTGATGGCCATAGCTGCTGTACAAAAGATGTTTGTCAGACATTTGGATATCAAAACTGCATTTTTAAATGGTGACATTGAAGAGGACTTATACATGACTCAACCTGAAGGTTATATAAAGGAAGGTGAACAGAATCTTGTTTGCAAACTACAAAAATCTCTTTATGGTCTTATGCAATCGGCAAGAGCATGGAACACCAAAATGAACAAAGTTTTGTTAGAAGAAGGATTTAAAAGAGGTCAAGCGGATCCATGCTTATATAAGAGATATACAGATGGAAAGTGGATGTATATTCTCTTATATGTGGACGATGTAATTGTAGTTCATCAAGAAGAAGCCGAAATTGGGAAAATTACTGAAATTTTGAACCAGCATTTTGAAACAAAAGACCTTGGAAATGTGACATATTATCTAGGAATCCATATCCAGAGAGAGGAAGATGGAAGTTTTCTTCTAAATCAAAGTGCAAAAATTAATTCAATTTTGAATCCGTTTGTAATGACAGAAACCAAAGGTGTAACAACGCCAATGGAATCATCCTACCTGAAACTGGAAGAAGATGACCTGTTGCCTAACAATGAGAAATATCGACAGGCAGTGGGGGCACTTCTATACATATCGACTATGACTCGACCAGATATTACAACAGCAGTTGGAATATTGTGCAGATATGTGGAGAAACCGCGCCAAAAGGACTGGAATGCCGTTAAGAGTTCTCCGATATTTAAGAGACACAAGGTATAAATTTAAAATTATCTGCAGCAGGAAATCTAAAACTCACCGGCTATGCTGACGCAGATTTGGGCTGGTGATTCGCATGATCGTAAATCCAAAAGTGGATATGTATTTAAACTTGAAAGTTCAATCTCCTGGTCTAGTAGAAAACAAGTATCTGTTGCTTTGTCATCTACAGAAGCTGAATATGTGTCCGCAGCCTATGCAAGTCAGGAGATCATTTGGCTAAGACAACTGATGGATGATCTTGGTAAACCGTTAACTCAGCCAACGGTGATATATGAGGACAAACAAGGATGCATTAAACTTGCATGCAGTGAAAAGATCAGTGCTAGAACTAAGCACATCGACGTCAGATATCATCATCTACGTGATTTGATAGATTGTGGCATAATTCAGTTTGTTTATTGTGAGACTGATAAAATGATAGCTGACATTTTGACCAAGCCATTGCCACGACCTAGGTTCCAAGGATTGAGAACCACTATGGGACTAACAGAATAAGTAGTTGTTGAGTGGGGGTGTTGGCCTAATGCATATTGATCTGTATGTATTGCAACAACTATTGTTTGTTTAATATGATGTGATTTTATGTCTGCATGCATATTGTTCAGATGTTAACAAAGTTAAAAGAAAAAAAAAAAAAAAGGTCCTCATTCACAGACAGGATGTTCCTCCTTCTTCTCCCAGTGTGTTCATTCTAGTGTGGAGCTGGAAGCTGAAGGTCACAGCAGATTTCTCTCTCCCTCTCCCAGAAACCAGACTGATCCTATTCTCATGTTGTAAGCTGGATGTTCTTAATTCTCAATAAATGAACATTCTCTGTTGCTCGCTGTGGACATCACGCTGATTAACCCGCTGCTAACAAAAACCCTGAAAGACATTGCTGCCTGTGTGAGTCCTTCTGCGACCTGTGGTACTACACATTTACACATGAGCCCTGAGGCCAGCCTCACTCTCGGGAGCCATAACACCAGACTGCATTTACCATCAGCCCCAGACGCTCTCTAAACTGCAGTGACGGTCACCCCCTGACCGCAATTACCGAGAGTGGCGTCACTATTCCCATTGAAGTTAACCTGATGTACCTGTTGCCGGAAGATTTCCAGCACGTGAAGACCCTGAGGCGACCTGCAGGTGAGAGGGGCTTCACATTACAATTTGCGACTTTGTCCCAGCCTCCACCAGGTTCACCCAGTGTGCCATGACAGAAATGTATATCACAGGGGAAAGACAGACAGTGGGATGGCACCACCCACGGGGATCTCCTAGGTACACTGCGTTACGTGGCAAGAACAAGAAAAAGACGTACCTAAAAAATGGGATCACCACTTATGAAGTATTATTAAGAATCATCAATGTTTTATTGTCAATAGAACACACATAAAACACATAGTGAAAGTAAAAGAATACCGATAAACGAATACACACAGACAAATACGGACATCTAAAATCAATTAAAAGCACTAATGCACTTGAGAGATACCCACATTGAAAAATGTATATTCTTGGTCCAATGCCAATAGGCTGTAGTCAATTAACAACACATAACTCACATAAAGAGCCATTAAATGTAAGCACCAGGCCTACCAAAGTGAGGTAGGGAGGGTGCCAGCACTACTCATAATGAGAATAATTAGCAAGAGGACAAGAGTAAAGTGCAAAATTTACATAGTTTTTATTGAATACACAACAAGAAAAAATATTTGGTTAAAATGGTACACTACCAAAATATCATAGGGATACATACATATTGAACCCAGACTAGTTCACAATAGTTTATCTAATCAATTAAGGCCAAATTACAAGTATCTACTTTAATGGCGGCTAGTAAACTAGAAGGGTCCAGAATGATAATGTAGATCATCAAAAAGGGGGGCTGCCTTGGAAAGTGGTGATACTCAGGCCCAATCAAAGCACGATCTCCCACTATGTATTGGTAGGAGATCGTGGCGATCGTGCTGGTAACACCGTGGGGAAGTAGAGGTTGGTGCTAAGCCAATAGGAATAGCACCAAATAACCATATGACACAAGTGTGCAGGATTAGGAGATTCTCTTACCTAAAGTGCTGAAGTGCAGTAAAAAATGGGTACGATGTAACCAGCAAGAACAAAGGCAGTCCCAATAAAATTCAGAAAGTATCCCTAAAGACGGCCAGGGGTCTCCATCCGACGTGCGTTTCGCGAGGATTCTATAGCTTTATCAAGGTGGGGAACCAAGGTAGTCATGGTTGATCACAAATAATACAGCAAATATCGCAGAAAAAAAAAAAAATCGCAGAAAAAAAACCAAAAAAAAAACAAAAACAAATTTCTGCAATTAATTTGCTGTATTATTTGTGATCAACCTTTTGTCCCTCTCTTGGGTCTCTAAATACACTCTGCTGAATCTATATATGCCTGAATCTATATATACCTGGCTTCATGGGCGTGAAATTTGTGAGAAAAATGTGTGTGTTTTTTGGGGGGGCCCCTCCATTTTGGGAGTTGTGCGTTTCATGTGACTCTGAATGGGATCATTGATATATGACAATTTCTGGTGCATCCACTTACCAACACAGTGTTTACTGCTTGTGAACATTCAAATAAGGTTATGTGAAACCTGATATGCTGCCTGCATGGCATTACCTATTTCTGACACATGTGCAGACTATATATTGTTGTAGTCAATATTATTCGGCATTTCTCTTTAGTCTGCTCATGAGTCCTAACATTAGCGTATCCCTTTATACAAGTCGGCCCTCTGTTCCCACAGACACCACTCTTTATTGAGAACCTTCATCCCTTCCCCCCCCCCTTTTTCGGCCGGCCATGACGAGCGCTCCCCATACTTTCCACGCATGCGTTTGACCGTGGGCCTAAACGCATGCGTGGTTTGTTTCAGCGTTGTTGGTATTTGTTAGCAACGCCTTTTCACTTCTTGCTGTTTCTAGACTGCATGCTGGGTCCTACCTCCTTGCTGCTCACACAGGTGATTCATATTGTCTATTTAGTATTTTACCCTTTAAATAGTACACACATATGTCTTAGTGGTGTTAATGTCTGCCCTTGAGAAAGCTACCAAGAGGTAGCGATACGCGTGGGGCCACCCATATCTGGTCCACCACCCTTCCTTGCCCTGCCCCGGACGGTTTTTTAGCATTTTTTGCTGCACCCTCCTTGAGGTTTTGGTATGTCATCCTGAGGGATTTTCCTTAGTTGCTCTCTGGGCTTTTCTTTATTACTTTAGCCCGCTTGCTTGATGATCCAAAACCTGTTTGAAATGCCTGCTGGGTGTCTTGCTCAGGTCTTTGTGAATTTGTGAACTGTACAATTTTTGATCTTGTTCATTTATTTTCTGCTGCTCACTTTGCCATGGGCCAGCCAGTTAATTTCATTTGAGTACCTGTGCGATCCTCGGCATAAGCTGCTATTCTATTTTGTGGAAAGTCCTCTCCTTGTGGCACAAATATAGGGGTATTTCAGGGTTTGTTCAATATTGGCTACAGCCTATTGGCATTGGACCAAGAATATATATTTTTCAATGTGGGTATCTCTCAAGTGCATTAGTGCTTTTAATTGATTTTAGATGTCCGTATTTGTCTGTGTGTATTCGTTTATCGGTATTTTTTCACTTTCACTATGTGTTTTATGTGTGTTCTATTGACAATAAAACATTGATGATTCTTAATAATACTTCATAAGTGGTGATCCCATTTTTTAGGTACGTCTTTTTCTTGTTCTTGCCACAGAAATGTATATCCCCTGTACACAACAATTTGTCCACGTGTCTATTGTTAGGTGGACCTTCTCGGTTATGGCGTTGGTCAGAGCACGGTTGGGATTGTTTAACACGTGCTTGTGTAACGACGGGGTGGCACTAGTAGTGGCTGGGAACACTGTATCGTGGAGCAACCGCAGCCAAGAGATCACGGAAACACTGTGTTCCCACTAGCCTAAACTGCAACATCTCCACAGCTAGCAATTCGGCAAAGTGCGAGTTTAGGTTTTGTGCCTGTGGGTGTGTGGTGGGTATTTATGCTTCCTTTCCAAGATCATTCACAGACAACTGGTAGCTTCCTTGGGACAAGGAAGTGGATGGGGTTTCTGTTTGCTATGTCTGTACAATTGCACCTTGTGGGCAGAATGTATGAACGCCTGCTTCCTGGACAGCAGATTGTGAAGGACATAGCACAGGTGACATGGCAGTGGTTTGACCCACAGACACAATTTTGATACCCTGGTGTTCAACCCACCTACTGGGGTGCTTTGCTGCCATGTGGTTCCACATACTGGTGCTGCTCAAGTTGCCTTTGCCCTGGCCTCTGCTCAACTTGGTATGGCAGATGTTACAGATTACAATGTTTTTCTCTGAAGGACTTTCAGAAAAAAAAATTCCACACAGCGGCTGAACACCCCCTTGCCCTGACTTGGGCCTCAGTGGGGGTGCTCTTTGCAACAGTTTACCCAGTTCTCACTCTGGGCAAACCACTACCCCTTGGTGCCTGTATTGGTGCTGTGACGCCCTGACAAAATCAGGGTGTCACAGATGACTGCACCCCTCTTCCAGGTGCAGGATTTCCTCCTCCTTGACCCTCCATCAAAACCCCACATCTAGGTACATAACACCAGCCAGCAAAGCCTAGTCACCCCCCATGACAATAGGGACACACAAGTGGGTGGGGCCAAGCAGATGGTGACTCCCACCTAGGGGTTCTGAGTTGTTTTGGGAGGGAACAAGTCAGTTAAGCTTGGACAGAGGAAGTGAGAGGAGTGTGAAGTGACAGGGTAGTCAGGAGTTGGAGCTCCTGGACTACCAGACTACTGACTAGGTGGCAGTCGGCAGACAGGGCCTCAGGCGACGGAGATCCGGTCGCGGGAGACCTTAAGTGGACTGGGGCAGGGTTGTAGCCCGCCTGTACCGACAGCGGGAATCCGGTCCGGAGGCCGTGCACGACAGGGTACCTGGACAGCAAGGACAGCTTCAAGCATCATGCTAATTGACCAGCTGGGGACAAGATTTCAGGTCTTGTCCCACAGGAGGCCCAGATAGGGCGAGACTGAAGCCCAACGTGGGGGATAGGGCTCCGCAATTGCCTGCAAAGATCCCACGGGTCAGTTCTCGCGGGCCACAGCTCCCAACTCACAGTATCACCGGGAGTGGACTTCCCCGTTTCATGCGGAGTAGTCCCCAACAAGGACGCAAACACTAAGTGCAGGAGGAAGGGACCCCTGTTTGCTGTACCAGGGTGTGGGATCCAAACACACCCGCCAGAGGTCAGCGGTCACTGGCAATTTGGTTTACCATCTGGACTCTGTGTGAAGTCATTGAGGAACTGTGAGTACACCAATACCACCCGGTCCAACCTGCAGATTGTGCTCCGCAGCTCCATCCCACCTGTATTGGGGCCCCGGGACAACACCTCCCCTAACCGTGGAGGGGATAACATCCAGCTGCCCCACTCCATCGGTCCCGGGCGCCACCCACAGCGGCAGCGGCGGTGTCACCAACAATCACCGCACACCACAGGTGGCGTCACTGACAAAATCTTCCCAATATAACTAATCCTCCTTTTCACTTGTGGGTGACCAGACAGGTGCTCAGGCTCAGGTCCAGCTTCCCCTCGAGCCACTGCCATGACCCCGGATCCGAGCGTCTCGAGCAGTTCCCCTGCCGTGGTTTGTCCCCTGTCCGCAACAAACTTGGCGTCACAAACAGGATACTTACCCCATCCACTAACCTGGGTGAAGTGCGCCTTTCCTGGACTGTTAACCCTTGAAACGCTGCAAGTTTTCGGACCGCTGCCATCTTGCCCGCCATTTTGGCGCCAAAAACAACAACCTCACCATCTTCATCCCCGAAAAGAGCGCAAGTCTGGAGCTTCGCCCACCTTCCTGTGAATGCAGCCGTAGATTGCTGTCGACAAACCAAGGGGGAGGGCGAGAGTGCAGCATGTGACCAGAGCTGATATAGTGCAGGGACGCCAGGACTCTGCAGAAACCTGTTCCTGGATACCGAGGAGGCAGGATGTCAGCGCAGCCCAGCAGACTGTGCCCGGAAAGTCCCATTCCCGGTACCGTCGACTGGGTGGAGGAGCAAACTATGAGGATGTGTCGGAAGGTCAGGGCCCAAGTGTACCTTATGCTAACTGAGTAGATGTCGGAGATGAAGGACCTGGCTGCAACCATTCGGGCACGTGAAGTGGAGACTACCTCTGAGGGTCGGGTAAGCGGAGGCCCATGACCTTATGTTCCCCAGGAACCGGCCTGCCTGGCTGAGGGACTCAGCCCGCTCCCATTCGCCATGCCACTCCCGTCACCGCCCCTGCCCGCGGCCAATGTCCCGACTGACCCGTTGCCCCAGCCAGTGGCAGCGGAACCCGTAGCCTCTAAGGAGGAGGATCCAGCTGCTGGGACCTCCGGCCACGTCCTAATCACCACCCCGACACTTAACCCGGCCCCGAGCCTGGCTGCACCGCTGATGACACAGATGATGTCAGTCCCGGCCTTGAGTCCAGCCGCTACACAGGCAGCACCCATCCCTGTCTTTACCCCAGCTGCAGCACCGATGTCTCCCAGGTTTCCCGCCCTGGCTGAGGAGCAGCTGGTGTGTTCCTGCAAAAGTGAGGAGCAGCCTGCTGATCGATGGGGGCCTACGGCAACATGAAAGGCTGGTTGTAGCCGGCGCCATGGGCATCTGAGTGGACCTGGCTCCTGAGCAGGAGGAGGAGCACGGGAACCGTGCCCCATACTGGGAGCGGCAGCAGCAGCAGCTCCGCAGAGAGATAGCTGCCCAGGAAAAAAAGAAAGCAGACGTGCTTACCCGGACCTACCGGGAAAAGGACTGCCTGCGGCAAGCCACATTCCGGGTCAGGGGCCTGACATACAGAGCGCAGATCCGCCACTTAAACCCCCACCCTTTTCATGAATCAATCTCAAGAGCCAGGAGTGGAGTCCGAGATTTTTGTGTCCCGGAGGGATGTGGCCCCTCATCTGCCAACCGGACATCCAGATCGGAATCTGGAACCCAGGGACTTAGTCAGCTACACCCGGCATTGTGTAGAACAGGGGTAGTTTGTTCTCGATGTAAATAGGTGGGTAATGGAGCAAAGCCATGCCAAGCCTCCCACCGTCACCTTCATCAAAATGAAAAGGATTAAACAGGTAGCGGAACCCGGCTACCCCCTTTCCCTATTTTAATCCTTTTGTTGTTAATGAACCATGGCCTGTGGACTGGCAGAGGCCACCCAAAAACTTTCTTGGGTTCTTGTACATATCTCCCATTTGCCTTCTTGTTCCTCTGCCCACTAGGATTGTGACACCCACTTGAGAGGACTAGTTGGAGGAAGGGCCTGCGGTAGAGTCGGCAGAGGCCCAGTCACTAATAAAACCGGTGGCTAACCTCCAGGCCAGAGGGGTCCGGAACACTGGGACTCTTTGGGGTGGACTGGTGAAAGACAGAACTGTTTGCAACATTCAAGTAATGTGCCTCCCTGTCAAGGGATAAAATGTTTCATGTTTTATATTATATTATGCTTTTACCTTTTACAGAAGCAGTTTTAATAAACGTCGGTGGCCGGACAGCCCAAGGAATGGGCTGTGTTTTACCAAGAGGGAGTGTGACGCCCTGACAAAATCAGGGTGTCACAGATGACTGCACCCCTCTTCCAGGTGCAGGATTCCCTCCTCCTTGACCCTCCATGAAAACCCCACATCTAGGTACATAACACCAGCCAGCAAAGCCTAATCACCCCCCATGACAATAGGGACACACCACTGGGCGGGCCAAGTGGATGGTGACGCCCACCTAGGGGTTCTGAGTTGTTTTGGGAGGGAACAAGTCAGTTAAGCTTGGACAGAGAAAGTGAGAGGAGTGTGAAGTGACAGGGTAGTCAGGAGTTGGAGCTCCTGGACTACCGGACTACTGACTAGGTGGCAGTCAGCAGACAGGGCCACAGGCGACGGAGATCCAGTCGCAGAAGACCTTAAGTGGCCGGGGCAGGGTTGTAGCCCGCAGGTACCGACAGCGGGAATCCGGTCCGGAGGCCGTGCACGACAGGGTACCTGGACCCTAGAGCAAGGACAGCTTCAAGCATCTTACTAATTCACCAGCCGGGGACAAGATTTCAGGTCTTGTCCCACAGGAGGCCCAGACAGAGCGAGACAGAAGCCCAACGAGGGGGATAGAGCTCCGCAATTGCCTGCTAAGATCCCACGGGTCAGTTCTCGTGGGCCACAGCATGGAGTGGAGTAGACTTCCCCTTTTCATACAGAGTAGTCCCCAACAAGGACACAAACACTAAGTGCAGGAGGAAGGGACCCCTGTTTGCCATACCAGGGTGTGGGACCCGAACACACCTACTGGAGGTCACCGTTCATTGTGTAAAGTCATTGAGGAACTGTGAGTGTGAGTCACCCACCACAGCGCTGCAATGGTCGCCTGCGGGACACTGCGGGGACTTCTGTGTGGGGAACCTTGGGGCCACAGGTATGTCAGGTTCACTTTCATAGGAGTTGTGATGCCACTCTCGGTTTTGCAGTCAGGGCGATGGAGGACCACCACTACAGTTTAACGAGCGTCTGGGGCTGATGGTGTTTGCAGTGTGGTGTTATGGCCTCCCGAGAGTGAGGCTGGCCCCAGGGGCTCGGGTATATGTGTGTGGAACCACAGTTCGCAGAATAACTCAGTCGCAGTCTAGAAAGTCTTTTAACTTGTTTACTCACTTTTAGTTGGTTCGTGAGATACCCGGGCGATGCTGAGATTATACCAGGTGGAACCAGGAATTTCTGCAGGCCGTTCTGAGGGTAGCTATTAACTCGCCTTCCTTGCACTTCTTTTGTTTCGGATAACCCCTGACTTGCAGTATCATGGGATTCATCCAGGGAAAGTCGCTACTGCCTCTCCTTCCCTTTCTGGCCCGTTTGCCGGAAGCGTGGACCAGCTGAGATGGCTTCTGGCCCTATCTCCTTATGGGTCCCCCTGTTGCTGCTGAGGCTCGAGCTCTGTATCTTTGGTGAGGAACCTCTAGTCCCCTCACTGGCAGGTTTAGCAGATCAGTAGATCGATATCTGGCTCTAGGGACCTGTTCCCTGTGCGTGCGTACTTACCAGCAATCCCCGTACTCGACTGCCTCTCTTCAGGTGTCTTTCAGGCTTACTTTCTGGTCACTGTACTCCCCCCGCTAACAGCTACCACACAAGCAGGGTCTGGCTAACGTGGCTGTACGTCTGCCTCCTTCAGCAAATTCTGTACACTCTTCTGCAGACTGGCTTGCTCCTCCTCCTTTTCCTGTCCACCACTGCATCTAGCTTCCAGTCTCTCCACTCCACCCCTTGCTGAGAATTGAAAGTTAACCTCTTCAGGGCTACCCAAGGATCCCCTCTCAAGGTGTGGGAGACCTGGTCACTATGTGTCTGTGTGTACACACCTCATTCTGGCCTTTTGGAATTACCTGGAAGCACTGTCCCAGCATGGGTGCAGTACTCTGTGGTGCCTGACCAGGTCAGGGGCGCCACATTCCCCCTTAGTTATCATCAGCACGTCCTCGGGCTGCAAAGACAAGAACAAAAAGGTAAATACAACTTTTCCCACACAGGGGAGGGTTATTTGCATTGACAACATACCAGGTACCATTATTCACCACCCACAAGTCCGTAACCCACCCAAAACCGCTCAGGAGGTAGGTCACCAGTCAATTTAGTGACCAGGTCTGGGCCAGCTCTATCCCAGACCTTTCCTCCAATCTTCCTCTCCTGAGGAGGGTGGTGTAAGGTAGGCCCCATAAACAGGCGTACTGGCTTCCATGTGTTGGAGAGCAGGCCCCATAAACCGGCGTGCTCCCTGGTGGTGCAGAGCCAGGCCCCATAAACAGGTGTGCTCTGAGGTTGGTACCATTGAGGTAACTTTTTACAATGCGAGAGTTTGTGGTTATAGCCAGTTCATAACCTGTGGTCCATTTTTCAAGCGCACGTAACCAGGTGCAACACATTTTAGCAGCAAAGTTCTCGCAACAGTCCTTGCTTGCACATTCTTAAATGTTACTTAACTTTCAGAAAACATTTTTAAACACTTAAACTTAAATAAATTTACTATAAAGACATTTTAGACTGTACTTTCTCTATACTGTAATGGGGGTTGACCAAAGTTGCTGTGGGTTAATTTACGCAGTACTATGCTATCATCTGTCTGAGGTTGTGTCCCCCCACCGGGTGTATGTGTCTCAACGTGAATGATGGGTGTACTGGGTGCTGATACCAGTGCATGGTCTTCTGATTCAGCTTCACTTGGCTCTGTTAGGTTCTGAACAGGTTTTTCTTGTCTTCTAATTTCTTCTCTAGGTTGAGGGAAGGTGATTACTGGAATTACAATGGCTCCCATTGTATTGAGGCCAACTTGCAGGAAAATCTCCAAGCACAGTAGGGATCATCTTCTCTCTTGGTGCTTCGACTGGCGAAGGGTTGGGGACATCTTCAGGGATTCTTAGCTGTTCAGGACATCTCTTAAGGTGGTCTCTGGAAACCACAGCTGTTGTCTTTCCTCCATCTTTGCTGATGAGGCATGTCTTTTCACGGCTAGGTGTTAATGGTAACACGTGTAGGGTTCTGCTTCCCAGTGATTGTCGAGTTTGTGATTTCTTCTCTTTCTCTTGAGGACTACTTCTCCAGGCATTAAAGGGGCAGCAGGTGCATTTTGATTGTAGGCTTTTTCTTGCCTCTGCCGCTGCTGAGTCAAACTTCGCTCCACACACTCTTGTACTCTCTTGTACTGGACCTGGCGGGTGGAATCCCAATCAGCACCTTGTAGAGGTCGTGGGTCTCAATTCGCATTTCTAGATCCACTGGCAGGCCCTCATCAGGTATGCCGGTGTGCAGTTCGTGGAACTTACGGGGACGTTGTTATACATGTCCACCAGGTCAGGCAGCTTCTCTGGCCACAGGCATCTTTCTTCCAGTGGTAGAGTTTTCAGGAGATCAAGAACAATGTGATTCATCTTCTCGCACATGCCATTGGTCTGAGGATGGTAAGGCGTGGTACGGATCTTCTTGCAGCCATAAAGGTTACAAAACTCCTTGAACACCTCAGCTTCAAAGGCTGGGCCTTGGTCAGTGAGCACTTGGTCTGGGTCTACAGAAATGTGGTCTACAGAAATGGGCTTGGAAAGCTCTGGCTGCAGTCTGGCCTGTCAAGTCCTTGACTGGTTCTACCACTAGGAACCTGGATAATGGTCAACCATAGTGAGAGCATAGTTGTAGCCTTGTCTGCTGGGCGTCAACTTTACATAGTCCAGGGCCACTATTGCCAGGGGTCATTTGGTTTGGATCGGCAGGAGCGGTGCTCTCTGACTGTGATGGACTTTTCTTCTGAGATTGCAGGACCCGCAGTCTCTACACCACTTTGCCAGGGCAGATCTCATGCCCACCCAGTAGAATCTTTCTTTGAGTGTCTCCAGTTTTTTCCAACCAAAGTGACCTGTGCCATTGTGATAGGCTTCCAGCACCATCCGTGTATCCTTCTGTGGTACAATCACCTTAAACATTTTCTCATGCGTCTTCAGGTCAATGATGCTCCTGTAGAGTTTGTCTTGGTAGATGAACAATCAACCTTTCTCTCTCCGCAGGTTCTGTGCCTCAGGTGGGGCTCCTGGATCAAGGCTGGTGCCAGGTTGAGTGATCAGCTTCTTCACCAAGCCTACTGCTGGATCATTCTCCTGAGTCTCCTTCCAGTTGTAGTGAGGTAGAGGATTCAGGGTTACTTCTTGGTGACTGGTGGGTGACTGCTGACACTGGTTGGCTCCATGGCGATGGAACGCTGGCAGCTCAATCTCTTCAAGGTCATCTACATCTTCCCTTTCGTCTGCTAGGGGAGGCATCCTTGACAGAGCATCTGCGTTGCCATTCTTGCGACCAGCTCGATACTTGACAGTAAAATCATAATTTGCTAGTCGGGCCACCCAAAGTTGCTCCATGGCACCCAGTTTAGCAGTATCCAAGTGGGTTAGGGGGTTGTTATCCGTGAAGATGGTGAATTTGGTGGCTGCCAGGTAGTGCTTGAATCGCTCTGTGATAGCCCAGACCATGGCCAGGAACTCTAGCTTAAATGAACTATAGTTTTCTGGGTTTCTTTCAGTAGGCCTGAGCGTCCTGCTGGCGTAGGCGATCACACGTTCCTTGCCTTTCTGTACCTGTGAAAGCACTGCTCCCAGTCCCACATTACTGGCATCTGTATACAGTACAAATGTTAGACTGTAATCAGGGTAGGCTAGAATCTCTTCATCCATCAAGGCCCCTTTCATTTGTCTGAAGGAGTTTTCTTCTGCTACTCCCCAGTGAAATGGTGGGCCAGAGGTCTTTCCCTTCTTTGCTTGGCCTACTAAGAGCTCTTGTAAAGGCGTCGCCATCTTCGTATAGCCCTTGATGAACCTTCTGTAGTAGCCTACCAAGCCAAGGAACTGACGTACCTTCCGGAAGGTAGTGGGTGTGGGCCATTCCATTGCTACTCCTTCTGCACTGACCACATGACCTAAGTATTGGACCTTCGGCTTCAGTAAATGGCACTTAGATGGTTTCAGTTTCATCCCATATCGAGATAGTGCTTCAAAGACTTCGGCCAGGTGTTTCAGGTAATCCTCATAGGTCTTGGAGTACACGATTACGTCATCCAGGTAGAGCAGGACGGTTTCAAAGTTGAGGTGCCACAGGCAGCACTCCATCAGCCTCTAGAAGGTCCCGGGGGCGTTGCAAAGTCCAAATGGCATGCTGTTGAACTCACAAAGGCCCATGGGGGTGGTGAAGGCCGTCTTCTCCCGATCTTCCTCTGCTACAGATACTTGCCAGTAGCCACTAGTGAGATCAAGGGTAGAAAAGTAGTTAGAAGCTTTTAAGGCAGCGAGGGATTCCTCTATCCGTGGCAAAGGGTAGGCATCCTTGTGTTATCTGATTTTATCCGTCTGTAGTCTACACACATCCTCATTGTGCCATCCTTCTTTTTCACCAGGATCAGGGGAGCTGCCCAAGGGCTGCAACTGTCCCTAATGACTCCTGCCTCTTTCATGTCCTTCAGCATGTCCTTTTTTGCTCTGGTAATGGGCTGGTGGTATAGGCCTATGTCTTTCTTAAAGGAAGGATGACTGCCTGTGGGTATGTGATGTTGTACCCCTTTGATCCTATCAAAGTCCAGTGGGTTCTTACTAAAAACCTGCTCGTATTCCTGCATGACCTGGTGAACCCCTTGTTTCTGGTAGGTGGGTGTAGAGTCAGTTCCCACATGAAGTTGTTGGCACCAGTCCTCTAACTGCTTTTGAGAGATCTCATCCTCTTTTGAGTCAGCTTGTGTCAGGGGGCTTACAGGTTGTATAGCGTCATTTGGGCAAGTAAACAGTTTGGCAATGGTAGCGTATTGGTAGTCTGGCTTCCTCCTCCCCACAGTTAACCACTCATACAGGTACTCGTCCCTTGTGTACATCAACTACCCCTCTGGCTGTCAGAATCGTGGGCCAGTGTTTTGAATGAGTGGGCTCTAATACAGCCTGGTAATCCTGTCTTCTGAGACCTACCGCTGCTCTTCACCACATCATCATTTCACTCCGTGGGAGTATCACAATGGGGTTAGCATCCATCACCCGTACATTACCAATTTCACCGCCAATCTGGTTTACCTGTTGCTTCCTCAGAATGACTCTGATCTCTTTCTGCAAGGCTCTCCGTTGTCCGCCCTCAACACCTTCATCAATCTGGTGAAGCAACAACAACACTTCCCCTAGGCAATTTTCTATGACATTAGTGCCTAAAATCCCTTGTGGATTCCTTTCCCTTGCATCATTATCTACAACAATCAGTCATTGTCCCTTCATTTCCTGCCTTCCCACCTTTATGGTTACCTCCTTGACCCCAGTCTGGTCTATAGGTTGTCCATTGGCTGCCTAGATGGTGAGGTCAGGGTCCGGTTGTTGGAGATTGTCGTCCGACCAAAACCTGCGATAAAGGACATACAGGTTTGTGGTTACCTGGGAACCGGTGTCCAATAATGCCGGGGTAGGGATCCCGTCCAGGATGATGGACAGGACCGGTCATCCACCCACATACTGATCACGGCAGTCAGCTGGCCCTGCTTTTCTTAATCCTGGGGACTGGCCCTTGGCCCCAGCTTTGACCCAAGCCCTTGCATAGTGGCCTGCCTCCTGGCAAGGGTGGCAGATCGGTTGTTCAGATGAGTCATAGCGATCACTGCTCTTCCCTCGGGATGTGGGACCTCTTCTCCCTCGCATTCAGGAGACGTCCTCTGGGATGTCAGCTAGCAGGATCCTATGAGGGGCTTTGGGTTCTGAGGGGAGTTGCATTGCTTTCAGGATCCGGGCAATGTCCTTGCTGAGCTGTTGCACCTGGGAGGATAGGGTATCTATGGCTCTGGCCAAGGTGATGAGTCCTTTTGCAGCTACCAGGGCCTGCGAGGAGGATTCTGCTCCAGCAGTCGGGGTGCTGGTAGGCCATGCTGGTGAGATGGGGGTCTGTGTCCATAGGGGGTTGGAGTGCTTTCACTGCCCTAATGGCAAAGTCCACATCAAGGTGTTCCAGGGACCACAGCCTCATCTGTTTTCTATCCTCAGGGGAGTGCAGGCCCTGCAAGAATTGTTCTGTCATCATCCGGTTTCCTTCCTGATCACTGACAGGATCCACAAGCTTGAGAGCCCATTGTGTGGCTTGCAACCTGAGGGCATAGTCTCTTATGCTATCTTGGAGCTTCTGGCAGCAGTTATAGAAGCCCTTTCTCAGCTCTGCCTGGGTGCGGTTTTCAAAAGCAGCTTTTAGTTTGGCAAAAATGGCTTCTACAGAGCTCCGGTCATCACTGGTCCAGGCCTCAGCCTCTAGTTCTGCTGCTCCAGTCAGTTGCCCCAGCACCACTGCAGCCCTCTGCTTACCGGTCATTGAGTACATATCCAGCAGGGTGCTGATCTTTTTCTTGAACCTGGTCAGGGTGTCTGCTTTGCCAGCGTATTGGGGCAGCCAGGTCGCATCTGGGATGTACGGTAAGGAGATTAGCATGATTGGAGCGATTTCGGCCGGCGCGGCTGCAGCCGCCGCACAGGAGCTAGGCGCCGCTGCACTCACTGCCCCCGGGACCTGGCATCGTTTGGGCTGTGTTGCCCTGGCTGGGTGAATTAGCACTCATGGCGCCCGTCATCCTCAGAGTCCCGCTTCTTTTCTTGAATCAGGGCACTTCCTGGCTTCTTCTCCAGGTTACATCCTTCTCTTCCGGGGCCAGAGCGCTCCGGGGATTCTGGGACAACACCACCCCTTCATGGGCAGTTATTTCTTTTTGCGTGGGCTGCTGCTGTTTGCCGTGGCAATATGGCGGCATTCCAAATTTTCTGGTCGGACCTCCAAAGGCGCACGTTCACCTGTCTTAACAGGTCTAGTCCTTATCTTGTTCGAGATGAAAGAAATGAGTCGTCCACCACAGCGCTGCAGCCTGCGGGACACTGTGGGGACCCTTCTTGCCACAGGTATGTCAGGTTCCCTTTCAGAGGAGTCGTGACACCACTCTCGGTTTTGCGGTCAGGGCGATGGGGGACCGCCACTGCAGATTAACGAGCGTCTGGGGCTGATGGTGTCTGCAGTCAGGTGTTATGGCCTCCCGAGAGTGAGGCTGGCCCCAGGGGCTTGGGTATATGTGTGTGGAACCACAGGTCGCAGAATAACTCAGTCGCAGTCTAGACAGTCTCTTAACTTGTTTACTCACTTTTAGTTGGTTCGTGAGATAGCCGGGCGATGCTGAGATTATACCAGGTGGAACCAGGAATTCCTGCAGGCCGTTCTGAGGGTAGCTATTAAGTCGCCTTCCTTGCACTTCTTTTGTTTTGGATAACCCCTGACTTGCAGTATCGTGGGATTCATCCAGGGAAAGTCACTACTGCCTCTCCTTCCCTTTCTGGCCCGTTTGCCGGAAGCGTGGACCAGCTGAGATGGCTTCTGGCCCTATCTCCTTATGGGTCCCCCTGTTGCTGCTGAGGCTCGAGCTCTGTATCCTTGGTGAGGAACCTCTAGTCCCCTCACTGGCAGGTTTAGCAGATCAGTAGATCGATATCTGGCTCTAGGGACCTGTTTCCTGTGCGTGCGTACTTACCAGCAATCCCCGTACGCGACTGCCTCTCTTCAGGTGTCTTTCAGGCTGACTTTCTGGTCACTGTACTCTCCCGCTAACAGCTACAACACAAGCAGGGTCTGGCTAGCGTGGCTGTACGTCTGTCTCCTTCAGCAACTTCTGTACACTCTGCTGCAGACTGGCTTGCTCCTCCTCCTTTTCCTGTTTGCCACTGCATCTAGCTTCCAGTCTCTCCACTCCACCCCTTGCTGAGAATTGAAAGTTAACCTCTTCAGGGCTACCCAAGGGTCCCCTCTCAAGGTGTGGGAGACCTGGTCACTATGTGTCTGTGTGTACACACCTCATTCTGGCCTTTTGGAATTACCTGGAAGCACGGTCCCAGCATGGGTGCAGTACTCTGTGGTGCCTGAACAGGTCAGGGGCGCCCCAAGTACACCAATACCACCCGATCCTACCTGTAGATTGCGCTCCGCAGCTCCATCCCACCTGTATTGGGATCCCGGGACAACACCTCCCCTACCCGTGGAGGGGATAACATCCAGCTGCCCCACTCCATCGGTCCCGGAAGCCACCCCCAGCGCCAGCAGCGGTGTCACCAACAATCACCGCACACCACAGGTGGCGTCACTGACAAAACCTTACCAATATAACAAATCCCCCTTTTAACTTGCGGGCGACGGACGGGTGCTGAGGCCCGGGTCTGGTTTCCCCTCGAGCCACCGCCACGACCCCGGGACCGAGCGTCTCGAGCAGCCCTCCTGCCGTGGTCTGTCCCCTGCCCGCAACAGTGCTACATATCCATTTTCCTGTGTGTTGCTGTGCTGGCTATGCATGTCAACGATCCAGGTCCGATCAGTGGACTCATCATCGACCACCTCGTCTTCCATCTCATCCTCCTTCATACTTGAGATTGTAGGCTGACCTGATGGAAACTGTGTCTCATCATTGTTCGCCTCCACCTCAGGAAAAAGTAATTCAAGTTCCTCAAAATGGTTTTCTTCTGGCCATAGGTCCACAAATACTTGTGCATCATTGCATGTCACCTCCTCACGTCCCTCATCCATGCTGCATGGCGAGAGGCCAGAGCCAACCAATGGGTACGTACAAAACAGATCTTCAGAGTAGCCAAGATTGGGGTCATATGTCTCCTGTGACTGATGAAGGGGCGAGGAAGTGTTGCGGGCGGGGGCCGCTGCTGCTTCTCTGGGCCCGCTCGGGTCAGAGGTTCGCTCCTGCTGCTTGAGTGGTGACCAGACCCGGGCTCGCACGGCCATCCGTCCTCACAACCGTCGTAAAGGGGGATGTTTACAGGGGATTTGTTGTCGGTGACGCCACCCGTGGGTTGCGGTGAGGGATGCGGCCGGGCGGACTGCTGGAGCCGGTCTCATCAGATGTGTGGCCATCCTCGTCGCCGGAGGTGATGTCATCTTCGGAGCGGTCGGGCTCGGGACTGGAGAGGATGTCTTTTGGGTCTTGGTCTGGTACGGGGCTGATACGGGTGCCGGAGCGGTGGCATGCTCATGGCCCGAGGGTTGCATGATCAGGGCCTCGCTAGCAAATGGAACAGGCTCCACTGCTATTGCTTGGGGCAGCGGACCGAGCAGGGCATCAGCTTGCAGGTACAGGTGGCGAGGGAGGCGATGTGGCGGACAGGGGTAGACCGAGCTCCTCAGCCTGGTGGGCCGCTCCCGGTGGGACATAGGGGCTTGGGTCGCTTACCCGCTCCACCGAGGCCATCTCAACTTCGTGGGCCCGAACGGCCGCAGCCAGGTCCCTCATCTCAGCCGTCCATTTTTTTAGGAAGAAATTAGCCTGAGCCTGGATCTTGTGGCACATCCGTTCTGTCTGGGCTTCGACCCAGTCAGCAGTCCCGGGAGCAGGTTCCTCCATCTTCGGGATGCCGGACCGGTCGAACATCCTTCCACTTGGTATCCAGGAGCATAAGATGGCAGAGTCCTGGCGTCCCTGCCCTTTATCCCTTCGGGTCACATGCCGCAGCGTCTCTGCCCACCCCCTTGGTCTTTTGCGAGCACTCTCTTTTTCGCTCCACTCCTTAGTTTCGATTTCGGCCTCAGGGTCCTCCTTCCGGCTGTGTTCCCAGGGGGTGGGGCTTCAGCTTGAGCCCTTTCTCGGGAAAGAAGACGCTGGATTGTCCTTTTTCGCATCCAATAATGGCGGCTAAAATGGCGGTTTTCCAAAATTTCGCAGCGGAGCACCGCTGACAGTCCAAAGCAAAGCGCACTTTCATCAGTTAAGTGAATGGGTAAGTATCCTGTTCGTGATGCCAGAAATCGAGGTGTGCCGCCCCCATGCCAGCAGCCGGTGCTGCTCGGATCTGGATCTACGGTACGGCTCGAGGAATCCTGAGGGACCCGGGGGTCGCGCGGACACTCCAACTAAAAGGGGACGTATTTGCACAGGGATGGTAGTAAACTGTCTGTGACGCCACACACGGTGTGTGGTGAGATGTGGCACCACCGCTGCTGTTGTGTGACACCCGGGGCGATGGAGGAGATAACACCCAGCTGCCCCACTCCTTCGGTCCTGGGCATCACCCCCAGCGGCAGCAGCAGTGTCACCAATAATCACTGCACACCACGGGTGGCGTCACTGACAAAACCTCCCATATACAAATCACCCTTTTCACTTGCGGGCAACGGACGGGTGCTCAGGCCCCGGTCCGGATTCCCCTCGAGCCACCGCCACGACCCCGGATCGGAGCGTCTCGAGCAGCCCCCCCCCTGCTGTGGACTGTCCCCTGCCCGTGACACAGAGTGACGTCACTTTGCTTAAGGCAGGGAAACCTGCCTCAATAGTAGAGTTGAGCGCGGTTCGTGGTTCGTGGTTCTCCAGTTCTAGGCTCGAGTGATTTTGGGGCATGTTCTAGATCGAACTAGAACTCGAGCTTTTTGCAAAAGCTCGATAGTTCTAGAAACGTTCGAGAACGGTTCTAGCAGCCAAAAAACAGCTAAATCATAGCTTGGTTTCTGCTGTAATAGTGTAAGTCACTCTGTGAATCAAACTATTATCACATTTCAGTGTATAGTGTGCGTGAACAGCGCCTTCAGATCACTGCTGTTTCTATAATGGCGATCGCCATTTTTTTTTTTTTTTTTTTCTTGTCTTCCTTCCCTAAGCGCGCGCGTCTTGTGGGGCGGGCCAGCATGTCAGCCAATCACAGACACACACACAGCTAAGTGGACTTTGAGCCAGAGAAGCAACGGCATGTGTGATAGGATCTGCATGTCACATGTCCCTGCATTATAAAACCGGACATTTTCTTCACGGACGCCATTATCTGCCTTCTGCGTCTTTGGTGTCAGACATCACTGTCGCAGCTCCGTCTTGAGTCCTATCGCTGATACAGCTGTATGCGCTGCATACACAGCGTTAGACAGCTTAGGGAGAGCACTTTATAGCAGTCCTTTTAAGGGCTCAAACCGGCAGGGTCAGAGTTAAGGTGACAGGTCCTGAAAACAGCGCCAGCGTCTGTGCAGCCAAGGTCAGGGATTTCCTCCCTGCATTTCACCATTAGGAGGGAATAGAAAGGCAGGCTTCCATTCCTCTACCCAGAGCACCACAATCCTGCCACTGTACCCTCTTGTCCTCTGCACACTCCAACTCATAACTAAGCCATTATACTAGCAAACACTCAGTGTACCTAGTGGCATCCTATCTGTGGCTATTGGACTTTGCTATAGTCCCACTAGTGCAAAGACATTTGCAGAGCGCATCTGCCTGCATTGCACACTACAACTAATTATAACCAAGCCATTATACTAGCAAACACTCAGTGTACCTAGTGGCATCCTATACGTGGCTATTGGACTTTGCTATAGTCCCACTAGTGCCAAGACATTTGCAGAGCGCATCTGCCTGCGTTGCACACTCCAACTAATTATAACTAAGCCATTATACTAGCACACACTCAGTGTACCTAGTGGCATCCTATACGTGGCTATTGGACTTTGCTATAGTCCCACTAGTGCCAAGACATTTGCAGAGCGCATCTGCCTGCGTTGCACACTCCAACTAATTATAACTAAGCCATTATACTAGCACACACTCAGTGTACCTAGTGGCATCCTATACGTGGCTATTGGACTTTGCTATAGTTCCACTAGTGCCAAGACATTTGCAGAGCGCATCTGCCTGCGTTGCACACTCCAACTAATTATAACTAAGCCATTATACTAGCAAACACTTAGTGTACCTAGTGGCATCCTATACGTGGCTATTGGACTTTGCTATAGTCCCACTAGTGCCAAGACATTTGCAGAGCGCATCTGCCTGCGTTGCACACTCCAACTAATTATAACTAAGCCATTATACTAGCACACACTCAGTGTACCTAGTGGCATCCTATACGTGGCTATTGGACTTTGCTATAGTCCCACTAGTGCCAAGACATTTGCAGAGCGCATCTGCCTGCGTTGCACACTCCAACTAATTATAACTAAGCCATTATACTAGCAAACACTTAGTGTACCTAGTGGCATCCTATACGTGGCTATTGGACTTTGCTTTAGTCCCACTAGTGCCAAGACATTTGCAGAACGCATCTGCCTGCGTTGCACACTCCAACTAATTATAACTAAGCCATTATACTAGCACACACTCAGTGTACCTAGTGGCATCCTATACGTGGCTATTGGACTTTGCTATAGTCCCACTAGTGCCAAGACATTTGCAGAGCGCATCTGCCTGCGTTGCACACTCCAACTAATTATAACTAAGCCATTATACTAGCACACACTCAGTGTACCTAGTGGCATCCTATACGTGGCTATTGGACTTTGCTATAGTCCCACTAGTGCCAAGACATTTGCAGAGCGCATCTGCCTGCGTTGCACACTCCAACTAATTATAACTAAGCCATTATACTAGCAAACACTCAGTGTACCTAGTGGCATCCTATACGTGGCTATTGGACTTTGCTATAGTCCCACTAGTGCCAAGACATTTGCAGAGCGCATCTGCCTGCGTTGCACACTCCAACTAATTATAACTAAGCCATTATACTAGCACACACTCAGTGTACCTAGTGGCATCCTATACGTGGCTATTGGACTTTGCTATAGTCCCACTAGTGCCAAGACATTTGCAGAGCGCATCTGCCTGCGTTGCACACTCCAACTAATTATAACTAAGCCATTATACTAGCACACACTCAGTGTACCTAGTGGCATCCTATACGTGGCTATTGGACTTTGCTATAGTCCCACTAGTGCCAAGACATTTGCAGAGCGCATCTGCCTGCGTTGCACACTCCAACTAATTATAACTAAGCCATTATACTAGCACACACTCAGTGTACCTAGTGGCATCCTATACGTGGCTATTGGACTTTGCTATAGTCCCACTAGTGCCAAGACATTTGCAGAGCGTATCTGCCTGCGTTGCACACTCCAACTAATTATAACTAAGCCATTATACTAGCAAACACTTAGTGTACCTAGTGGCATCCTATACGTGGCTATTGGACTTTGCTTTAGTCCCACTAGTGCCAAGACATTTGCAGAACGCATCTGCCTGCGTTGCACACTCCAACTAATTATAACTAAGCCATTATACTAGCACACACTCAGTGTACCTAGTGGCATCCTATACGTGGCTATTGGACTTTGCTATAGTCCCACTAGTGCCAAGACATTTGCAGAACGCATCTGCCTGCGTTGCACACTCCAACTAATTATAACTAAGCCATTATACTAGCAAACACTTAGTGTACCTAGTGGCATCCTATACGTGGCTATTGGACTTTGCTATAGTCCCACTAGTGCCAAGACATTTGCAGAGCGCATCTGCCTGCGTTGCACACTCCAACTAATTATAACTAAGCCATTATACTAGCAAACACTTAGTGTACCTAGTGGCATCCTATACGTGGCTATTGGACTTTGCTTTAGTCCCACTAGTGCCAAGACATTTGCAGAACGCATCTGCCTGCGTTGCACACTCCAACTAATTATAACTAAGCCATTATACTAGCACACACTCAGTGTACCTAGTGGCATCCTATACGTGGCTATTGGACTTTGCTATAGTCCCACTAGTGCCAAGACATTTGCAGAGCGCATCTGCCTGCGTTGCACACTCCAACTAATTATAACTAAGCCATTATACTAGCAAACACTTAGTGTACCTAGTGGCATCCTATACGTGGCTATTGGACTTTGCTTTAGTCCCACTAGTGCCAAGACATTTGCAGAACGCATCTGCCTGCGTTGCACACTCCAACTAATTATAACTAAGCCATTATACTAGCACACACTCAGTGTACCTAGTGGCATCCTATACGTGGCTATTGGACTTTGCTATAGTCCCATTAGTGCCAAGACATTTGCAGAGCGCATCTGCCTGCGTTGCACACTCCAACTAATTATAACTAAGCCATTATACTAGCACACACTCAGTGTACCTAGTGGCATCCTATACGTGGCTATTGGACTTTGCTATAGTCCCACTAGTGCCAAGACATTTGCAGAGCGCATCTGCCTGCGTTGCACACTCCAACTAATTATAACTAAGCCATTATACTAGCAAACACTCAGTGTACCTAGTGGCATCCTATACGTGGCTATTGGACTTTGCTATAGTCCCACTAGTGCCAAGACATTTGCAGAGCGCATCTGCCTGCGTTGCACACTCCAACTAATTATAACTAAGCCATTATACTAGCAAACACTTAGTGTACCTAGTGGCATCCTATACGTGGCTATTGGACTTTGCTTTAGTCCCACTAGTGCCAAGACATTTGCAGCACGTCTGCCTGCGTTGCACACTCCAACTAATTATAACTAAGTTACATTGTCAGGGATATTTATTCTTTATTATTCTGCTGTTAATAAAGCTAGACCACCACTGCAATCTTCACCACCTCTCAATTTTTACTACCACATTTTCAGTCCACAATCTTGTCGCAATCAACATGAGTGGCAAAATGACAGATGCTGGTGGAAAGGGGAAGAGGCGTGGTGGAAAAGGCAAAAAAGGTTTTGTCAGTGGGGAAGGTGGCAAAGCTCCATTATCATCTGCTGAAGATAGACCATCTACTAGCAAAAGTAAGATGTCTACTACTTATTGTGGACAATCCGATGTGCTCCCTTTTTTACGGACACGAACAAGAGGAACAAAGGTAGATGATGGGCAAAAAAGGAAAATGCTTGAATGGATCTCAAGTGGTCCAACAAGTGCCCTCTCAGCCACTTCAAGTACCGCATCCAAAAAACACCAGTCCTCTGAGTTGTCATCCCAATCACACTTGATTTCTCCCAGCTCTGAAGTCTCCATCAGCCCTGCACAGTATGGTGGAACTGAGATGGCTGAGTCTGCAGAGCTGTTCAGTCACACTATAGCCTGGGAATCAGAGGTCTGCTCCCAAGCTACAGTGAGTACAGAACAGGAAATGGTCTGCAGTGATGCCCAGAACCTTTGTGACTCTGATTCAGGCCGTGAGGACCAAGTTTCTGAGCCTAATGTTGACCCTTTGTCACAAACTGTAACACCTGTGGTTATAGACAATGAGGAACATACTGATGAAGATGAGACGCAGATACCCGATTGGGATGACAACTTAAATATTCGGTCAGGGCAAGAAGAGGCTCGGTCTGAGGGGGAGGGGAGTGCAAACACAACAATTGATGATGACGTTCTAGATCCCACCTACTGTCAACCCCCAGTCAGGCACTCGAGGAGGTCAACAGAGGCGGTGGAGGAGGATGCAACCGACGACGAAGTTACCTTGCGCCTTCCTGGACAGAGTCGGAGCACTGGTAGCACGTCTACAACTGCATCCTCAGCCACCACTCTGCCTATGAGCATTATTCGGGGTGGATCAACAGGTCGCATGGCCTCTAAGCCTTGCCTAGCCTGGTCCTTTTTTCACATCGAAAAAGATCGCCCAACTCATGTGATATGTAACATTTGTCATGATTCTGTTAGTAGAGGTCAAAACCTCAGCAGTTTGACAACTTCTTCCATGAATCGTCACATGACTAAATATCATAAGTCCCGGTGGGAAGCTCACCGTGCTGCAATGCGGCCTAGCGGAGCGAACCATCCACCGCCCGCCCCTTCCAGTGCATCCGCGCGCTCTTCATCTTCTAGGACTGTGGGGACAGCTGTCACACCTGTTTTTCCACGCAAAACTTCCACCACTGTAACCGCAACAGGCAGTTTGCTTGTAAGGTCGTCAGTTGGTTTGGAAGGGGAAACAAGTGAGTGTGTACAGCTCTCTCAGACATCGATAGCACCAACGTTGGATGAAGGCAACATCATGTCTCCGCCTGCACTTTCCTCACAAAACTGCATTTTTCCAGGGACACCCTACTCAACACCGTCTACACACAGCAGCCAGATCTCTGTCCCTCAGATGTGGTCAAATAAAAGGCCACTTCCTCCGACCCATGACAAAGCTAAGAGGTTGACTCTATCCCTCTGTAAGCTGTTGGCTACCGAAATGCTGCCTTTCCGCCTAGTGGACACACAGGATTTTAGAGACCTTATGTCTGTCGCTGTGCCCCAGTACCAGATGCCTAGTCGCCACTACTTCTCTAAGAAAGGTGTGCCCGCGCTACACCAGCATGTCGCACACAACATCACCGCTTCCTTGAGAAACTCTGTGTGTGAACGGGTGCATTTCACCACCGATACTTGGACCAGTAAGCATGGACAGGGACGTTACATGTCGCTGACTGGGCACTGGGTAACTATGGTGATAGATGGTGAAGGGTCTGCTGCACAAGTCTTGCCGTCCCCACGACTTGTGTGTCAATCCTCTGTCTGTCCAAGTTCCGCCACTGCTTCTGCATCCTCCACCTCATCTGGGTCCTCCACCTCCGCCCCAAGCCTGCCTGGTCAGGCCACCAGCGTTCTCACTGCGCAGAAGGAATCACGCACCCCTCATTACTATGCTGGCAGCAGAGCGCAACGGCATCAGGCGGTCTTTAGCTTGACATGTCTTGGTAATAAGAGTCACACAGCTGAGGAGTTGTGGTCAGCTCTGCGGTCCGAGTTTAATAAATGGTTGTCTCCACTCAACCTGCAGCCTGGTAAGGCCGTGTGCGACAATGCTGCAAACCTGGGTGCGGCCCTTCGCCTGGGCAAGGTGACACACGTACCTTGTATGGCTCACGTGTTGAACCTTGTCGTGCAGCAATTTTTAACACACTATCCCGGCCTAGATGGCCTTCTGAACAGGGCACGAAAACTGTCTGCTCACTTCCGCCGTTCAAGCGCCGCAGCTGAGCGACTTGCATCGCTCCAGAAGTCTTTCGGCCTGCCGGTTCATCGCCTGAAATGCGATGTGGCGACACGCTGGAATTCAACTCTCCACATGTTACAGCGACTGTGGCAGCACCGCAGAGCCCTGGTGCAATACGTCATGACGTATAGCCTGGGCCAACGAGATGCAGAGGTGGGGCAGATCACCCTGATGGAGTGGTCTCAGATCAAGGACCTATGCACCCTTCTGCACAGTTTCGACATGGCGACGAATATGTTTAGCGCTGACAATGCCATTATCAGCATGACGATTCCAGTCATTTACATGCTGGAGCACACGCTAAACACTATTCGGAGTCAGGGGGTGGGACAACATGAAGGGGAGGAACTACAGGAGGATTCATATGCGCAAGGGACAACAACATCACCAAGGTCCAGACGTTCATCATCACCAACGCAGCAGGCATGGGACCAAGGGGGACAGGGATCGACAAGGGCGCATAGTAGCAGGCGAAATGTTGAGCAAGGTGCAGGAGAACATGAAGAAATGGAGGACGAACTGTCCATGGACATGGAAGACTCAGCGGATGAGGGAGACCTTGGTCAAATTTCAGTTGAAAAAGGTTGGGGTCAGATGTCAGAGGAAGAAAGAACGGGTAGCACCTCTATGCCACAAACACAGCGTGGACTTGGTCCGCATGGCTGCGCAAGACACATGAGTGCCTTTTTGTTGCACTACCTCCAACATGACAGTCGTATTGTCAAAATTAGAAGTGATGATGACTACTGGATTGCCACACTATTAGATCCCCGGTACAAGTCCAAATTTTGTGACATAATTCCAGCCATAGAAAGGGACGCACGTATGCAGGAGTATCAGCAGAAGCTGTTACTAGATCTTAGCTCGGCTTTTCCACCAAACAACCGTGCAGGTGCAGGGAGTGAATCTCCCAGTTGTAACTTGACAAACATGGGACGGTCTCGTCATCTTCAACAGTCTACCCGTACCAGTAGGACCGTATCTGGTGCCGGTAACAGCAATTTTATGGAATCTTTTCATAATTTTTTTAGACCCTCTTTTGCAAGGCCACCAGAGACAACAAGTCTGACACATAGTCAACGGCTGGAGAGGATGATACAGGAGTATCTCCAAATGAACATCGATGCCATGACTGTGCAACTGGAGCCTTGCTCCTTTTGGGCTTCAAACCTAGAAAAATGGCCAGAGCTCGCAACTTACGCCTTGGAGATTTTGTCGTGTCCAGCTGCCAGCGTTGTCTCTGAACGTGTATTCAGTGCTGCTGGGTGTGTGCTGACAGATAAGCGCACGCGTCTGTCCAGTGACAATGTGGACAGACTGACGTTCATCAAAATGAACAAGTCATGGATCCAGAAGGAATTTACTACCCCTGTGTCATCCTGGGGAGAGTAAATGCTTGTTGATTTGGAATGTGCTTGATGCAAATCAAAACATCCTGTTTGCAACTAGGGCACAAGTGCTGCCACTGAATGGGTGGGTGTGTGGGGCCCAATTTTTGGAAAAAAAAGGGAGACTCCGCTTGGAGTAACCCTTGCTTACATTGTTTTTAAAAGAAGCCAAGATGAACAGAGCTGGGATCAGGAAAGACTTTGCTACCTACCCTGGTGTCATCCTGGGGACGGTTAATTATGGCGTATTTTTGAATGTGCTTGATGCAAATGTAGCTGTGAAGTGTACAACTGGGGCACAACTGCTGCCACTGAATGGGTGGGTGTGTGGGGCCCAATTTTTGGAAAAAAAGGGAGACTCCGCTTGGAGTAACCCTTGCTTGCTGTGTTTTTAAAAGAAGCCAAGATGAACAGAGCTGGGATCAGGAAAGACTTTGCTACCTACCCCGGTGTCATCCTGGGGACGGATAAGAATGGCGTATTTTTGAATGTGCTTGATGCAAATGTAGCTGTGAAGTGTACAACTAGGGCACAACTGCTGCCACTGAAGGGGTGGGTGTGTGTGGGGCCCAATTTTTGGAAAAAAGGGAGACTCCGCTTGGAGTAACCCTTGCTTACATTGTTTTTAAAAGAAGCCAAGATGAACAAGTCATGGGTCAGCAAAGACTTTGCTACCTACCCCGGTGTCATCCTGGGGATGGATAAGAATGGCGTATTTTTGAATGTGCTTGATGCAAATGTAGCTGTGAAGTGTACAACTAGGGCACAACTGCTGCCACTGAAGGGGTGGGTGTGTGTGGGGCCCAATTTTTGGAAAAAAGGGAGACTCCGCTTGGAGTAACCCTTGCTTGATGTGTTTTTAAAAGAAGCCAAGATGAACAGAGCTGGGATCAGGAAAGACTTTGCTACCTACCCCGGTGTCATCCTGGGGACGGATAAGAATGACGTATTTTTGAATGTGCTTGATGCAAATCTAGCTGTGAAGTGTACAACTGGGGCACAACTGCTGCCACTGAATGGGTGGGTGTGTGGGGCCCAATTTTTGGAAAAAAAGGGAGACTCCGCTTGGAGTAACCCTTGCTTGATGTGTTTTTAAAAGAAGCCAAGATGAACAGAGCTGGGATCAGGAAAGACTTTGCTACCTACCCCGGTGTTATCCTGGGGACGGATAAGAATGGCGTATTTTTGAATGTGCTTGATGCAAATGTAGCTGTGAAGTGTACAACTAGGGCACAACTGCTGCCACTGAAGGGGTGGGTGTGTGTGGGGCCCAATTTTTGGAAAAAAGGGAGACTCCGCTTGGAGTAACCCTTGCTTACATTGTTTTTAAAAGAAGCCAAGATGAACAGAGCTGGGATCAGGAAAGACTTTGCTACCTACCCCGGTGTCATCCTGGGGACGGATAAGAATGGCGTATTTTTGAATGTGCTTGATGCAAATGTAGCTGTGAAGTGTACAACTAGGGCACAACTGCTGCCACTGAAGGGGTGGGTGTGTGTGGGGCCCAATTTTTGGAAAAAAGGGAGACTCCGCTTGGAGTAACCCTTGATTGCTGTGTTTTTTATAAATGATCCAAGCTGCACAGAGCTGGGATCAGGAAAGACTTAGCTACCTACCCTGGTGTCATCCTGGGGACGGTTAATTATGGCGTATTTTTGAATGTGCTTGATGCAAATCTAGCTGTGAAGTGTGCAACTGGGGCACAAGTGCTACCACTGAAGGGGTGGGTGTGTGTGTGGCCCAATTTTTGGAAAAAAGGGAGACTCCGCTTGTAGTCACCTTGCGGTGTTTTACATGATTTTAGAAGGGCGTGCCATGCCTATATCTGTGTGTCCTCCTCTTTTTCCTTGTCCAGCTGTTTTGTTTTCGCATGAGTATATGTCCTTGTCACGTTCCAATGTGTTTGAGTTGTTTGTCACCTTTAGGACACCTTTGAGGGTGTTTTCTAGGTGTTTTTCTGTGTTTGTGATTGCCTGCCATTGTTTCCTATGCAGTTCGAGTTCGGTTCGTCGAACGTTCGACGAACCGAACTCGAACGGGAGGTCCGTTCGGCGAACCAACCTCGAGCCGAACCGCGACCGGTTCGCTCATCTCTACTCAATAGTAGTGATATGCTGATCATACATGTTTTAAAGGAAACAATCCTTCTTCTTAGGCTGGACTCACACGAGCATATAACTCGCATGAGTATCGGAATGCATCACCCGGTGCGGCAGGCTTCTCCGCTGAGAGGTGCGGATCAGCTGCATGTATTTCTATGTGTCTGACGTGCTCCTGTCCAGAGAGTGTGCGGCCGCACCAGGTGATGTGTTCCGTTACTCATGCGAGTTATACACTCGTGTGAGGGCACCCTTAAGGTTATAATTTATAATATCTAGGAAGAAAAAAAAATCAAACAAAAGCAAAAAAGTAACGGGCTATATAAGGCTGCCGCCATTTTGTGCACACATTCATTCCTGAGCTGGTGGTGTAGATAGACTGTACTGTGTGCGGGAGAGCGTTTCTCCAGCCAACTAATACTAGTCCTTCTAAGGGCTGAAGATATTTGGCATTAGCTGTTAGCGGCTGTGTAAATCATAGACACAGGTATAGGGACAGTGCAGTGCTTTGTTTGAGATAGCGTTCCTGCTGCACAATCTAAAATAGTCCTTTTAAGGGCTGAAGATAGTGTGCACTAGCTGCTAGCAGCTGTGTAATTCGTAGAACCAGCTATAGGGTCCATGTTAGTGCATTGCTTTGTTAGGTGAGAACCGTTCCTGTTTTAAACCGCCCAAAAAAAAAATCCTCTTATTAGTGCTGCATACAGTTTGTTACTGCAGTGTGTGATATAGGGAGAGCTTATTCACAGGCAGGGAGAGATTTAAAGCTGTCCTGACATCTGCGACTAATAATCAACAATCTCAGCACTGCTACATCCAGGGCCGGCTCCAGGTTTTTTTGGGCCCTGGGCGAAAGAGTCTCAGTGGACCCCATCCACACATAGACATGCACAGATACATACACATACAGGCATACATACACATTAGTGATGAGCGAGTATGCTTGTCACTACTCGGTACTCGCACGAGTATCGCTGTACTCGGGCTACTCGGCGGGTACCGAGTAATTTCGCGATACTCGTGCTGTACTCGTGGTGTTCATCCCTGCATGTTGGTGCTCTTTTGAGAGCCAGCCCTCATGCAGGGATTGGCTGGCAGACCACTGCAATGCCACAGCCCTGTTAGTTGTGGAATTGCAGTGATTGGCCGGCCCGCACAGAGTGACCGAGCCTTTATACCGGCGGGCGCACTGTGCTCTGCACACAGCCATCTCGTAATCCATGCTTTCCCCGCCCACAGGCGCCTATGATTGGTTGCAGTGAGACACGCCCCCACGCTGAGTGACAGGTGTGTCACTGCACCCAATCACAGCCGCCAGTGAGCGTGTGTATGCTGTGCAGTGAAATAAATAATTAAAGAAACCAGCATGCGGTCCCCTTTATTTTAATACCAGCCAGATAAAGCCATACGGCTGAAGGCTGGTATTCTCAGGATGGGGAGCTCCACGTTATGGGGAGCCCCCCAGCCTAACAATATCAGTCAGCAGCCGCCCAGAATTGCCGCATACATTAGATGCGACAGTTCTGGGACTGTACCCGGCTCTTCCCGATTTTGCCCTGATGCGTTGGCAAATCGGGGTAATAAGGAGTTAATGGCAGCCCATAGCTGCCACTAAATCCTAGATTAATCATGTCAGGCATCTCCCCGAGATACCTTCCATGATTAATCTGTAAATTACAGTAAATAAACACACACACACACCTGAAAAAATCATTTATTAGAAATAAAAAACACAAACCAATTCCCTCGTAACCAATTTAATAAGCCCCAAAAAGCCCTCCAATGTGTCCGGCGTAATCCACGGACCTCCAGCGTCGCTTCCAGCTCTGCTGCATGCAGGTGACAGGAGCTGCAGAAGACACCGCCGCTCCTGTCACCTCCACACAGCAACTGAGGTGAGTAGCGCAATTAGCTGCTGTCAGTCAGGTAACTCACGGCCACCGCTGGATCCAGTGGTGGCCGCGGATAACCTTAGTGACAGCTCAGCTGATCGCTCTATTGTCTTCATTAGCTGTGTGAGGCCTAAAACACACGTCCTTGAAAACAGCGCACGTGTGATACGGGCCGTTTTTCATGTCCGTAATCCGTTTTTTGGTCTGTAAATAACGCACGTGTGGTGGCTGTGTGTCCGGCGTATGGTAACCACGTGTGCGTGTGGAATGGCTGTGTGTGCGTGTGAAACTTAACTGACGTGTGTGTGTGTGTGTTGTCAGTGTGAAATGTCCGTGTGTGATGTTAAATGTCGTTGATACGTGCCGGCTGACAGCAGACAGAGTCGCGCGCTGAGAATGAACTCGGGTGAACTTCACCCGACTTCATCCTCATACCGCGGCTCTGTCTGTGTCGTGTCCTGATTAGCAGTCACTCGTGAAGGACTCACCGGTGACCGCTATTCACCAGAGTGACTGAATGGAGTACCCCTCTCGCATACTCACCGTTCCCCGATCTCCGGCGCAGCGCTGCACGGCTGTTCTCTAAACTCCGGCGACTTTTCCTCTTTTGAAAAAGCCGGCCGCTCATTAATCAATCTCGTATTCCCTGCTTTCCCCGCCCACCAGCAAATATGATTGGTTGTAGTGAGACATGCCCACACGCTGAGTGACAGCTGTGTCGCTGCACCCAATCACAGCAGCCGGTGGGCGTGTCTTTACTGTGCAGTAAAATAAATAAATAAATAATTAAAAAATCTGGCGTGCGGTCCCCCCCTATTTTAATACCAGCCAGATAAAGCCATACGGCTGAAGGCTGGTATTCTCAGGATGGGGAGCCCCACGTTATGGGGAGCCCCCCAGCCTAACAATATCAGTCAGCAGCCACCCAGAATTGCCGCATACATTAGATGCGACAGATCTGGGACTGTACCCGGCTCTTCCCGATTTGCCCTGGTGCGTTGGCAAATCAGGGTAATAAGGAGTTATTGGCAGCCCATAGCTGCCAATAAGTCCTAGATTAATCATGTCAGGAGTCTCCCCGAGATACCTTCCATGATTTAATCTGTAAATTACAGTAAATAAACACACCCGAAAAATCCTTTATTAGAAATAAAAAACACAAACCAATTCCCTCATTACCAATTTATTAACCACAACAAAGCCCTCCATGCCCGGCGTAATTGTGGCGCCCCAGGACCTGGTCGCCACAACAGCATTGCCCCTCCAAAGGGTTAATGCTGAGCCTGGAGGTAATTGGGAGGTCTATTGGCCAGTAAGTTCAACATGCAATGCAGTTTCTCCCTCAGGCCAGCAGGGGGAGCTCTGAACATGGAAGTTCCAGGGAGCATTCCTTAAGTCTCAAAGGCAAATAGAAAAAAATTCCAGTGTCTTCCAGAAGATAAAATGACAATTCTTTATTCATATAAAAATCTTCTTACCATCAAATAAAATAGTACATGGAGACATGAGGACAGAGGAGCTCTTTCCTACGCGTTACACCCTGTAGAGGGCTTAATCATGGAAAATAAATAAAAAAAATTTCTATGCCTTTGTGATTACACACCCGGGCCAGGGTGTTTCCGTGCATCGGGGGTGAGATCTGGGAGTGAAGAGGGGTGAGCTGAAAATACTTGTTTTCTGCATTCCTTAAGTCTGACCTGAGAGAGGAGTTAGTGGTCAGTCTGTGGAGAGAAAGCAGAGAGAGCAGACGCAGAGTAGTGCTGCCCTGCGGACTGGGGCCTGGAGCTGGAATAGCTTGGCCCAGTGAAGCAGGATTTGCAGAGAGGCAAAGAAGTAGAAGTGGACGTCGGAGTCTGTGGCCACCAGGGCCTAAAATACTCCCTGGTAGCCGAATCCGAAGAGCAGGAGAGCTGCAAGTGTCGCGGGCGGAGGAGGACGCTGCGCTCACCCACTGCTCGGGTCCGGCTGCTGCGGCCGCTGCTCGGTGGTGGCTCGAGCGGTGGGCCGGATCCTGGGGCCTCGAGCGGCGTTCCTCGCCCGTGAGTGAAAAGGGGGTTGATTTTGGGGATTGGATATTGTCCGTGACGCCACCCACGGTTGTGGTGAGGTTGTGACACCACCGCTGCTCTGGACGGGGATCCCGGAAGCGATGACAGGGAGCAGCTTTGTTGTTAGTTCTCCCCTCCGTGGGTAGGGGGGTTTGTTGTCCCGGGGCCCGGTGATGGGGTAGGTAGGGATGATGGCAGGCGGGTTACGGGGCCTGGTGAGGTGCAGGGTCGCGGGGGCAGCCCTGTGCCGCACGGCACGGTGGTACTCACTCAGCCAATGATGAAGACCCAGTTCTCGGTAAAACACACGGCTGGATGGACGGGTCCCACAGACGGCTGCGGTGGTTTCTCCCGGCAGGTTGATGGTGACTGCCTTTCCCTGCACCTATGTACTGTAAACGGTTCCAATGGGTTCCCACCGGTAACCCGCTCCCCGACTTGGATATGGGCCGGAGGAGCCCCTTTTGCCCGCAGGCTCTGGCCCTGGGAACGGTAGCCTTGGCGGTGGCTGTGTCTCCCTCTCCTGGTTGGACTGTCGCCTTCTGTCGGGACTTGGCTGCTGGGAAACCCAGGAGGTCCCCTTCGCTAACGGATTTGACAAATTGCACGGCGACTCCTAGCCTTGTCGGGGTCCATAAGCCCCTGCCAGATGGTGCTGACTTCTCTTTGTGTACCGGTCCGGTACCGCCGGGCCACCGCCCGTCCACGGTCCTTACGGTAAACTCCGATAGGTCTCTCCTGCAGACGGTCACCACCGTCTGCCAACCTTGCTGCTCCGTCCAGGCCACACACCCGGACTCACTTCAGGCTGCTCAACTGCTACTTCACCTCCTCTCACTTCCTCCTCCAACACTAAACTGTTTTCCCTCCTCCAGGACTGTGAACTCCTCGGTGGGCGGAGACCAATCACCTAGCTCCACCCCCTGGTGTGGACATCAGCCCCTGGAGGAAGGCAACAAGGGTTTTTGTCTGACTTCGGTGTGCCTGACCAGGAGTGTGGGGTGTGTTGGTGTTGTTCTGTGACGACCTGGCTTGCCCAGGGAGCCACACAAGCACCTGGCCCATAAACAGCCTGAAGGTACAGCTGCTTCACCAGGGCCCGGGGTGGACTCCAGCAGAGAAGCACCAGAGAGGGCCTGCACAGCCTACCACACAGGGAGAGGGACGTATCATCGGTCCCAGCAGCAAGAGGGCCATTGCTAATCCAGAGAGCAGGGTCCTATAACAGTAAAGAAAGAACAGGAGTAGGCCTCATACTCATCTGGCCAAAAAGATACCTCAGTTACTTCCAGGCCGGCCGGAGCCCTCTATCACCTGTAACGGTCTCCCAGGACTAACCGTTGGCAAAGTAAAAGAGGAGAAGGTAAAGAGACTGTTGTTTGTGTCCGGTCCTTTCACCGCCTGTTGGCCCTGCACTACACCGCAACTGCATAGACACTTACCAGCACCAACAGTGTCCCCGGGACACCGCTCCACCTGTGGGGAGCAGTACCACCATTGCTGCCATTCCATCACCCCCGGAGGCCTTACACAGCAGCGGCGGCTCAGTAGCCGCAAACCACAGGTGGCGTCACGACAAAAATACACTTTAATTACCCCTAAGTCACCAGCCATATTAATTGACCCCACCAGGGCCACGGAGCCGGGCTCCGCCACCACTGACGACCCCCGGACTAGTCCTGCCCGGCACCGGGTGTCCCATAGCCCTGGGGTGGGCGAGTCATAATCCACGGTCCTCCAGCGTTGCATCCAGCTGTGCTGCATGAAGGTGACAGGAGCAGCAGAATACACCACCGCTCCTGTCACCTCCACAAAGCAAATGAGGTGAGTAGCGCGATCAGCTGAGCTGTCACTGAGGTTACCCGGTGGCCGCCACTGGATCCAGCGGTGGCCGCGATTAACCTCAGTGACAGCTCAGCTGATCGCGTTACTCACCTCATTTTCTGCGTGGAGGTGATAGGAGCGGCGGTGTATTCTGCTGCTCCTGTCACCTTCATGCAGCAGAGCTGGATGCGACGCTGGAGGACCGTGGATTACGCCGGGCATGGAGGGCTTTGTTGTGGTTAATAAATTGGTAATGAGGGAATTTCTTAGTGTTTTTTATTTCTAATAAAGGATTTTTCGGGTGTGTATGTTTATTTACTGTAATTTACAGATTAAATCATGGAAGGTATCTCGGGGAGACGCCTGACATGATTAATCTAGGACTTATTGGCAGCTATGGGCTGCCAATAACTCCTTATTACCCCGATTTGCCAACACACCAGGGCAAATCGGGAAGAGCCGGGTACAGTCCCAGAACTGTCGCATATAATGTATGCGGCAATTCTGGGCGGCTGCTGACTGATATTGTTAGGCTGGGGGGCTCCCCATAATGTGGAGCTCCCCATCCTGAGAATACCAGCCTTCAGCCGTATGGCTTTATCTGGCTGGTATTAAAATTGGGGGGACCGCACGACGTTTTTTTTTATAATTATTTAATTATTTATTTCACTGCACAGTATACACACACCCACCGGCTGCTGTGATTGGGTGCAGTGACACACCTGTCACTCAGCGTGGGGGCGTGTCTCACTCCAACCAATCATAGGCGCTGAAAAGCAGGAAAGCAGGGAATACGAGATTGATTAATGAGCGGCCAGCTTTTTCAAAAGAGGAAAAGCCGCCGGAGTTTAGTGAACAGCCGTGCAGTGCCGCGGCAGTGATCGGGGAACGGTAAGTATGAGAGAGGGGGGAGACTGACCGACAGACTGTGAGAGGGGGACAGACAAGACAGAGCGAGACCGACCGACCGGACTGAGGGAGATGGAATGAAAAAAAAAAAATGACCGACATCGCTAGTAAAAAGCACAAAACGTGCGTTTTGGACATGGGAGTGCCACACAATGTTTTTACGTAAAATCTTTCATGTAATAATCTCAAAAAGTAACATACACCAGCTCTAGCTCACTATTGGGTATGTGCCCTTAACATTTCCGCCATGAAAATTCATTTTGGTGTCATTTTGGAAGGTTTTCTGGTGAGTCCGTAAAAATGGCGTAAAACTCGGACAAAATTGTTCACAGCTGTGACTTTTGAGTGATAAATGCTTCAAGGGGTCTTCCCCATGCTGTTGCCATGTCATTTGAGCACTCTTCTGAGACTTTTTTGTGACATTTTTAGGGTTTCTACATGCTGCCGGGGGGTCATTTCAGAAAAATACTTGGTCTCCCATAGGATAACATTGGGCTTGGTGCTCGGGCTGAGTACACGAGTATCTTGGGATGCTCGGCCCGAGCCTCGAGCACCCGAGCTTTTTGGTACTCGCTCATCACTAATACACATACATATTTAAAGAGAAATTCACAAAAACACATATAAATAGACATAAATCTAGACACAGTCATATACACTGACATACATAGATACAGATCATACATACACACACGGACACATTATTTTTATGTATTTATATACAGTATATTTCTAATATTGGGAAGCCGGCAACAGCCTCATTCACCTCCCCGCTTGTCTCCATCCATCTCCTCCTAGATTGGTGACAGTCACTAACAGACATGGCCGCACACTAGCACTGCTGTATATACATCACAAGAGAGGCTGAGGACATACACATTACTGGGGGGAATACATATTACTGAGGAAAGGGGCATACAGCTCTAGAGGAGGGCAGTGGCTCTGAGGTGGGGGGACAAACATCTCTGAGGTGGGTGGTGAGATGCAGCTCTGGGGGTACACAGATCTGGGATGGGGGGACATACAGCTCTGACGGGGTATACAGCACTTGGGTGGAGGGGACATACAACTCTGGGGGTATAGTAGTATGCAGCACCCATATTCCTCCATATAGTGTTATGAAGCCCCCATAGTCCTCCATATAGTATTATGTAGCCACCATATAGCACTATGAAGCCCCCATATGGCACTATGCAGACCCCATATAGCACAATGCAGACCCATAAAGCATTAGGCACCTTCATGTACTATACAGCCCGCATATAGCACAATGCAGACCCAGATAGCATTAAGCATCCTCATGTAGTATACAGCCCCTATATAGCACAATGAGACCCATATAGCATTAGACACCTTCATGTAGTATACAGCCCGCATAAAGCACAGTGCAGACCCAGATAGCATTAGCCACCCTCATGTATTATACAGCCCCTATATACCACAGTGCAGAGCTAGATAGCATTAGGCATCCTCATGTAGTACAGAGCCTTAAATAGCACAGTGCAGACCCAGATAGCACAGTGCAGAGCCTGATAGCATTAGGCACCCTCATGTAGTACACAGCCCCTATATAGCACAGTGCAGACCCCGATAGCATTAGGCACCGTCATGTAGTACACAGCCCCTATATACCACAGTGCAGAGCCAGATAGCACTAGGCACCCTCATGTAGTATACAGCCTGTATATAGCACAGTGCAGAGCCAGATAGCATTAGGCACGCTCATGTAGCATACAGCCTGTATATAGCACAGTGCAGAGCCAGATAGCATTAGGCACTCTCATGTAGTATACAATCTGTATATAGCAGCACAGTGCAGAGCCAGATAGCAGTAGGCACTTTCATGTAGTATACAATCTGTATATAGTACAGCATGTATATAGCACAGTGCAGACCCTGATAGCATTAGGCACCGTCATGTAGTACACAGCCCCTATATAGCACAGTGCAGAGCCAGATAGCACTAGGCACCCTCATGTAATATACAGCCTGTATATACAGTAGCACAATGCAGAGCCAGATAGCATTAGGCACCCTCATGTAGTATACAGCCTGTATATAGCACAGTGCAGAGCCAGATAGCATTACGCACTCTCATGTAGTATACAATCTGTATATAGCAGCACAGTGCAGAGCCAGATAGCAGTAGCTACTTTCATGTAGTATACAATCTGTATATAGCACAGCATGTATATAGCACAGTGCAGAGCCAGACAGCATTAGGCACCCTCATGTAGTATACAGTCTGTATATAGCACAGCCTGTATATAGCACAGTGCAGAGCCAGATAGCATTAGGCACCCTCATGTAGTATACAGCCTGTATATAGCACAGTGCAAAGCCAGGTAGCAGTAGGCACCCTCATGTAGTTTACAGTGATGCAATCCATACTCACTTCTCCACGTTCCCCCGCTGCTCCAGTCTCCTCGGCGTGTCCACTGCTGTCATTCGCTCTGACCTCTCTGCAGGCGCGCAGTGATGACATCACCGCGCTCCGCTGCAGAGCTATCAGAGTGCCGACAGTCACAGAGTTCTGAGAATAGTGAGAGAAGGAGCCCGCCGCTCACTCTCTCATCATTGATCTCAATTGTATTGGCAACTGTGATGCCGATACAATTGAAAGCGTGATCCTCGGCGGGGGGAGGCCGGTAACAGTGCTGTCACCGGGCCCTCCTGAGTAGCGGTACGCCACTCCTGCCACCGCGAGTGGGTCCCCCGGCAGCTCAGGGCCCCGGCATTTGACCGGGTTTGCCGGGTGCTGATGCTGCCCTGGCTACATCCCTTGTGTCTGTTCTACTAGGAATAGGTATTACAACTTCCTATAAAAAGGTCCCAAAATTGTCAAAACAATGGGTTCAGGTGTAGTGTAGTGCCTGTCAGCTGCCATCTCAATTCCTGCAAGCTCAGTTGCGTCCTTGTGTTGGCTTCATAGCGTACATAAATTCCATAGTACCCTACTGCTAAAAAAAATAGTGTAGGTTTAAAAAAAAAAAAAAAAAATTGCTGTCACAGCCTTTAGTTCTGCTTGAAGCCAAATACCATAATATATAGCATCCTGGTGGTGGCTTATTATCTGACAGAACTTAGTAGCTTTCTCTTATTAAAACACACTCAGTGTTACCAAATTTGTATTAATACTCAGTGTCAGTGGCTCTATTTCTGCCTCAAGGCCAGTACCTTACTAGCAACAACATAGCATACTTTTTGGCGGCTTCATATCTTACAGAACCTACACAGTGTCCTGCTCTTACTAAAACACAGTCTGAGTGCCAAAACCAATACTAAAATAAAAGTGGTGTCAAACCCTGTATTCTTTTGGGGCTCAAAGTCATTCACAACATCTTTGTCGACTCCTCCAAGTGGTTCTTTGTCCAATATAAGTACTTTGCGGTTTTTAAACTTGCAGAAACAGCTATCGTAGGAAACTATTAACACAAGTTTAACAACCTGGCATTCGTGTTGTTCCACTGCCTGTACAAAAGGTCACGTTACAGTATTCACCTTCAAATAATCAAACCAAAAAAAATGGGAAAAAGAGGCGTTAAGGGCCATGTACGATGTGGTAGTGACCGTGGTGATTGCCCAAGCAGTGTGACTAAGCCAAAGAAAAAGATGCCTGCTTTATCAACCTCTGCCTTCCTATCCCAATTTCCTTGTCCACGAGGGAAAGCACTCTTGCGCCCTGAACAGTGCGAGCAGGTAACGAGTTGGTTAGCAGAAAATGCCTCCAGTTACGTGTCGTGTAGCAAATCCCAAGGGTCCATACACCAGACTTGAGTAGCCCAGAGGCTGGCTCATCGAATCCTCAGCCTGGTCCTCCTTCCTCACCACATCAGTATTCCAAGGAAACATGACACCAAAGCAGGTTACTCTGAGGAACTGTTTACGGGACTCTTTGACCTCTCCTGCCTCTCACCGCACAACACCACCAACGCAGGTGAGGCCGTGATGTGCAGTGATGCACAGATCTTTGAGCACCCAAGGCCAGAAGAAAGCAATGTTGTTGGCCGTGATATGCTGAGCAATCAGGTGAAAGTGTTGGAGGATGATGAGACACAGTTACCGTCAGGTCAGCCTGAAACCTCCATTACCGAAGATGTTTACCTTCAGGAATTTGAAGACGACCTGGTCGATGATGAGGTGACTGATCCAACATGGACGAGTGGCATGGATTGCGAGAACAGCAGTGCAGAGGAGTATGTGCCCATAGTGTGCAAAAAGGCTGTAACAGATAGGGTTTCGACCACTGCCAGAGGTCAATCAACTGTGCATATAACACCACAACCTGTGGCATCGGAGAGTCCAAGGGTCCGTGCACCACCTCAGCCATCTCAGAGCCCAAGGGTCCGTGGTGCGATTGTGTGGGACTTTTTTCCAAGAGTCCTTCGGACCAAACAATTGCCATTTGTCAAATCTGTTAGGCCAAGCTTAGCAGAGACAGAAATACTTCCAGCTTGGGCACCTCCACCATGAGAAACCATATGTTATCCAAGCACACCACTAGGTGGTTGACAGCTCTAGCTGAAAAACACGATTTCCAGACTCAAAACTCTGCCACTTTCCCGGGCTTCCTGCTTCCCAAACTGGTGTGCAGGAAGGTGGCGCTGATGCCTCCTTCTCCCAACCTGATGTTGGCCAAACTCAATCATCAACGATCACATCCGCTTCGGTGTCCCAGCGTTCCGTTCAGTTGTCCATACCACAGACCTTCGAAAAGAAACAAAAATACCCCGTTACGCACCCAAGGGCAGAAACCATAACTGCACACATTGCACGATTGATAGCCCTTGAGATGTTACTGTATCGGCTTGTGGGAACAGAGGTTTTAGAACATCGGTGCTGTGTGCCTAGCCGCCACTATTTTTCACGTTGTGCCGTCCCCGCGCGCCACAATCCCGTGTCCGTAAACATCAAACGGGCTCTCACCAACACCATAACAGGGAAGGTCCACTTAATCACAGACACGTGGACAAGCTGAAGTGGACAGGGATGCTACATCTCACTGACGGAACACTGGGTGAACCTGGTACTGAGTCTGAACCGGCAACATCTCATATAATTCCCACATCCAGAATAGCTGGCCCCACTTCAATCACAGTTTCAGTAGCCTCCTACACAGCAACAACTCCCTCCTCCTCCTACTCTTCATCTGGCTCCTGTGCATCCTCCTGAACATCCACGGGTGTCCAATCGTCAAAAAACAGAATTTATAATGGGTATGTGGGGCACAGCTTCACTAAATGTACCAATCTAGAAAGACCACAGAGTCCAAGCAGTCATATGCAGAATGTGAAAAAGTTTTTTTGCACACACTTTAAAACACAATTAAAAAGGAGGAGTCTCAAAAAAAGAGTCCCTCCATAATGCAGCATGTATACACCATGGGACCTCAGGGTATACCCCTGAGGAAGCCACTCATGGTGGCGTAACGCGTGGGGTGTGTGGGCGGTTACACCACCTCTGATTCAGACTACTCTGGTAATTAGCAGCAGGCTTTCTTTATTTTGCACCAAATATGACTGCAGGATTGTATTTTTGACTATGTATAGTGCAAACCAATGGGTTTTGTTAGCCTGTTCATGCTTTTATATACTAACATCTGAGGTCCCATGGTGTATACATGCTGCATTATGGAGGGACTCTTTTTTTTGAGTCTCCTCCTTTTTAATTGTGTTTTAAAGTGTGTACAAATAAACTTTTTCACATTTTGCATATGACTGCTTGAACTCTGGTCTTTCTAGATTGGTACGTTTAGTGAAGCTGTGCCCGACATACCCATTATAAATTCTGTTTTTTGCTTCTGTGCTTATGGGTGGTGGCACGTTTCCTATTACCCTATGGTGATGCCGTCCTTACTAATGTCGTTTCTCGGTGTCCAATCGTCGATATTCCCCAGCTGGGATCTCTGCAGCACTGCCTCGGCTAAGCGGCAACACGCTATACTGAAGCTCATTTGTATCGGTGACAAATCGCACATGGCACCTGAGCTTTTGAAAACAATAACTGAGCAGACAGATGAGTGGCTTGAGCCATTTGACCTCCGTCCAGGGATGGTAGTGTGCGATAATGGTTGTAATCTGGTGGCGACTTTAAAGCTTTGAAAGGTTGCACACGTTCCTTGTATGGCCAATGTTGTAAATTTAGTAGTTCGGCACTTTCTCAAGAAATACCCTGGGATACCAGACCTACTTACCAAGGTACAATGTATTAGCGAACATTTCCACAAGTCATCTCCCTCTTTTGCTGGCCTGGCAGTGCTGCAGTAGTGCTTACACTTGCCTCATCACAGACTAATATGTGACTTCCCTACGAGATAAAATTCAACCTATCATATGTTGGCCAGGATCCATGAACAGCAGAGGGCAGTATCCCAATTCCAGCTGGAACATGCTCATCAGACGCAGCTGCCAGACATACGTACTGCAGAGTGGGTGTGCATTGCGACATTTGTCATGTCCTAGCTTCAGGGTCCAAGTACCCCCTCTGTGCACACGGTTTCCGGGTCAGTTCTCCGGTGTCGGTACCGGCCGGCTCCAACCCTGTCCCGGTCCACCTCGGATCTCTGGCAGCCGTCTTCCCGTCTCCTGCAGACTCTGGCTACCGTCTGCCACGTAGCCAGTACGTCAGGGCTCCAACCCTGACGTCTGTCAGTTTAGCTTCACACTCCACTTCCGACTCGACTCGACTCGACTGACTGTTTTCCCGCCCCGGGCTCTCTAGACCCCTAGGTGGGCGTTTCCTAATCACCTGGTCCCGCCCACTGGTGTGTCTGTCCTACCCTGAGGGGGGTGACTAGGGTTTCAGGTCGGCTGATTTAACCCCATGTGGGATAGGTGTTGTGCGAGGGCCTATGTGTACATCTACCTGGTTTTCCAGGGCGTTACATTCCCCCTTGGTTGAATACAGACTGTCTGCAGGCTGTCCGACCACCACCATTTATTTTAACCGGAACTAGAAAGTAGAAAAAGGCATAAATACAAGTATAATAACAGTGGGACAATTTCTTCCCTTACGAGAGGCACATATCTTAAACGTTAAACAATCAAACGGAACGGGATGGACCGGGCCACCTTCTAGTTGCTCCCACCCAAACAACTTGTTCCCTGGTGCCACCGCTAAACACTGTTGCACACCCCATTACCCAAGTCCAGGAATGGGTCCAGGTGACGTCTACACGGGCCAGGTAAAAAGTTCCTTACCCGGTAGTCCTTGTCACAGGTTCCCAAGTCCGGGGACCCCTTGCCTGGAGGTTAGTCACCGGTTTTGGTAGTGACTGGGCCTCGGCCGACTCTACCGCAGACCCTTCCTCCAATCAGCCTCTCCAGTGGCTGCCGTGAACAAGAAGGGTAGCCAGTCTATTTTTAAAACTTTTAAACACCGCTGCCGGAACAGCCTCCTCCTGCAGCTTTCCCACAAGGCCACCGCTGAACAGCACGGGTCCCCAATGCCACCTTCACTCACGGGCGGCACTGTCCAAAAGACCCCGTCATTTCGCCGCCTGTGGTGTGGGTACAGCTGCTCCTCTGGACCAGGCTCCATCCTCCACCAGGGGCTCCAACCCCTGATGGCCTCTTCACTTTTAACTTGCAGGGGTGAAGACGTTCAACAAGGATAGAGCGCCAACTACCAACTTTTGCAACTGCCCTGCCACCCTCCACCTGCCGTGCAGATGGCCTCCTCCGGGAACATGAGGACGTTCATCAAGGGTGACGGGCTCTTTAAAAAGTCAACTTTTAACTTGAAACTTTAAACTTGTTCATAGGTAGACTTACGGGTTCCGCTACCACTGCTGCATAGAACCGTATGGCTCACTCAGCGCTCTGGGAACAGCATCCCTGGACCAGTTGCAATACATCCCAGGACTGTGAACTTCCATCGGGAATGGAGGTGGTACTTCAGATGATACCGTCTTTTCCAGGAGCTGTGTCGACAGGTGCTCTCCGGTCACATTGGGAACGGGCTCTGGCTCCGGGCAGCGAGGCCGGGAAGGTCTGCGTCCCTTTCTCCTGGTGCGACGCCATCTGGGCTGCTCGACTTTCACGGGCCCACACCACAGCCACCATCCTCTGGACCTCCGCCTTCCAATTCAGCACTTGTTGCAGTGACTGGGCCCGCACCCGGACACAGAATCTCGCTAGTTCTTGCTCCAGCCAGGCAGCAGTCCCCGGTGGTAAACGGTCTGATGCTTGCTCCTCTGTAGGAAACGCCACCCCGCCTCTGCCACTTTTCAGCGTCGCCACGCCAGCAAGCGGCACCGCATCCCCATCAGCATTGGACGCATACATCCTCCCGCTGCTCCCCCTTGGTTTTTCGGGAGCAGTCCTCTGATGCGGTTTGCTAGTTTCGATTTTGGCCTCAGGGTTTTCCTTTCGTCCTTGTTCCCAGGGGGCGGGGCTTCAGCTTCGCGCCCTTTCTTGGGGAAGAAGACGCTGAGTTGTTGTTTTTTTCGCGCCCAACAATGGCGGCAAAGATGGCGGTTTTCAAAAATTTACCAAGGTCATGGTGGCCGGCTGCCGCAGACGGGTGTATCTGATCCCAAACCCGGGTTGATAGTCGAAGTCTCTCTCCTCTGCACTCTGTGTGTTTGTAGGTAGGACTTCCCGGTTTGAAACACGGGAGTCCGCTCCCGGTCCTTTTGGTTGGGTGCTGTGCCCGTCTGACGCTGACCCTTGGGATCTACGGGCCCTAGCGGTTACCCTATCCCTCTCGGTGGGTGGTTGTCTACTTTTCGGGACTTAGGTTGGGACAGGACCTAAAATCCTGCCCTCAATTGGTTAATTAGCTAGGCCGTCTGTGCCGGTCCTGGCTTCAGGGTCCAAGTAGCCCCTCTGTGCACACAGTTTCCGGGTTGGTTCTCCGGTGTCGGTACCGGGCTCCAACCCTGCCCCGGTCCACCTCGGATCTCCGGCAGCCGTCTTCCTATCTCCTGCAGACTCTGGCAGACTCTGGCTACCGTCTGCCACCTAGCCAGTACATCAGGGCTCCAACCCTGACGTCTGTCAGTTTAGCTTCACACTCCACTCCACTCTTCTCGATTCAACTGACTGTTTTCCCGCCCCGGGCTCTCTAGACCCCTAGGTAGGCGTTTCCTAACCGCCTGGTCCTGCCCACTGGTGTGTCTGTCCTACCCTGAGGGGGGTGACTAGGGTTTCAGGTCGGCTGATTTAACCACGTGTGGGATAGATGTTGTGCGGGGGCCTATGTGTACATCTACCTGGTTTTCCAGGGTGTTACACAGGCATGTGCAAATGGTGGTTCTGGTGATGTAGGGATTTGAGCTTGGTTCTGATGATGCAGTCATGTACCATTGGTGGTTCTGGTGATGTAGCAGTGTGCAGATGGTGGTTCAGGTGATGTAATAGTGATTTAAGGTTGGTTCTGGAGATGTCATGTACAGCTGGTGGTTCTGGTAATGTTATTGTGATTTGAGGTTGGTTCTGGTGATGTATTCTTGTAGATGTAGCAATATTTAATTTGAGATTTGATAGCAGATCATTATAGGGTCATTGTGCCAGGCTAAATAAATATCTGTATTAATGAGGCCATACATCTGCCAAACAAGTATTTGACTAAAGCCCTGATACGCTATAGACAACTGTCTCATAGTTCGGCTGGCAGCTATCTCCATGACTCTCCCATACACTATAGACCAGGTGTCCCATCACTCAGCTAGCAGCTATCTCCCTGACTGTCCCATACACAGGAGCGCTTACTTTGTTGAATACTCGTGTTCTCTATGAGACAGACGCTACTACACATCTTTAGCAGTGGCTCATCTCTTAGAGAAAAAGGACTCACAGTTCAAAATTGGACCTGCTGGGTCATCACTCCTCTGACAATCAGACTCTCGGCTGAGCCTGTCTATCTCCGGGTCCTGCTGTTCCACCCCTGCAGCGGATCGCTCCGCTCAGATCTGGTGGTTGCTGCTACCGTGGCTCGAGGGTCTCCGGACCCGGGGGCTTGCGGCCACTCACAAATATAAAAGGGGTATTTACAGGGAAGTTATAGTTCATGATGCCACCCGTGGTGTACAGTAATTGGGGAATACCGCCGTTGCGAGTACCCGTGGTGATGGCGTAGGGCAGCAAGGTGTTGTCGCCCTCCATGAGTAGGGGATGGCCCCGGGACTCTGGAGGGTGCTGTGGAATGCAGGGGGACACGCTTGCTCGCTGGTTGCAGGGGTTAACTGTGTACTCACTCAGCCAATAATCAGACGCTGACAACCGGGTAAACCAAGTCTCTGTCGTTGCTTCTCTTGGGGAGCTCGTCCGGGTCCCGTCCCCTGCAGTACTGCCTGGTGGTCTATCCTGCCTCCTGACACCACATTTAGATTTGTCTGTAGTGACCCAGTAGTTTGGAACTATCCGGGCCCCGCTCCCCACTGTGGCTAAGTGTGGGAGCCTGCTCTCAGGGCTCACGCTTGCGATTTTAGTGGGCTGCTTATGTGGAAGGCCATATCCCCCTCGTTGCGCTAGTGCCCCTTTTCTGGAGCTAGTGGGAACAGTCCATATAGGCCATGTCCTCCACATGTTAATTGCCGGGTTGCCTGAAGCTTCTCCCCGACGTAGGGTCCATGTACCCTGCCGTGTCTTTGGTCCCAGACCGGTGATAGCACCAGGCTGCCAGTCGTCCTCCTCAACGGGTTCCTGGCACCTGGCCACAATCCCCTGCAACCGGGGGTCCAACTCCTCTAGGTCCAGACCACCGCCTGCGACCTAGTTTTCCTCTACCCTGGGAGCTACAACTCCCAGCTTCCTCCGAGCTCCTTACTGCTTGAGGGCTACTTCTGTTCTGCCTGTCAGCTCTGCTCTGTGCTCCACTTCGTCCCTTGCTGACTTCCCCCCTCCCACCACTCTGCCTGACCCCTAGGTGAACTGCCCTATTCCAGCTCAAGCAGCCCACTGGTCTGCCTGACAGATGTGGTGCGAGGTGTAACTAGGATTTGTGAATGCTGGTGGAGGCAGTACTGCAGATTGGGTTCCCAGAACCAAGAGGGTTGGATACTGCACTGGAAGGGCAGTTTGTACAGTACCCCGCGACGACCCGAATAGGCCAGGGCGTCACAAGACGACACCAGGGGCTTTGCAACAACAGTCCTTTACTCACTACACCAGTTTCAAGTTGACAGCCAGCTTAGTCCTCCCACAGTATGCTAGAATTCCTGGTGATGGGTGTCCGCTGACCCCGGCCAGGACAGAGGTCAATACCGATGCGCCCCCTCAGATGTACCTTTCCTGGTCGTCTCTATTGCGCTGAATCTCCCCTGCCGGTCCTTCGCCTACGCACACAGTGCCCTGAGCTAGAGGCTGTGGACCTTCAAAGGATTTTCTGCCTGCTTGGCTCCCTAATCCTCTGAAACCCCCTTCCAGCAGATTTGTGTGTTGTTTGTGGCCCAAAATTGAGTATAGCCACCCTGGCCTCCAGTGTTACTAGAAAGTCCTGAAGTCTTTTCCTAGTCTAGGTACCGGGACCCCGTTTGCAACCAGATCCTTCCACCTGGTGTTCTGTGGAGCAAGCCCATGGGTGCTTCCCGCACTCCCGTGCCTCTAGGATCCCTTCTTCTGTGTCACCTGGGGCGAGCAGGACCCCCGGGTCCCTACGTTCCGGTCGCCTCCTCACCACCTACTAACTGACTGGCTGACCCGGTCAACTGTGAACTTTCAAACTTAACTCCGCCCACTCACCTCAGACACCTCACCCACTAAGCTCCACCCCTAGACTGGCTTCGGGGATGGTGATAGCCACTATACAAGTCCAGCTGCACTAGGCCCTAACAACGGTTTAGTGGAGTGTTGTGATGAGTCTGTGTGTGTGAGTGTGTCATGTGAACCGGTGGATGACTCCCTTCTTACCCTGGGATAGGATATCACACCTCTGTATGAGGTGCAGTACCTCTGTGGCGACGGAAGCCTCAGGGGCGCCACAGTAGTTTATGGTGTTGTACACTATGGTGCAGGGCTGAGGACGCCGACAGCAACTGGACAACACAGGGTGATAGTTTACTCTATCTTTACTGGTCAGATTAGATTATTATTATTATTATTATTATTATTATAGCGCCATCAATTCCATAGCGCTTTACATGTGAAAGGGGTATACATAATAGGGAAAGTGCAATAATCATAAACAATACAAGACACAGACAGGTACAGGAGGATAGAGGTCCCTGTCCGCGAGGGCTCACAGTCTACAAGGGATAGGTGAGGATACAGTAGGTGAGGGAAGAGCTGATTGTGCGGCGCTGCATCAGACTGAGGGTTACGGCAGGTTGTAGGCTTGTCGGAAGAGGTGGGTCTTCAGGTTCCTTTTGAAGCTTGTCAGATGTTATGGTCCCAGAGTTACAGTGGTCTGGTCAGCCGGGAAGCAGTGAGGAATCTCTTTGCCAGGTAGGTTGGAGGCCTTCCTTAGTGCGCTCTGAATGTGGGTCGCTGTGGCCTGAAACAGCACAGCGTCCCTCTTCCTAAATGTGATTAGCCTTGTTTCTTGTGGCGAGCAGCGCGAGTCGGATGTAGGGCCCGCTTGTATTTCTGCGGCCTCGGGCTCTATTGTGCTCTATTGTGCTACTTCGTCTTGAGAGTCTCTGATGGGCCAGGGGATGTTGAATTTCCTGCCCCCTGGGTATACTGCTGGGCCGTTAGCACCCAACAGTCGAGGACCCTGGTGTCCTGATTCAGCGCTTGGTCTGGGAAAGCTTGCAGACAGCTCTCTAACAGCGACCGTTCTCCTTTCCTGCTACTCAACTTCTGAGGTCTCTCTTCCTGTTCCTCTTTCTTTAACCCCTCCCCAGCGCAGAATGCACATGGAAGCTCGCCCCAAACAGGACTTGAGCTCCCCCTTCTGGCCTGGATTGTGAAGGGTTGCCTGTGATTTTACGTGACATAGAGATCTCTCCCTCCTTCCAGGCATAGCATTGCCCTCTGGTGAGGAGAACAATGGTACTGTAGCTCCCATGACCACTGGGGAGCCACATATACACTTCTATTTCAATGTATCCTTAAGAACAACATATACTATACTGCTAAAAAAAATCATATACCTGGCATAAATTAAGTTGAATATAAGCATTATCAATCTGCAAAATGCTACTTTTTGAATACTTTTTTTTTTTTGCATTTTTCAAATGTATGCATCTTGCTGATGCTGCAGTTGTTATATCGAAATTACAAGTTTCTTGCAAACAAGGGTATGTACTGTATATAAGTTATATGTTTCAGTTGGATTTGTGCTGCACCATCAACAACTAATAGAACATAAGTAAAGCTAATTCTTGCTCCTTCTGAATGATTGATGTTCCTAATAGCTTGATAAAGTATATAGGATTGCACGTGTGCGCAATCCCAATATGAAAACAACATAGTCTTTTTAAATCTTGTTACCTCTGCTGCTGTTATGCAGCAGTCGCAGGTATGCAGGCTAAAAGGGGCTTCAGCAACTCATGGGCCACTACTGTGGTAATTGACACACAGGCCAAAATTTGCCAGCAGCTTTTGCCTATACTGCCAGTTATTATACAGTTCCCTTTCCTCACACTGCCCTCTCTGTATTCTGCTCCTCCACACTACCCAATCTCTATAGTGTGCTACATAATACTCCCTCATACTGGCCCCTCAAATTTGTTTCATCACACTGTCCTCACAATTGACACCCCCCCAAATTCAATCATCTCAATTTTCCTCAATAACATTTATTCACTTACATACCGCTATTAATTCCACAGTTCTTTATGTCGTGGGCGGAGGAGGTGCGCTGCGCCCACCCACTGCTCGGGTCCGGCTGCTGCTGCTACTACTGCTGCTCGGTGGTGCCTCGAACGGCGCTCCTCGCCCGTGAGTGAAAAGGGTATTGATTGTGGGGATTGGATATTGTTCGTGACGCCACCCACGGTTGTGGTGATATTGGTGACACCACCGCTGCTCTAGACAGGGATCCCGGGAGCGGTGACAGGGAGCAGCTTTGATGGTAGTTCTCCCCTCCGTGGGTAGGGGGTTGGTTGTCCCGGGGCCCGGTGATGGGGTAGGTAGGGAAGGATGGCAGGCGGGTTGCGGGGCCTGGTGAGGTGCAGGGTCGCAGGGGCAGCGCTGTGCCGCACGGCACGGTGGTACTCACTCAGCCAATGATGAGGACACAGTTCTCCGTAAAACACACAGCTGGATGGACTGGTCCCACAGGCGGCTGCGGTGTTGTTGGCTCCCGGCAGGTTGATGGTGACTGCCTTTCCCTGCACCTAAGTACTGTTTGGTTCCGATGGGTTCCCACCGGTAACCCGCTCCCCGGCTTGGATAGGGGCCGGAGGAGCCCTTTTTGCCCGCAGGCGCTGGCCCTGGGAAACGGTTGCGGTGGCGGTGTCTCCCTCACACGGTTGGACGGTTGCCTTCTGTCGGGACTTGGCTGCTGGGAAACCCAGGAGGTTCCCTTCGCTGACGGATTTGGCAAATTCACGGCGACTCCTAGCCTTGCCGGGGTCCGTAACCCCTGCCAGATGGTGCCGGCTTCTCTTCGTGTACCGGTTCGGTACCGCCGGGCCACCGCCCGTCCACGGTCCTTACGGTAAACTCCGATAGGCCACTCCTGCAGACGGTCACCACCGTCTGCCAACCTTGCTGCTCCGTCCGGGCCACACACCTGGACTAACTTCAGTCTGCTCACTTGCCACTTCACTACTGCTCACTTTCTCCTCTCAAACTATTCTGACTGTTTTCCTGCCTCCAGGACTGTGAACTCCTCGGTGGGCGGAGACCAACCGCCTGGCTCCACTCTGAGGTGTGGACCTCAGCCCCTGGAGGAAGGCAACAAGGGTTTTGTGTCTGACTTTGGTGTGTCTGCCGGGAGTGTGGGGTGTGTTGGTGTTGTTCTCTGTGGCCCCTGGCTTGTCCAGGGCGCCACATTCCCCCTTAGTTAAATGCAGACCGTCCGCGGGCTGCCCGTCCATCACCGGTTTTATTTTCATCAACTGGAAAATATAGAAAAACAGTAAACACACAATACAATTATAATAACATCTTCCCACAATGGGAGGTACTCTTATTTAAATGTTACTAACTGTTACGGCTTCCGCTCTCTCCCATCCAAGCAACCTGGCCCTGATGCTGCCCCTAAGCAAACAGGCAGCACCCCTTGACCCCAGTCCTGCACAAGTTGCCCGAGCGGGTTCTGTCCTTCCCCTCCAGAGGATCGCCACCGGTTCCGGTGGTGACTGGGCCCCAGCCTGCTCCACTGCGGGCCCTTCCTCCAATCTGCCTCTCCGGAGGCGGTTACGGTTAAGCCAACAAAACATTATTATTTACATGCCACAAGTTTGTGGTTGCCCTGCTAGTTCTCGGGCCTGTTCATAAGGAGTTCCTTATGCAAAACTTGTAAAGGGGGGTCCCAACGGGGACCAGTTGCCGGCAACGACCGGTTCAAATCACGTTGACAATCAGATGACTTTTCATCAATTATTCATTCTTTTCATTTTTCAAACATTAAACAGCACTCTGGTGGTCCCAACGGGGGACAACGACAACGGCATTCCGCTGCCATTACTCTGAGTCCTCGGCATCAGCCTCATCCTCTGCTACCAGCAGGTCAAACATGCAGTGACAGGCCTGTTGAGAGAGGGGTGCCCGATATCCATTTCCACCAGTGCGTGGGCTATAGAAAACCACGGGGACTCCTTCATAGCGGGGACGCTCACTTGCCCCCTCGAACTCAGAGGTGGGCTCGGCACCGGGGCCGGAGCCATTATCAATCATTCCTGCGTCAGGCGGGTTGCCGCCAGCTGCCGCAGTCCCCAGTTCCTCGGCCCTTGGCACCTCAGTCTCCATCATGCTGGCCCCCATCGCATACATCGGGGCGGTCGCGAGCAGCGCTTCCACCTCGTTGGTCCACTGCTCCATCAT